>NC_059472.1:29345041-29653344 GCF_018139145.2 Gymnogyps californianus | reverse complement strand
TTAGTGAGTTTTGGGAAACGTACAGACTGTTCTCTGGCCTTACTGTAGAAAAAATGGAGCATTTGAGGTAAAAAGGAAATCACTACATATAGATGGGATGTTGCCTCTTATCCTGAGATAACCACTTCTCAGGCAGAATTGGCAGTGTATGTGAGGTACTGTATACAAATACAATAGACAGACTTTCCTCACTCCAGAGTGCCTGCAGTCTAAATAATGTATTCATAAAAGAGGATTGTGTTACCAATTATTTCTAATCCCAGAAAGTGTAATACCATGGCAGCCTCATTAATAGTAATTATTTTAAGTGCATGTGCATTTACAGTGGATTGCTTGGATGCTTTTGCAGGCAGATGGTAATAGTGTATTAGCCACAAGGATAAGTGCAGTCACTGCAAATCAGTACTCTGCAGGAAAAATCAATTCACCAGAAATCCCTGCGAGATGTAGAGTGGGTGGCCTAGCTGCTCAGGTTACTTTTAATGAAAGGATAGGAATTTAACTGTGGAATAACTCCATCCAATTGCAGACTAATTTTTTCACCTTTATGTAGCTATAGCCTGAATATATGGGGTTTTTTTTTACTAAGTAAAGCAGATCTTCCACAAATAATAATAAAACCCAGCAATCTCTTCTCCAATAGTACTTTATCAGTATTAACGAACCTGATGAACTATTTTTATCTCCTACTGTTCCCATACAAATTATTCTTCATCTGAAATCTGAAATTTAATTTCAGATTAATAATCCATCTGATGAATATTATACTGGTTTAAATGTGACCTCATCATTGTTCAGGCAAACTGAGATAGCTGGCTTTTCTGAGCCGTGTAGTGAAGAGCAATGTTCAGATGCCTGAGCTAGCGCAGTCCATAAACTGAAATTAGTATAGTTACAGTGAACCCAGCTTTTACAGCCCAGACAGAAGTTCTGCTTCTATTGGTCTTGAACTCTGTACCGTAAAAGGTAGATACATCAGCGTATTGAAGCTAGTTGTGAACAAAGGTGATGCGTGCCATGCATGGGCTACATTTTCAAGTGTACACATGGGAAAATGTATGCATCCTTTTCATGGTAAGCCATTCAAACAGGGAAGTGTCAAGTGTCTGAATCACAGCTGATATGCTTTCTGTCTAATGTTGTGCATGGCAGTGACAACAAATGAACATAATGTGTCTGTAAGTGGGTATATGTGTTGCATCCTTTGAAAATCAGAAAGCAGTAGAGGAAGAGTGTCATACAGTTTTGAAGAGTATGGGCAGAACTCTTCTTATGGCATCCCTCAAAAAAACATACCTTGGTTAAAAAAAAAATGGCCAAGGAGAGTCAAGCTGCAGACCCTGTTTACAAACCATTTGAAACCTTGACCAAATCATTATTCAGATTTACATTCCTGTTATTAATAATGGACTTTTTTGTGTCACTGCAGCAGAATATATCCTCTGCTACAGACCCACCATGGAAATGAGCAATTAGTTTATAATTTAGCCTTAACACCTTGCAATTCCAGAGGCTTCTTAACAATCAGACACTAAGGCAGGGTTAGAGTAGGAGAGGTTTATTAGGGCATAGGCTGCTCTGTTCGCATTTTCTGAGGACTTCCCACAGTTTCTGTGGCTGTACACAGTTCTGTAGACAGTACATAAATGACAGTACTTTTCACAATCCTGTTGAGATAGGACCCATTTTTTCTGTCTTGACTGTTTTGAAGAATATTACTGCTAGGAAAAGAACATGGGTACAGTGCTTGTGGTGATGGAGTGAAGGACATCTTCACAACTTTGAAGGAGACTTTCTCCCCAGCTTCTGGGGCTGGGCCAGCCTCCTTGGTTTAATTGTTGGGCTGTGGATTTGATCCCAAGGGATTTCCATCAAGACACTTCTGTTTCTGCTCCTCTGCAGATGGCGAAGCTCCGCAGCCTGTCCAGGAATGCTGAGAATGAACCTGATCTCCCCCTGGTTGATAACTGGCGCCCGACTCAGCCTCGGCATTTCAGGATGGTGAGCGCATCATTCCTCTAGGACCTGGCTCAGACTGGGCATCCCTGAGTGAGGCGACCTCTAGAACTAAGAGGTGGTTTTGTTTTGTGTCCTCTGTTGCATTTAGACAGAACTCCAGCTGTAGGTCCGGAGGCTGAAACTTTTGAGTCGTGAAATGTGAATTTTGCTTTCAAAGGGTAACATTTACTTAGGCAAATCCTATCATTAAAATGGAAGTAGAGAATCTGTTTGGCTCTTCATAACTGCTTTAACATTAGCTTTTGTTAATAGTACAAAGGAAGAAAGAAGACGCTACTAACAATTACAAAACCATTTCCTATTGCCCACATGTCCCTTGGTGCTTGCCTTATTCCATGCTAAAGAGGTTGCAGTTAAGAGAAGTAATTGTTTTCAGCATAAAAACATATTTTTCAGTAGTTGTTTTCGGCATTATCCATATCCTGCTCTGAGCTGCACCAGTTAATGCACAAAGCATTCTTGGAAATAAATGAGAGCACTCTTTTGGTATTCGATACACAAAATATGAAAGGATAGAAGATTGCTTCGTAACCGTTGATAAAGCACTAAGCTTTTAACTTCTTAAAACAATGGACAGGTGAAACAGAAGTCTGTTCTGAAAATTGTATTCACCGAGTTATATGCAGTTAAAACGATGGAATGGGGGAAGAGCTGTTTCTGTTTGTGTCACAACTGGTTGTCCATTAGTTTGCATTTTAATGTTGTAGCAATCAAAGTGACATGGATTTTGAGAACTTGGTCTTCGTATCCTGAATGTATATTTTCTCCATGTATGCAAGTGCCTTTTCTGTGTAAAAAGGGTGTTAAGATAGCAACAGTTCTTAATCTTTTTAGTGTTTTTTTGAGGCATATTCTCACTTCATGTGCAAGTATAATTGATCCTGCTATCAATGAGATTTGTGCATAAATATCTGAAACCACAGTTTGACTCTCCTGATCAAAATGCCGTTGACCAGGGTGTTCTTGACTCTTGTTTTGGCATAAAGAACAATGAAACAGGATTGTAAGCTTATACTTGAAATAACAGTGTTTCTGCATTAAAAAATCCAGCAATAATAAATACATTTACTTAAGAATTTTTGTTCTGTATGTTTTTTTCCAATTTTAGAAACATGTGAAAATAACAGAATTTTAAAGAAAGGCTTGTCAATGTCCTCTGTAATACACCTTCATGGAAACTGATGATGGATGGTATCTTTTTCAGATGTTTGTTTGAACTACAAGAGTACTGATAATATTTCATGTGACTGCAAGCAAGGAAGTAGCTTCTTAAATATGCTGCATCCACATCTATTCTTTTAGTGAGATCACCCTCTTCTGACAATGGGTTTCCTGTAATGTCATATGAATCAACTCCTTCGCAAGTTGATTGCACAGTGGAAGAGTTCAGTCTGTATCTAAAACCGTTAATCTGAATGGTAATTTACATTGAGCTCTGGAAATGCAAAGCAGCTGCTGCTCTGGCAGTGGCTGGACTCTTAGCTGCCGTGTGCTAGGGCAGGAGGATGTTGCTGAGCTTGGTGATGAGACAGGGGTTATGCTCCTGTCTCCAGGTTCCCCACTGTGAAAGTTTCTGGACCGTGTCCTCACTTTGCTTTCTTCCTTCAAAGAGGTAGTGTTTTGGCTGGGAAATTTCATTTAGCCATTGTTAGTATTTCCCAACTAATTTCCCAAATGGATTGCATTGTGCTGTTCGTGTTTGCACTTTTCATTTGTAGCCACATTGTGAAATGATTCAGATGAGTTAACATCTGTTTACGTTGCATGCACATATTGCTGATTTTGACACAGATTGTCTTACATGTACATACTTCCACTTACTCGGATGGATGACTTACACCAATAAAGCCTATGCAGGTCCCTATGTTTGAACACATACTTTTTTTTTTTTAAATACTTGATTAAATGTAATTTCTTCCCAGCTGGGTCGTTCCAGGACAGTTCAAAGCATAGCCTTGTGTTTGACCACCAGTACCCAACACAGTGTTAGCTGTAGGGATAAGAACATGCTGCTGCATTGTGCTTTGTGCTTCAGAGGAAGGTTTAATCCATAAAGACTTCTTTTTCTCATAAAATTCTAAGTAAATATGCAAAACAACATCAGGAAGCATTCTGTATCTGGTAACTGATGTTATTCTGAACAGGAATGCAAGTCACAGAACATCATTGACCATGCAGGACAGGGGTCCGATAGAATAGCCAGTGCTTCCTGCCTTGAGGTGAAAATGGCAATTTCCTGATGCGTGAAAATATGAGAAAACAATTCTATAAACACCTTTCTACTTGTTTTTTTTCCAGTCAATTCTGCAGTATATGTCTGTTTGCTTATATGTTGCTTCATTAGAAAAAGGAATTTTGAAGCAAAAATTATTTTTCTGAAATGTATAATTTGCTGTGAATTACAATGTAACTTATTTTATAATGTGCTTTATTAAACTAAGTTGCATATCTTAGAGCTTAGAGCAGGCTTTATCTTTCTTGCAATTTATGATATGGCAAATCAGGAACATGTAATCTCAGGGTTTTTTTAATGATATGGTGATTTCCCAGTCACACTTTGCAAAGGAGCTGTCTGGGTTCTGTAAATGAAGCTGCGGTAAGCCTCATCCTCTAGAGCCATGTTTATTAACTTTTAAATTTAAAGTTGAAGTAATCTCTCTAAAAAAAGTGTCATTTGACTTTTTCATGCAGTTGGTTTTGTAATATCTGTATTTATAATTAGTAAAAGGTAGACTAAATTAGGCTCAGGACTGTGTTGACTCAGTTGCAGATAGGAGGAAGTGTGTGAATCTGGGTTTTGGTGGTCGTTTTACAGACCCCCTTCCAATGTTTAAGGGACTGTCTGAAGTAATGATGACAGCAAGAAAACAAGCAGGCATCAGAAAAAAATGGGAAGTGTAGGGTAGAAGGAGAACAAAAAGCCAAAGAACGGGAGGGCACTTCAGGGGCACTGTAAATTGAGCTGTAAGTTGAAAGTATGAGGAGATTAGGGAGAGTTTTGAAGGCAACAAGGGAGAAAATGTGGGGTGCTGTGAGTCAGCATTTAGAATGTGTTCATGTCTGATGCAATTTTCTTTTCTCTCTGGCTGTATTCATTGTTATTTTACAGAGGTTCCCCCTTGCTTTTAGCTTGCAGCTTTCTGTCAGTACAAGAAAAATTAATCACTGGTATGACTGAATTCAGGTCACCGCAGGTCACTGTAGTAATAACATCCCACACATCTCACTTCTACCTGCACATTTCTGCCGTGCGATGTAGTTCTATGCACAGCAAGAGCGGGGAGCCCTGGGTTCAGAAGTACTGGGTAAAAAGGGAAGATGTCAAATTTTCATCTGAGAGTGGTAGAAAACAATGAGTTACTATTGTATTTGACTACATACCATGTATGCCTGACTATACTTGGTGATATCAGTGCAAATTAGGAGCAGTCCCTCTGAAACAGAAAGGCAGGCATGAGACATGCAGCCACATTGCATGGCTCGTTGATAGCCTCTTCTCCAAGTTTTCATCTGCTGCAGATAGCAAAAATAATTCGACTCGGCCTAGCTCTGTGGTGCTCTGAGTCTTCCTGAAACTTGAAACATTTTAAAGGGATGGCTGTACCTGCGTCCATGTCACTGGCAGTCTTGAACATGAGTAAGAAGGTGTGTATGGAATGAAATCACAGCTGCCGTAGCACCAGAGACACGATTATGCTCATCAACAATGAAGATGAATTACCATCAATTTTAGGTAAGATCTGCCTGTCTAAACTTTGTCAGACTAAAAGATATCCATGGTAAACATGTGGGAAGTCCATTTTCTCACGTTGCTCGTTGGGAACCTCTTCTCTAGCCCCAGCATCATGCTGATTGGAGAAGTTATCCAGATTTAATTGAAAAAAGAAGTTCAAATTTCTCCTCACAGTGAAGGAATCTTGAAAATTTAAACAAATATGACTATATAGTTATGTCTGAAGCAATGCTGCAAAATATGACTTGCTAACTTCACTCCCAAAATTGTGGTTTCTGTGTTGTTCTGCTGAAAGAAAAAGGAGAGGTTTTCTATGACATTGTTTCATCACAAACATAGTCCTTACGGCTAGAATCAGGCTGCCGCGCATTTTTCTGCTCTTTGTAATAAAGCATCCTGTGGCGAACATTTGGGATCACAAGAAATGATTGGCACATTCTGCCCTGTCCACCGGCTGTGTGGCAGCGGTGACAGCTCACCAGGGCTGAACTCTCCGGTCTGTCAGCTGGGGAAAGCCATCCCTCCAGAAGGACATGCAGCTAGTCCCGAGCCACGGTCATTAGAGGACGGATCATGCCTCTAACGGAACATGCTGAAGTCTGGCTTGTTTTGGATAATGTTCCACTCGCTTGCCTCAAAGCCTTTTTCCCATTGAATAGACCTATGCCTCTGTGTTTTTATAGCTTACTGTCTGTCTATATGTATGTATATATGTATGTATATCAATATATACACAAAACACATACATGCTATGTAAATACATGTTCTGTTACTGTTTTTTGTTAATGTGGGGTAGCATTTTGACTGAAACTACAACTAATTTCAGACTCATAGGAGAAAAAGCATCCTTCTAGTGAAGTTAGTCTCGCTTTTACCAAACCTGTCTCTGGTTGGCTGCCTGCCACACCTGACTGTCTACCAGGATAAAGTAGCTGAGGAAACAGCTCCCTTTTCCTCCTTTTCCAAGAACAAAAGGAACTCATCAGCTTGGAGCAGCTTTTCTTCTTTCTGAGATCCCTGGGGCCATTAATTACCTTTGCCACTCTCCAGCCTACAGACTGCAGTGTTAACTCTGAAGGAGCTAAAGATGATGTCTGATCAGGCTAAAGAGGGAGTAGATCCTGCTGCTCATGCAAGAAGGAGGACGATGAAGAACTGCATGGGTGGAAGGTCTCAGGGAAGAGCTGACAAAGAGTGGGCAGATAGCAAACAGGTACAGGTGATCACAGCCAGATGTGCAGAACTGATCTAAAGGCAGAATTCACTGCTGGTTGGTGAAAGTGGTAAGGACTCCTGAACCATGAAAGGGTCAAATTCCATCTTTTGAAAACCAGGAGTGTACCTCATTGGTAAGCAGTGTCACGGCCATACCAAAGGCATGGGACCAGTTAAAGACCACTTGAGGGAACCTGAGCAAATCAGCTCCTTTGAGAAGAGAGAAGGCTGTGGCTTTCATTCCTTATGTGCTACAGTGAGACAGAGGCTTAGGGTTCCCACATGAAGGTACAGGGCAGCTTGGATTAACACTCATACTTAGGCAAATAGACGATATGGTCCCCTAGTTGCACTGTGCATGTGGCTGTCTGAAAGACACGTTTTATAATGAGGCAGAGAGTCTTGTTCATTAGATGATTAATTAGACCTGCATTCTTGCCTTGTATTCCTGTGGGAAAAGGTGTATGTAGACGGTGGGGGTTTTTTTCTGGATTTACTTCTCTTAATGCCAGTGTACCTGTTCTACTCTTCAGTAGTGGGGCTGAGTATTGTCTAGAGTTTGTGATTCTCTGTGTAAAGAAGATGCGGAGAATGGCAGCAGAGATCTATGGAACCCTGTTGGTGAGTCTCCAGTGGAAACACTCGGAAAGCTCTAGCACCAGGATTTTCTGCATTGGACAACATTCCAAGGATTATGGCATATGGCACGGAGGTCTTGCAGTTATTGCAGTTCACAGTGAATGAATGATTAGATCCATTTTGTGGCTTTCCAAAAATAAGAATGCATTTACTTTCGAAACAAGTGATCATTGGGAGTATCAGAATGCTGAAGGAAGTTACACTATCAGTGTGGATACATCCAGTAAACTAGGACATGGACTAGGAAGCAGACAAGAAGGTTTTTTGGAAAGTTTTGTTGATTTTCTGGTTACCATCAACCTATGAAATTGTTTTACTTGGGAGAAGAGGCAGACAACTTTCTTGACCCTAGGAACCATGGTATACACATAACACTGGAGAATAAGAGGAGAATGGATATATCAGTCTCAGCAGAGCTTTCTGCTTTACTTCTTTTCACAGACTAGGCTTTAGATTATCTAGCAGCACCTATATTAAGTGTTGAACCTTGGCATGGAGGCCACACTTGAATTTCTGACAAACCAAATGCTGCTCAACAGCCTGTGAACTATCACTGATATAAAGACCCGATGTTTTTATCAATGGCTTTAAGTTAATCATTCAGTTTCAGAAAGGGATTAAGCTCTTCCTCCCTCACACCATAAACTTGCCACGTAAGTTCAGGAGAGCACTTAACTCCATTTCACAGTAAATTTTACAGTAAGTATTGTATTTCTCATGAATCAGAAACCTGACATGGACTTTAGAACTTTAAAAGGACAGCTTTTGGCCTCTGACCAAAGAACAACTCTGATGGTGCATGCCTGAACACAGGATGATAGAAGTTTTTTCACCACAATGGAAATTCATGGCCTCAACTCCTAAGACACAGAAGTGGCCTTGCAACAAATGGTACGTATCCCAGAACAAAATTAAAACTTGGTTTTTTACTTTCTCCAAGAGGTGATTCTCAAAGGCTGTCCAGCTAATCTGTATAAATTCTTGAACAGGGCATGACCAGCTGCAGATAGTGTCCCGTGTGGTCCAGTCTGATAGCAAAGGAAAGCATGAGGTTATGGCCCAAAAACCAATGCCATATTTGGTCAGATTTTCTATCCATCCCATCAGTAGCAGGAGTGCTATTCCAGACATCCAAACATTGAAGGAGCTCTATAACTAACAGGATGTGGACTGAAATATTAGTCTTTGTTAATTGAAGAGACAGTTGTATAAACTAATGATATTGTAATTGCTGAGAACACCGTATGGAAGAAAGAAGCACCAGGTTGTCAGCCCACCTAATCAGAGAGACCTTTATGATTCTGTAAGTTTAAATTTTTATTTTTGCCATCGACTTTGCTATTGTGAAGTGTTGCTGCTGGCTTTCAGATAATGGTCTGCAGGATTTTCTGATAAAATATGTGAAGATGATTCCTTTTATTTCTTTATTTTAGTAAAGGCTGCTGAAAAACAACTCTTGTTAAGAGAAACAGGGAGGATTAAAATAGTTCCCCTTAGGGCACTTACTAATCACAGCTTCAAAAGCATTGACAAAAGCCCTGAATGTCAAGGAGTAAGACCATTTTGCACATCTGATACGCCACAGATTTATGCTGTCGTCATACGTGAGCACTCTTCCCTTAGTTAGAACTAGGGATTCTCAGAGGTGCCTGATGCTGATTAGGGTAATGATCCCACTTGGGATCTCTGTAGGTAGGGTAGGGTTTTCTGTTATGACATCTGACACAAGCCTAGAAGCACTCAAGTCAACTTCCAAACATCAGCACCAGAGAGACTCACAGTCATTTTTACTCATTAAGATTTGACATTATTACAAAAAAAACCTACTGCAAAGAACATAATGATACTTCTATTCATTTGTCGTGGTTTAACCCCAGCCAGCAGCTAAGCACCACGCAGCCGCTCGCTCACTCCTCCCCCCTCCCAGTGGGATGGGGAAGAGAATTGGGAGAAAACAAGGTAAAACTCATGGGTTGAGATAAGAACAGTTTAATAACTAAAGTAAAATAAAATATAATAATAACAGCAATAATAATAAAATATAATAACAATAATTATATTTGTAATGAAAAGGAATATAAAAAAAAAAAGATAAATAAAACCCAAGAAAAGACAAGTGATGCACAATGCAATTGCTCACCACCCGCTGACCGATGCCCGAGCAGTGATCCGCCCCTCCTGGCCAACTCCCCCCAGTTTATATACTGGGCATGACGTTCTAAGGTATGGAATATCCCTTTGGCTAGTTCAGGTCAGCTGTCCTAGCTGTGCTCCCTCCCAGCTTCTTGCACACCTGCTTGCTGGCAGAGCATGGGAAGCTGAAAAGTCCTTGCTGAAGATAAGCGCTACTTAGCAACAACTAAAACATCAGTGTGTTATCAACATCATTCTCACACTAAATCCAAAATGCATCACTGTACCAGCTACTTAGAAGAAAATTAACTCTATCCCAGCTGAAACCAGGACATCATTAAAACTCTATTCCTTTATTATGTATTCCAGTTATGTGCTGGCTTATAGTTCCTCAAATGTTTAAAGTCTGCTAGTGAAGGAGCTCTGAGACATGATTCAAATAAAAAGATGCTGATACTACATAAAAAAATGAAAACAGGACAATTGCAGGTAGTCTTCAAATAATCCAGACATTAGAACAATATTTGTGTATGAGTAGAATATGCTTCCAGTAGTTTATTGAAAAGTATTTTATTGTAGAATTAATGAGTAGTGTAGCTTCTGCTATCTTCCCAAAATTTCCCATTTATTCAGTGCGTTATTTAGCAACACAAATTGGTATGTGAGAGAATAATCACCCCAAAAGAACAGACCCTCATGACTGAGCAGTCAACTTTCCATGTGTATAGATAGTAACATACTTTTTTTTCTTTTTCCTGTGACATTAGGGATGTGCCTACATTAGTTGTGTACTTCAGATCACGAATGTAATTCTTAAATGAATCTCCATGCCATTCCCGTTTACTGTGCTTTGGCTGCAGTTGTGGAGCAGTTTTAGGTGAAAGTGAACTGGAAGTGAACCTGCCCTCCAGGAGGGCAGCTAGCGGACTCATGAAATGTTTATGGCATGGATGTCAGGTCCCCAGCAACAACCATTCTGCTGGCCATATCAGCTCCTACTGGTTCACACTACTTGCTAATCTAGACATAGCATAAAAGCCCAGTCATGGACCGGAAGGCTGTTGTGTTAAACTATGTAGAAACACAGGGAAAAAGAAGATAATTCCTCATCTAAAAAAACCCCATCAAGTCATGGTACATTTAAAATGAGAGACAATGAAGACATGAAAGAAGACAATGGACAGCGTTAGCCATCAGAGTAGGCTGTGGAATCAGAAAATAGAAGCCTATCTGGCTTTGTTTTTGAAGGCATCACAGAAAAGGACAGTTTTAAGGAGTTTTTCGAGCAGCTTTTTGTAGACCTTCTCCCAAGCACGAAGGGATGCCTAAATTCATGCTTGCTTGAAAATGTAAATGGACACTTGCTGATCACAGACAAGAGCTGGCACTTTGATTCCCAGTTTCAGCTAATAGGTCAGGAGAAAGAAGTCTGCGAAGGACCTTGAAAGTCAAAGCAAGTTGTGTGTGTTTAATGTGACAAAGAAGACATTTGGGATTCAAAGAGGTGGTAACACAATCTAAAAGACAGAACAAGAAAATGATCTTAGCAAACAGTGGAAAGGTGGTGTTTGCCAGTGCTGGAGGAAAGGACACTGCAGCAGTGAGGGTGTGAGACACTGAGAGCCTGAATCTGAATGCAGATTCAATTAATTTTTAGCTGGTTGGATGAATAGGCTCTGCACCCTAATATCTGAACAGAAGGAACTGGAAAAGTTTACACATAGCTTGGATGAGGCATGGATCACAGGCCTGAATTATTATTGGCAGTTGGTATTAGCTCTCTTGCCCAAGCAAAGAAGGGCGTTAAAAGACCATTTTTCCCATGGTTATCTTGAAGTTAATAGTCAGAAATCTGGCAACAGGCCAAGATTTTTGTTTGGCCAGAAGACATATCTGCGTGAAGATTATCCATCTGAATGGATATTTAGAGATAATATTGGATTTGCATATATGAGAGATGTGCAAGGGAAAAGGGAAGGGAAAAAGGCTAGAGAGTTTCAAGAAGCTGTTACAGAAGCTGGAGGAGATAAAGAGCATCTTCCAAGGAACAAGTCCGAGGAGATCTGTTACTAAGGATGAATAAACACAAGTTAAATCCTATGGTTTTCTGTGTAGTCCTATTTTTTATTTATTTATTTGGCAGTTTTGCAATCAAAAAGACATGTTGGTCTGTTTTTTCATCTGAATAATTCCTTTGGGAAGTACAGATGGTTTGTACTTCAAAAACCTATAGCCATATATTTTCAGAGTATCCAGCAGTACTTGACAATGACACATCCAAGAAATGCTAGGTAAGAAATAAGGAAAATGTGTGCAATATAAATATGAAAAAGAGCCATGATGCTTGTAGAAAAGCTTTTAGAACTATATATACCTTCTTTACAGTCAGTGTACCAGCAGAAAAAAATCTAATTCTTAAAAATTCTTAGATCAGCCATGTTGCCCAGAAAGGATAGTAACAGACCTTTAACTTATCTTTCTTCTTTTTGGATGTCCAAAATTGTCTGGTCATTGTACACAGTTCTCCAGAAATAATAAAAAACTGATGATCTTAAATATTAACTGTCTTTTCTGGTACTAATTCATGGTATGTTATGTGTGTCTGATGCCTGTATTTTTGGAAGGGTATGCATCTACCCTTGTTCCCTGATACTGTTGATTTATGCTTATTAATTCCTGATCATCTTTTTATCACCAGAGAATGGCATTTCTGAACTATGGTCTTCTGTGTATACATTGGAGAAATTTTGTTGTGATAGCTTCCACTAGGATCAAGGGAGAAATATTTTATTTTCTAATACCTAGCTTGGATGTCCTTCCATTTACTCAGAACGAGTCTGTTCGACCACACTTTTAATCTGAATGTGGGTATGGGAGATAGATGGAAACAAGAACAGCAACTTTTTAGCAATTTTTTCCTCCTGTTATGATAATTTTCCTGTCAGTCAAAATTACAGTGTTTTCTTTTATTTGACTTTTATTTTGAGAACAAATGCTTCTTTACAGGGTATGAAACCAAGGGATATTCTCTGTATCCATACACAGCTAATGGTAGAGCATGCGGAGAGACAAAAGCAGGTAACTTCTAGTGGGAGCCTGTGAAATGGTCAGATGGTGTGAAATACATGACAGGAATGTTCATTGAGAGGCCAAGCGTCTCTCTGTGTTTATTCCTGACAGTTGCTTCAAATAGGGGGGGTTCTCAGTAGTGCCTCTTTTGGAGTCTTGAAGCTTTCTGGGATTTCCAAGACAGGTGATACATGAAACTGGATAACAACAAAATTTCACACGAATGCATGGATAGCATCAATCACCTTATTCAGGAGTGGGTATCACAGGAAGTATGTGTTCCTGACCACCTTTCTTGAAGACGGATTCTCTTTCCAGGCAAATATAAAGGAGAATATCCTGTGGAAGAAGACCGTAAGGAACACTGCTTCTCTTGCTGACATAATACTTATGGTTTTTGAAAAGGCAGCACAGCACTTAACTTCTAAAAATCTTAGCTAAGGCAGTATTCACTGCTGTGCATTATCCCATATTTATCTTATCTTTGATTGACTTCTTTAACTCATGAGAGGCAAATATTTCCTCATCTGTAGATGTGCTGCCAGGTTAAGACTTTTCTCCTATTGTCACATAGATACTGTTAATGCTGTCTTCTGACAGCAGCTCTGGTTCTCTAGATCTTATTGGACTTCCCGTATCACAATATTTCTTTGTTTTTATTAGAACTAACTTCAGGTGTTTGAATATTCTAGTGTTCTGGGCCCAGAGTTGAACATCAACTCTAGGCTTCCAGAGCCAAGATCAAACACGTCAGGAGCAAAAAAATGTCAGTCTGGTGAAAGCTCACAATAGATGTGTCCAGAGTTTTTATAATCAAATAGTTCAGGTAAAATTTCCATTCTTGGGATTTTTTTTCCCAGTTACTCTGTGCCTGAATGTTTAAAAAGAGATACAGATTCAGATTCCCATTCCTGGGTGAAGATTTGAATTTCAGTGCAAGTGAATTATTTTAATAAAACTGTAATAATCTTGGAGTTTCTGACATTAAATGTTGTCATGTCTTGCATGTGCATAATGGTTGTACTGCAGAAGTCCTATAATGTATTGAACTGATTCATTTTACAGGTGAATATGGATCAGCACTGGCACTGTGTTTATTTTATTCTTATGTTAACAGATTTTCTCTGCCAGTACAGGTGTTTTACTCACCAGGGTATGTCTGGCTCATGACAACATAGTGCTGAGCGTGTGAGTTTTCACTTGCCTAACTGAACTGAGAATAGTCTCATCAATGACCACATATATTAATGTAACAGCATGCATACTAACAGCATCTTTTAGATCTGCTTAGGTCTATAATATTGAGGCCTATTCCAGAGCTTTTGGGCATGAGGGTACCTCTCACCATGCCACAGAAAGGAGCAAAAAGCAAGGAAATATGCAGTCAGACATCTCCCAGGTAGTTATGGTGGAAAGCTAACACACTTCTGCAGACAGGCCCTGCAGAACCAGACTTGAGCTCTTTTTGCTCTGGCAGATATTCCAGAAAGTATTTGTCTGTAGCTGGGGTTTCCATACATGTCTGTGATATTTTCCATAGTTTGGCACACATCTGAGTTTTTTGCTATAACCTGATACCTTGACAATGGCATTTCACAATCTGACACAGTGTGACATACCTCTTTCGTACTCATATACACGCTAGGTATCTTAAACAACAAAAAGTTGTAGCTTTTCTCATATGTATAGTAGTAATTTTCCATTCTCTCATATTGTTGTCTGGGCCAAGATGTTTAAATGAAATTCACAAGTCCGTATCCTACCCGTCTTATTCAAGTGAGAAGCCCCATTATCATCTTCAGCAGGGCTAATGACATTTAGATACTGTGATGCGGGAAGGTGCGATGCCCCATTAATATTTAAAATATTGCCTTTGTTATATCCCATTAGAATATTACCCGACCTTTAGAGATAAACAGATCAGATGAGGCAGTACAACATTACCTTGTTACATCTGAACAGATACACAGAGAAATGCCATCATAAGGCTTTGAGAGATCAGCCAGCTAAGCACCTGAGAAGAATGCTATGTGTTTGCTCAACACAACCCTTGAAACACTTCATAGTTCTGAATTTGCTTCTTTGTAAGCTAATGTCAGGCAGGAATATTCACAGAAGTAGAGTGCATGAGCAACTCTCAACTCTGGCTAAACAGTTTCCTTTTTAAAGTCACAGAAATGGTGTATATGGTTATCCTACATATGGATGACTGCTTTGTATTGCAGATAAGCACAAAAGCTATTTCAAGCACTTGACATGCCTGACATTTACAGCCTCTTCATTATCTTGCATGTGCCGAGAGGAAGCGAAGATCTCCAAATGTAATTTCTTCAAAGACAAGATATCAGTTTAGCAATAAATCAGCTAATTTTTCAGGTCACTTGTATTTACAATACTTTGATGTAAATCTGTAAGCCAAAAAAAAAATTGACTTCTCAAATCCTGTTTTGTGTTATATCATCAAAATCTTTACTTTATAATCATTATGCAAGTACAGTTTATGGGAAGTAAAACTCCACATTTAACCTTTATTAAATCTAGCCTGGTTGTGACCAATTGACAATTACGTTGGGTTTTAATTTTAAAAACAACAGCAGAAAAGGAATATCAAAATTTTCAATATTTTCAGATCTAAACACCAATGCTGCTGCTGAAATGTGTTTTCTTCTTTGCTCCATTTCATTTCAGAACTGCCCTTCTTACTTTTTTTTTTCAATTTTAGCTTCTCTTCTAGCAATCCCAACATGTTCTTCGATCAGATTTTATTATTCTCTGAAACTAAAACTTGTCTCACCTTCAAACCACATTTCTTGGGAATGTGGTTCTTGGGAACCACTCGGCATTATTGTACGGGATCATGTTCTTAAGCATCATCTCCTGTTCAAGGCAGAAATCCTTACTCTTCCTTTCTTTCCTGTTCCACTGCTTTCTTTTGTATCCCCACATCTAGGAGGGATATTCAAAATCACAAGTTCATTTAGCCAGTTTTGCAAATCTCACCTCTAAATTATTTCTGCCTTCCTTCCCACTCAAATGCTGAGAAGGACATAGAAATACTGTTAGTTGAGAAGGGGCTACTTTCTTTAATGACTGTGATGTGTCTGGACCTGAAATCCTGGGAGGTCAGTCAGTCAGTTGTTACTTAGTTGAAAGTTCATAAACCTTTCAGCAGTGGTCCTGTTCCTGCTTGAAATGCGCTAAGCTTTGCTACAATGTTTCTTCTGGAAGTTGCCTCATTAGATAACTTGCTGCTTTAAATTCTTGATGGATTTGATGAAGCAAGCAAAGGGCTGCAAAGGAACTGTGAACTCTTGACCTGTCTAGTTTCTACTTAAATTGACTAGTTTGGTCACTCAGCTAACAGTAGCTCCTGCAGTAAATTGGCATGCATGTTGGTATTCCTACCGTTCTTCATTAAAAGTGGGTAAAGCAGGTCTCAGTTAAAAAAATAATTTATAATAAGCTTCAGAAAGACTATCTGAAGAGATACTTGCAGAGAGACCCTAGGAAAAATATTGTAGGTACCTATATATACAATTAAATTGTCATGTCTTTATTTTGCCCGTTTAATGATAAAGGCAAAACCAGAGAGACAGACAAACAGACAAACACTCTGTCAGTGCTGCCCGATGGTGACCAACCAACCCTTACACACTTCCTTACTGCTTTGATATTGATTAGCTTTTTGTACTTCTCAGGTGAAAGATAACACTATTGGGCCATTCGTGAATAATTCATTTTGCAGTGAATGAGGGTAAAATCCACTACGCACAAATTTCAGAAGCCTCTGTGACCTGTGAGAACTGTCAGTGGAAATGTTTGCTCCGGCCTGTCTTTGAAACAAACGAGTGAGCAGCAAAACCACTGAAGCTTTGTGTCCTCCACAGCTGTGCCTGGAGATGCAGTCCCTAGGTGGATTCCCTGACCTCCAAGAAAGGTTGTAGCCCTTCCGCAGAGGGGGCATGCATGGGTCTCCTCCCTTCTTCTTGACTGCTCCATGCAACCTGCAGGAAATAATAAAGACTTTGAGACAACTTCTTCCTTTATCAAATTTGGCCAATAGCTTCAAACATGTCTAGGAAGGGCTGACTGCCAGATACATGCACATATGGACATGCACAAGAATATTTTGTTTTGGTAAACAAAACAACTTGACTTGTCAGGCCTTAAAGATCAAAATGGCCATTACAAAGAACAGAAAAATATGAGCCAATCCACATGAAATTTCATGATCGCAAAAATGTTTCTCTCTCTCATAAGGTGATACACTATTTCTGTGGGCTTACTGTTTTGCTAAAATTTATGAATTCAAATTGTAATAATATAACTTCTGTAGATATGAGCTGAAGACAAAGCATGAGATAATGCATTTAATTGATGGTGTATAATAAAGAGTGAGCTTGTTTTATTTAGTGATTCTTGTCTGAAACTGGTAAGTTCCTGTTCTTTGTTAGCGAGATTTTTAAATCACTCTCATTTTCCCCCTGCCTGGTTCTCTTGTAAGGAAATAAAAATAATGAGATTCCTTAGAAGAGACTCTGATAATAGGCAGATCTTTCTAGATCAGTGTTTCAGGAGCTGACATTTTCGAATATTATTTTTTTCATAATGAAAAATAATGCAAATTCTTAGCTGAGGCACATACTCCAGCAATATGAAAAAGAAAGTGTGATGGAAATGATTCATTTCTTGTGAAGATCACCTATTTTTTACTTTCTTATAAAGATTTTTCTCCTAACTATTTGCTTCTGCATAAGGCCATTAAGAAAGAGGAATGAATATCAGTAGTCACACTCTCCCCTATTACAAGCACTTACAGGCTGCTATTTGACCCTCCAATCTGGCAGACCAGCTCTTTTATAGCTTTTTACTCATTACATTGGTGTGGGAGGTTTCTGAGGCCAGAGCCGAATGTGTCTGAGCAGCTGTTCTGCTAGGGATCACTGATGATCTTTGTGTGAAAAAAGGTGATTCACTAGAAGATTAAGTGTATATTTGCTCCACATACAAGCCACATAACTGACATATATTCCTTTGTTTATTCTGGCAGACCTATGAAGAGATGCAGATGGGTTTCACCTCAGATACTTCAGTGTCTCCCAGTGTCTTGCTCTCCAGCTAGGCCACGATGAGTTTCCCACACTGTCTTTACGGAGTGTAACATAGCCCTCAGACTAACATTGATATTAGTCTTGCATTGCAAAATTATTCAGCCTATGAGTGGATCCCAATGGGGTCGAGCCACTAAGGTACTTCAAGGCCTTTGGCAGGTTCTTCTTTTCATCTGGAAGCTGGAACACACAAACTTGTCCCAGGAGAAGGCATGTAGAGTCATGCCAACACTTGGCCCAACGAATGACTTATGGTAAGCAGTCACTGAGCATAATGAACGCAGCATGTCTGGGAACTGGAACATGGATCTCCTCAAATCCATGTGAAATTCCCACCTGTCCTGGTAAGGGAGCTGAGCTTCCTTTTTTCCCTCTTTCTCTAGACCTCTGAATACTTCAAATTTTTCTTCAGGAGCACAGCAGCTTCAATTCTTGGAGGACAAAGAGTCTCCCAGGACCTAGTTATTAGCATATTAACCTTGGCTGGCAAAAGTTTTAAGTCTGAATGCCTTCTGGCTGGACAACTGCAAGGTCTCACACATGCACGGTGTCCCAGCTATCCTTTTAAAGAACAGTGGCCAAATCTGCATTTGGAGAAGGTTTTGTTCTGCACTTCGTATTAGGTTTGCTGAAAAAAATGCTTACTATGTGGCTTCTTGGGTCTAGCAAGAAAAATGGCAAAATTCTGAGCCTAGGGTATGTATATTCATTTGCACACTGTTGAAATTTTAGGTGCCGGGGTAACTGTCAGTCCAGATATGAAGGCCCTCTCTATTTGCTCTGCAGAATTCTTTTTATTTAAATTTTGTACTTGGGCACCTATATTTGACTAAGTTTTGTTTGGTGTTTAGGTATTAACAACAAATATATGAGAAGAAAATTTGTCTTTGATCTGATAGCAAATAATCTCTCCACACACTAGAACTGTAATTGTATTTGTTTCAAGCTACTACAAGCTCTTAGTTAATGTATCTTATGTTCTGTATGTCTAGGCGAGATGTGCATTTCTAATTGTTTGCATCATGAATAAAAGCTAGATATTGGCACCTGATTGCTTAGTGGACTATAACCCCTGCCTCCTGAGCACAGTCCAAGTGAACGCCTTTAAGCAGAATAGCTCTTTCAGGGTTTCTAGGAGTGTTCTCCTGCTCCACTCACCAGTGGTGAGCTCTGAATGCGCAATGAATTTCAAGCATATCCACCCTGTGATCACTTGTTTGAAATGGTTTCTCTGTAACAATAACACAAACAGTGGATAGTTTCACCTGTAGAAATACCGGTTTTTATCTCTTCTGTTCTTAGGTTCTTCAGGGGTGCACTACATTACGTGGTTTTCCATAGCAAGTATGGAATGTGGATTCACTTTCTCGTTACCAGCTATGCTACAACTCTCTCAGTTCTGATATATTTCAGCCTTCTGTATTCAAAAAGGTAGGGAGGACACAGGAATTGGCATGCTATTCTGAAAAATGTTACTTTTATGTTTGCCTATAAATTCTATGTGCCTCCTAACAGATGTTGCACTGAAGATTACAAGATACACTCCCTCTGACAGAAAATACGGATACTGGCAAGTTATAGAAATAGATTAGAATTTGTGATCATTTCTTAAGTTTAGAAAAGGTTATTTTTTTATTAGTCTCAGTAAGTATCATGGTCTTAAGCCTGTTTTGACGAATTGGTTGGTGCTAAGGATTGTGAAGGAGTGATAGCCTTGCTTGCACTCCTAGCCTTGAAGTTTCATCCCAGTTCTTTGCATCCCTCATTTTCTATTTTCTTCCTTTGAGCTGTTCCAGTGTGACTCTGTATTCCCTTCAGACTACAACTGAAGGTCAGTATCTGTCAAACTTAAGCTTTGCCTTGGGAGAGGAGAGTCACCAATCTGCTGGAATTTCACAGTGAGTGAGTATGGAGTTGACAAAAACAAACAAGCTTAGGTCAAACTTTCATTCCTGGATTACTCCAAGCAGGCTATGCCAGAGCACGCTTGTGCAGACAGCTCAGATCAGATTTTCATTCTTGACTGGAGCCTTGAGGTTCAGCAAGAGCACCATTCAAGTGAGTACATATAAGAGCATGGCAATAATCACCTCAGGAAAGAGAGAGTATGCACTGTGCAGGAGCTCTGCATGCTTTTGTTTTAAAGGAAGCAATTACAAATGAAGCGCAACACTGTTTTTATGGAAAGGTTGGGGATCACCGACACACTATCTAATCTTTTGTTTTTCCTCAACATCTATAAACATTTCTTAGGTTTTTAAGTGCACAGTAAGCATTTCATAAAGTGTATCTTTGAGAAAATGTTTTGCTCAGTTTGCATTGTTTGCTTTCCTGGTAAAGCACCCCAGAGAGACTCATCCATGGGCAGAGGCTGTAGAAGTAAAACAGTGGAGGAACATCCATAAGTACCTCAGGGCTCCTTAGTACTTGGGCTTCCACTGTTGTGAGTTGCACACAATCACCTCCTGACTAGACTGCGTTCAGCTCTAGATCACTCCACCCCGTACTGTTCTTATGTATTTCTGTTCCACATGGCCCATTTCACCTCTTCTCCCATTTGTGGTTTTTTTTTTAGAAAATGCTAATGGGTGCAATCTGCAAAACATGAGAAAGCCAATCTGCACTGCTGGGAGAAGGTGAACTTTCAGGTAAGAGATTCCTAGGCAAAAATTGAGGACATGAGATTAGACAGTTTCTGTAATATTCGGTACCTAAAGATGGTTAACTTTCTTTATGGAATACTTATATATCTCCCTTGCTATAAGTAATTTATAAGCTTTCTGAAAATAATGTAGAAAAGCTAGATACAAGTTCTTAAAGATGTGTAGGGACTTGCATATGTTCAGTGTTACTATGGATTGACCAGAAACACGGGGTGCAAAGGTTCACCAATAGACAGAATACAAAGATAAGTGCTCCAGAGGACAGGGCTAGGGATAACAGTAGGGGTAACAAATGGATGGTGCTGATTATATATTGCTAGCATTCATTTTTTAAAAAAAATCTATGTAGAAAAGCATTTATGTGATCATCAGATGGAAAAGAATGAGATGAAATAAATGTTTAACTATAATTCAGTCTTTTTTTTTAGCTGGTACTGACATGTACAGTGATTTATGTAGTGCATGGCATAACAAACCCCAGACATAAATTTTCTTCTCAGACACTTATCAACATAGCAATGAGAGATCATGTTATTGCCAGCAGAATTACCACATTGGTTTGGCCACACTTATCATCTCACTTCATGTGGGTCACATGGATTGCAATTTAAAAAGTTAATACACATGTATATAAACACAAACATGCATATTAAACCACATAGGTATTCTCATTGAAATTCCTGAATTCTGTAAGATAAGTCTCTCGTATCTTTTATAGTAACTGTATTTACTTATTTAAAGTCACAGATATACAGCAAAGTATTGAGCAACAGCTACACCTGCCTTCCTTTCTAATTTATAGATCCTGTACCCTGAGATGGAGGAAGAGATGGAGGGAGGCAGGGAGATTCAAACTCAGATAATTATAACAACTTGTAAGTTGCAGGACTGAATTCCCTTGGATGATCATCAGGAATCTGGTGTAGCTGGATCAGAAAACAGCATAGGAGAAAGAAAGGGTAATAGTTCTCATTTGCCTGCTACTTTCAAAACTCCTAAGGAAAAGCCAGCAGAGAAGTAGAGCAGGCTCAGCTCTGTGAGCTGGCTGGAAGGACAGTCATGCAGATGGGATCCAGTGTCCCTTCCTTACACACAGAGGGAACCAGTGGGCTTATCTTGATGCTGCCTCTGCTAGTCTGAAAACTGTTCCTTGGCAGCTCCCAATGGTGTATTAGTAAGTGGTGTGTTGCATAGACAACCGGACAGCACTGGTTAGCCATAGCTAAAACATCCCTGTGTCATCAACACTGTTTTGGTCACAACTCCAAGGCATAACACCATACCAGCTGCTATGAAGAAATTAACTCCATCACAGCCAAAACCAGTACAACAGACTATCTGGATCCTACACTTCATAATACTCAGATTCAGAGTTTAGATTAGCGGGGTCAGAGTGTCTGAAGTCAGATTCAAATATCTCCAGAGTGTAGTACAAATAAATGGTTTAAACTTGCAGCCACCTGTGGTGAGGGTTATCATCCCTCGACTCTGAAGAGAGAGCAATTACCAGAAACCCTTGGCAATTATGAAATGCAGGATGGTGTTACTTCACCATCGCAGGCTTTGGATAATGTTAAATACAGTTACACAGCACTATAGCAATGGGATCCTCAAAGTGTGTCCTATGCCGTCCCTGCAGCCCCCAAACTCTTCCTGTGCAGCCTGCAAAAGGATGCTGCTGTACGAGAGAAGGAATAGAGCACACGCAGCGCCAGCGCCAGCACTCGTCCAAAGCACACGTCCCCCTTCCTCTTCCCCTCTGTGGGGAGCTGGGCACACCAGCAGCTCTCGGGTTAGGAGGCTGAGGACATGAAACAGTGGGCCAGCCACAAATAGATGGACTGTCACTTTCTTCTGTGTGTAACACCTAAGGGACACTTCTCCAGAGTGCTAATTATCTCAGACAGTCCACTGGAGAGTGTGGAGTGAGTGAAACTGGTATATCAGTATTTCTGCCTCACCATCACCAAGGGTGGTGGCTGGTTTGCCCTGGCTGAAACACTGACAGGGGCATATTGTGCTTAGTGTGGGCCCTAGCAGATAAATGAAGCCTTACTCCCCATCCAACTTGCTAGTGATTTTCCCCAGCTTTCCACAATTTTCCTGGGTCTGCACATGTTTGAGAGTTGTGCCACTGGATATCGGACAAAGGGGATAAAAAGTGACTGTTGAATACTGCTTTGGTCACTGAGCACAAGCAGTTTTGCCCTTGTGCTCATTAAGGCTGTGAAAGAAACCCGGCACGTGACTACATCATTACTTGAAGGACTGCAGTCCAGCCTCTCAAACGCAAAGTGCAAAGCTTTTACTGTATGGGCAAACTTACCTTTGACACCACATACTAGTGAGTGCTTTACCTGGCAGCCTCACCACTAGTTTAATGGAGGTTTTAATGGAATCTTATTAAACATGAAAAAGTATTGGCACCTGGGGACAGATAGCTCAACAAATGTCAATGCAGGCAGGTAAGTAAGGAGCAATGTTTGTAAGAAAAATACTCTTCAGCACATTGCCCTTCTCCTGTCTGGGGTTTAGGGGGTCATTACATATGTTGTGATTGCAGCTGTGTACTTAATTGCAAGATTTTGCTAGTAATTGACAACAGGATTCACTTCCACAATAAAAAATGCATCTGATGAATCTGTAAGGTTTATGGAGACTGTAAAGCTTAAAACAGAACAGAAGTAATCTTGAACTGATGCAAAATTTCCAGGACAACAGAACAAGCTATGGTTATAGTGAAATTTCAACCCGCTCTTACCATATTTTTAAAACACACACAAAAGTGAATACTGTATATTCTATGATAATAATTTACTTTTAGAGATATTTAACAGTAACCAATTGGCCAGGAGCACTGCAATGTACTGATAATGAACTATCTTTAAGCAGCACTTTGCATCCCAATGATGCCAATGTACTTTGTTGGTTAAATACTCAGCTGTTGTAGCTCAACTTCAGTTTGAGTGATTTTAGAGGATCTACACTTACATACATGAGTGAAGGATGCAATGATTTTTTTTTTCATGGGTATTGACATTCAGCCATAGATGAACAGCTGTATATTAGCTCACAACACTGCTTCATGTGCATTCAGATAAGTATTATCTGATTGAAACCTAGAGGAAAATGAGATAGACCTGAATCATGAACTGAGAGGTTAGGGCATGTACGAAGCTGCCTGGGACCAATTAGTAGCACTATTACTGATTCACATATTGGAGCACATAAGACAATTATTTACCTCTTGATTTTTCCCTATTAAATCTGTCCAAGAACAGACTTTTTTGTGTACAGATCTGTTGTTGCACCACTTTGACCCCCAATCATTACCAGTCCCAGCACCAAACACTTCAGAGTGGCAGTGAGATATCCCCCATGTAGTTTCTTTGCATATCACAGTCCTGAGGTCAGGTTAAAAAAAAAAAAAAAGTTATTCAGAACCTTGTGATTAATCTTCAAGCATTTTATGTAGGATGTGGCAGCTAGCTTGAGTCGGTTATTAATTACTCACATCTGTTTCTGCGATAGATGGGCTTGCCAGACCTCTCCAACATTTGGATCCAGAAGGCAACTTTCATGGGTGCTTGGCTCCAGTGTTTTGGCTGGGTTTATGCCATCTCTTGTTTCTCTGACAGCAAGTTGTTGCATTTCAAAACAGAAAACTCCATCTGCTGTATGGGAAACTGAATTGTAGCTAACGTCAACGTTATTTCTCTTATCCATGCTCAGGGAGGGAATTGCCATTCAAAAAGTACTGTCACAGACCTGTAAAGATCCAGATAGGCTGTTTGTTTCTCTCTGAATCCTTGCCACTAAAAGGTAGCAGCAACAGAAGAAGAGCAGTTGGTCCTGCCATGAGCCCCATGAAGGTGGAGTTGTTTCCATGCAAGGAGGACATTGGGACCCATATCGCCCCAGGGTTACGTGGTCAGGCAGGTCCATGGAGTGACTCCCATTGACTTCAGGAAGTTCTGGATCAGGCCTGAGGGCTGTGCAAAACTTCCCTGATGATCCCAGTTTTCCACAGCACTCAGCGCGGCCCCAGTGCTCCAACAGATCTGCTGGTGGGTTCACAGTGTGCAGCAGGCTCCTGCAAAGCCCCAAGCAGAGGCTGGGCTCTCTCCTGCAGGAAGGCATGGGACTTCCAAACAGTGGCTGGAGGAGACAAGCGGACCACTGCAGGACAACGTAAGGCTATCTAAGGGATGTCATTGTGAAAGCTTAGATATTTGCACTTCAAATAGCCAGTTCCCCAGCGGAATACAGATCCCACTCTGTGATAGCGTGCATACTTTGGTGACTCACTTGTAGCAACTGCTCATTAATTTGTCTAAATATTTTCCATTTTCTGCACTCCCAGCCTCTCCGACTCCTCTCTCTTGCATACATCTACCCAGATCTATTCTCACAGAGGCAGGCATGAGGCTGCTGTGAGCTGGGAAGGCTGGCAGCGAGAAGAAGGTGGCCATGACCATGTGGCAGAGTGGGACAGCCTCTCCCTTGCCCCAGGCAGACAGTGGTGTCTGGCACAGGAGGCCAAGGAGCTGGGAGGAGGTGCCACACTGGGATTACCTGGGACATCAGCAGTGTGCTGGGGCATCAGGAAAAAAAACCCTAATGCTGCAGGGGTAGTACCCCCTCAACAAATCTGTTAAAAAAAAGAAAAAACCCTAAAGAGTTCATTATCGTACTGCAGAACTACAGAAAGACTCCACAGGAGTAACTCCAGCTGAAACTAAAGAAACCAGTAACTCTAGTGGAGACCAACTGGGAAAAAGACCTTATGCAAACATATGATGAAGAGGGAATCTGACAGCTTATTATTTTGCTCTGGGGTTTCAGGAAACCTACCTAATGTGCCTGACATTTGGAACATGCAAAACTTAAGTGATTTCAGATAAAACAGCAAAATATAATCCGTGAACTTTATCCATTTGTCAAAATGTCAAAGTTGCTTTTTAACTAATTCCTCGACACTGCAACATTTTTATGGTCCTTCCAGTGGCCTAATGTCTACACCTGGTGTTTTTCTTCTGGTGTATATCAGGGAAGGGATGAGGAAAACTGTACTTTTGTCACAAGACTCACAAGGTTTTGAATGTTGTGATCCCAAGTCAAAAAGCATTAATCGTCATGAGTTATCTCACTGAATTCAGAAAGGTATTTCACATATCTAACACATGGCTGAATGCTCTGATTGAATGTCAGAGCATGCACTCCCTTGCAGCCCTTAATCTGATCCAGCCTGTGATAGGGGTCACAATACGACACTCTCAGAGCTATCCTGGCAACCCTGTGGGTCACTGTCCACTCACTGCTTTCAAAAGTCTACCTAAATACACAGCTACAAGACCGTGAGATACGCTCATAAAGCACTTCTTATTTTTCTGGGGCAGTAGCTTGCTCAAATGCCACTCAAGCTGTATAGCTTTTCCTTGATCACTGTTCCAGAATTCATTGTCAGGAGACAGAATTTGAGGATTGAGAGTTTTCAAAGATTTATTAAACAACCTGGAAAAAAACCCTACAGAGCCAGCTAATAAAAACATTTAGAAGTAGATTCCAGAAAAAAATACTGCCCTGCTACAAGAACAGCATTTCCATACTGTTTTTAGACACAGGATCCATGCTGGCCAATCAGGCTGTGTTTGATAATTTGGAGAATAAAATTGTTTTGTGATCCTTTAAGACGAATATCTTATACACAGACAAATGACCTACACTCTCATGTCTGCTCTCATGTCAACCTGTTAGACAAAATGCTACAGTAGAAATAAAACAAATACCAGATTTCCTTTTTTGTCTGGCTTTAAGAAAAGTATACCAAGAGCCCCAAATAAATCCTCATTATGTTACTTTTCTTAAAACAAGATTAGTGAGAAAATAGTTCAGTACATGAAAAATTCTTCTTCCATCATAGATTAGTTTGCAGGCCCTGCTAAAGAGACTGGAGACATTCCTTTTATCTGATAGAAAATCTTTCTTCATTAGTATTCTTATTATAAATCTTATTTGTTAGTATTTTCTCTCTTTTTTATGTTGAAAAATGCTGGTGGGTGAAGGAATCATACTATTTTTGGTAGGACATTATTAACCTAGACTTTGGGAAGCTGCAGTTTCGTCACCGAGCCATCTGTCATCTGTTCATGGACCTGACGAACCAGCCAGCAAAGCCTCCTGCCAGGGGCGGGATGCCTTTTGTGCCCACTGCACCCCCAGTACAAGGCAGAGGACGGGCAGCACAGGCCTCAGTGCTTTGCACCTGAAGTGCTGAATGAGGGACTTTTTTCCTTTCACACGTGGGTGGGTTTGAGGCTGGTGTGGGCTGCCCCGGAGTGGCAGAAGTGCTCGTCCCCAGTGGCCGGTGGGCAGGTGCCCTGCAGTGCCCTTTATCATCCCATCTCAGTCTTGTGTGAATGAAATCTGCTCGCAAGAGCAGCAGGGCATGGACACCTTACCTCTCCTCACCTCTGCCAAAAAGGTGCCTGGGCCGCACCATGCCCCTGGAAGCCCAGGAGTCACAGCTCATCCGGGAAATCCAGCCAGTAAAAATAAATTGGCACCTACAGTGATAAGAGTCAGAAAGCACTGATGGGACCATAAAGGCAGGAATAAGCGTGATCTTGCTGCCCCTTCAATTTTAATTGCTGATCCCAGAAAGCTCCTTTTCTCTCTTTCTCCTCCTCATTCCTGGTTTACTTTCACTTCATTCTGCATGGCTATGTTTTCTCTTTCTGTTTCTGTGGTTTTCGTCTTCCTGGGAAGAGCCTGCAGACCTTTCCAATCAACAGTATTATTAGATAGGTAAAGCCATGGTAAACTTGAATCAATTCTTATTTTAAGCAAAGCTAGCTCATTTTACCTTCTTTCTGCTGACAAGGTCTTCAGTTGTTCAAGGCACGTGAGGGAGTCTGCCACGCTTTCTGCAGTGACCGGAGGCAAAGCTACAGGCACCTAAAATGAAAATGTAGAAGTTAACAGGTGGCAAGGGACTCCCTGGAGTAGTAAGCTACTGCTTGCCAAATTTCGACCTTAGCTCTTAAAAGCAGATCACTTGGATTGGTTTGCATTATCCCCATTTCGCACAGTCCCCCATCCCAAAGTAGACTTGATGAAGCTCTGCTGAAGTAGGATCTCAGCTCAACTTTCCTGAAATGGACAGCTACTAACAGGACAGCTCTCATGGGACCATGGCACAAAGTGCAAAGGCAAACCTCCATCAGCCTTGCTCTTAACTTTTGCAGAGCTGCAGACCGATGACCTTGCTTGCCCTTTCATCACAGGATTTTAGTCCACACCAAGAATGAAGTCCTTTCTTAAAAGACACAAATGCATAGGACCTTCTCTGCAGAGGATTGTCTGTTTCTCGCCTGTGTTAGTAACATGACACTCTTACTTCCCAGTCCACAATTTTCTGCTTTGTTTCTGTTCCAGAGGCACAAGTTCGGGGCATTCATCACCTTCATTCATCACTGTCCTGTAAATGCTCATTTTCTGCCTCGCTTTCTATGTCATCGGCCACAGCGGACAGGCCCTCCTTCTGGAAGGGGCCTCGCTTCAGAAATACGACCAGACCTTGAAAACGGTTGATATCTCTTGTGTAGTATGTGAACAAAGCCCAGCTCGGTGTCATTAATGTTTTTGTGATACTGAATATCAGTGAGTGCCTACCCCTTCTGCCTTCGCTCTTTGCCCCTGAATTCCTGTGGACTGTTCTGCCCTCTAGTGACGGCCATGTTGTCTAACTGTGCCTCCCTCTCCCTCTCTCCCACTGAACTGACACTGACTCTGAGTCAGAGCAGAGACAAGATGCTGGAAACCTCAGGAGGCCTCCCAGCAGAGCCCAGGGCACAGGGCCAGCTGCTATGAATCATCACCTGCGTGCCTGGGGATGGTGAGCGCCTGGAGAGAGAAAATGCAGGTTTGGAGCAGGAGGCTGTCAGGAGGAGCACGGCTTAGGGCAAGGTTTAGGCTAGAAAGGGGGACAAAGGGTAGAGCTGCCATTGGAGCGGGGCTGCAAAGGGGCTACCAACAGAAGGGGGAGGCTGCAACTCCAAACTTAGCATGTTTCCTAACCCTAACCCTAACCCTAGACCTTTGTCACAGCTGAGCTTTGACCCAGACTGCTAAAGATGGCCCTCCTGAAAAAGTAATCCAGGAAGACATTTTTTTGTAGCCTATCATCCCCCTTCCATTATGCGCCCCTTTGCAGCCCCACTCCAAAGTCAGCTCCATGCTTTCTCTCTCTCTCTCTCTCTCCCAGCCCGAACCCTAACCCTAACCCTAACCCTAACCCTAACCCGAACCCTAACCCAAACAGAACAGAACAGAGTAGAATAAAGTAGACTAGAATAGTTTAGTTCCAGTTGGAAGGGACCTACAATGATCATCTAGTGCAACTGCCTGACCAATTCAGGGCTGACCAAATTAAAGCATGTTATTAAGGGCATTATCCAAATGCCTCTTACACACTGACAGGCTTGGGGCATCAACCACCTCTCTAGGAAGCGTGTTCCAGCGTTTGACCACCCTCTTGGTAAAGAAATTCTTCCTAAAGCCCAGACTAAACCTCCCCTGCTGCAGCTTCGAACCATTCCCGTGCGTCCTATCACTGGATACCCGGGAGAAGAGATCAGCACCTCCCTCTCCACTTCACTTCCTCAGAAAGCTGTAGAGAGCAATGAGGTCGCCCCTCAGCCTCCTTTTCTCCAAACTAGACAAGCCCAAAGTCCTTAGCTGCTCCTCATAGGACATTCCTTCCATTCCTTCCAATCCTAACCCTCACCCTAACCCTAGACTTGGGTCTCATCTGAGCCTTAGACCAGGACACTGAGACGCAGCCCAGGGGAAAAAGTTCTCCAGCGAGAAATACTTTGTGGCTTGCCTCTTCCATTGGCAGCCCCTTTGCAGTCCCATATGAGGGCAGCCCCTTTGCAGCCCCAAACTCCAACAGCTGCTCTGTACTTTGTTTCTGTCCCAAACTTATCCCTAAACTTAACCTTAGACCTTGTCCTCAACTGAACCTGAGACCAAAACTCCACTATAAACAGCCCAGGTGAAAGAGTTCACTGGTAGTTTGCAGCCTACCTCTTCCATTGTCAACTTCTTTGCAGCCCCACTCCAATGGCAGCTCTGTGCTTCATCTCTCTTTCAATCTTACCTTCACCCTTACTAAGAACATCTATCCTGGCACTGTTGAAAAAGTTTGTAAGCAGAAGAAGTCTTTTTGCATCTTTTGTGCTAAACCACTGCTCTTAGATGCAAAACAGGCTCTCCCTCATAAACTTTTGTACCTGGGCTTTGGCTGGAGAACTTCCAGCAACTATGGCTATGGTTGGGAAAGAGATAAAGTGTAGAGATGTCATTGGAGAGGTGTTGCAACGAAGTTGCCCATGGAAGAAGTAGGCTGCAATAAGAGTCGTCTCCTGTTATTTTTTCACCTGGACTAATGTTGGGTTACCTAGTAAAGCTCAGCCAGCTCAGGGTCTAGTTTTAATGTTAGGGTTAGGATTTGCATTAGGGTTAATCACAGGCCAGGGGGAGAGAGAGAAAAAGCCCATAGCTTTTGTTGAAATGGGAGCTCTCTGTGCATTGCTGGAGCATCTTCCGTATGTGGAGAGGCAGAGAGAGCTGGGAGCCTGGAAAAGAGAAGGCTAGGAGCGATCTCATCCATATGTACAAATACCTGATAGGAGGGAGTGAAGAACAGGGAGCCAGACTCTTCTCACTAGTGCCCACTGACAGGACAAGAGGCGATGGACACATTAAAACACAAGAAATTCCATCTGTGCACAAGAAAACAGTTTTTACTGTGAGGGTGGTATAACCCTGGAACAGGTTCCCCAGAAAGGTTGTACTGTCTCTGTCCTTGAAGACATTTAAAACCTGACTGGACATGGTCCTGGACAACCTGCTCTAGCTGGTCCTGCTTGAGCAGGGGAGTTGGACTAGATGATCTGAAGAAAACCCTTCCAACCTAAATGATTCTGTGATTGTTGTTTTTAAGCATCGCTAAATTTGTCAACATCCATTAAAAATAATTTATATAATTCCATTTGCTCGAAAAATTCTATCAGCAGCATTTGTATATGTGTGGGTGCCTTTGACTTGGTGTGCATGCATGTATATTTTTGAGACACTCCTTCTAGCCTTGGACTTTGTGTGTCTGAGGAAGCTTTTCATGTTTTTTGGATTTCATGGTTTTCTCTCAAGCTTTGTACTAAGAACATAACTAAGATCAAGAATTTCAGTCCAGGAACTCAACATTTTGGCTTTGGGAGCTAGAACAATTTATCTTTATTTTTTGTAATTCTGGACACAATTAACAAGGTGGTTCATCACTGACAGCTCTTGGGACCAAACTGTGGTTCCAGTATCTTCCTCACGGGCTACAGTTGAAAGCTTTGCAGGAGGTAACTCTGCAGCCTCATCTCTCTGTCCCTATGCTGAGGCAGGAGCAGCACCTCCCAGCTAGGTGTGAGCAATCATTCTTTTTTCTCCAGAAAAAAACCAGAATAGACGGATACATCCTGTAGACCAGACTACTTGGATCTCACTGAATAGATATTAAATTTTTGCCTTTTTCCCCCTCATATGTCAGAAATTGGGCACATCTGGGCATATGATGACAGATACGCTGAACCACCAGTGTTCTGGTGAGACACATGCAATTTCCAGTGTTGTCTCTTGAGCACATCAGTCTGAACTGAATTTGGAATCTGTGTGCAATGTTAACAACCTGTGAAACAATTATTATAAAGCTGTAAAACTACACAATATAATGTAACACCAAAGTCAAGTTTGTAATAAGGGATTTTGGTGTTTTATAGCCAAGCAAAGCATTACTCTTAAAAATAGGTCACAAAGTCACAAGTAAACCTTTATTGCCTCTGTCTGAAAACAAATTAAATAGGTGCTCATAAGGAGTGAGTAAACATATATGCGAAATGACTAACACACAAATAATTTGCATCATTGTTTGCACTTGTTATCAACAGTAAAATTTATATCTAACTACTCCTTTCTATCATTTGCTTGCATGTGATCAGTGGCAAATTTTAGCCTATTACCACAGGACACAAGGTTATGTCATTTCAATGACAAAGTGTATTATGATCCTTTGTTCCTGCTTTGGTTAATTATGATCCCAATGCAGTTAGGGCCATACTGAACAAAGGAAAACATGTAGAATTGCATTTGGTAGCTTCTTTGACTTTTCTAGTTACTTTATCTTTACTATCTAATTTTTATAATAACTTTGGGAGACAATGTGCCCCCTAGGTGTTCATTATTACAACAGGATTGTGGTGAGACAAAAGCTTATTCCTTTCTAGATTTTAATTGTACCTAATTAACTTTTTTTTAACTCTGCAGCTCCTTTTTCATATTGTAAAGGAGCAGTGTAAAGACAACATTTTATACATTGAATAATCATGCTGTTTAGTTCAAACTGTGGGCTATCACCTCAATCTGCAGAACTGGGGTCTGGTGGAAGTTTTAACACTTTCTTGTAAAAACAGACACAGATTTTCATACCTATGCCTAACATCCTTCTACCAGTGTCAGACACTCAGTACGGAAAGCTACACAAAGGAATCCTGTCTTTGTTGTTTCATCTTAATTAATCCTTCTTTTGGAAACATTTTCTGCTACCTCAAGTGCTTCCTCCAGATGCCCAGAAAACAATTTCATTATGGTGGGCCCACCCTGAAACCTATAAGCTGCATTAGATTTGTTTCTGTTGGGTTTCTTTGCAGATCAGGTTCAAGACCATCTAAGGAACCTGAAGGTGCACAAGTCCATGGGACCTGATGAGAGGCATCCATGGGTCCTGAGGGAACTGGCGGATGAAGTGGCTAAGCCACTATCCATCATATTTGAGAAGTCGTGGCAGCCTGGTGAAGTTCCCACTGACTGGAAAAGGGGAAACATAACCCCCATTTTTAAAAAGGGAAAAAAGGAAGACCCGGGGAACTACAGGCCAGTCAGTCTCACCTCTGTGCCCGGCAAGATCATGGAGCGGATCCTCCTGGAAACTATGCTAAGGCACATGGAAAATAAGGAGGTGATTGGCGACAGCCAACATGGCTTCACTAAGGGCAAATCATGCCTGACAAACGTGGTGGCCTTCTACAACGGGGTTACAGCATTGGTGGGTAAGGGAAGAGCAACTGACATCATGTAGCTGGACTTGTGCAAAGCATTTGACACTGTCCCGCACGACATCCTTGTCTCTAAATTGGAGAGACATGGATTTGACGGATGGACCACTCGGTGGATAAGGAATTGGCTAGATAGTTGCACTCAAAGAGTTGTGGTCAATGGCTCGATGTCCAAGTGGAGAGCAGTGATGAGTGGTGTTCCTCAGGGGTCGGTATTGGGACCGGCACTGTTTTAACATCTTTGTCAGCGACATGGACAGTGGGATTGAGTGCACCCTCAGCAACTTTGCAGATGACATCAAGCTGTGTGGTGCGGTCGACACACTGGAGGGAAGGGATGCCATCCAGAGGGACCTTGATAGGCTTGAGAGGTGGGCCTGTGCGAACCTCACGAAGTTCAACAAGGCCAAGTGCAAGGTCCTGCACATGGGTCAGGGCAATCCCAAGCACAAATACAGGCTGGGCGATGAGTGGATTGAGAGCAGCCCTGTGGAGAAGGACTTGGGGGTATTAGTGGATGAAAAACTGAATATGACTCAGCAATGTGCATTTGCAGCCCAGAAAGCCAACCGTATCCTGGGCTGCATCAAAAGAAGAGTGGCTAGCAGGTCAGGGGATGTGACCCTGCCCCTCTACTCCACTCTGGTGAGACCCCACCTGGAGTACTGTGTTCAGCTCTGGAGCCCCCAACATAAGAAGGACATGGACCTGTTGGAGCAAGTCCAGAGGAGGGCCACGAAGGTGATCAGAGGGATGGAGCACCTCTCCTATGAAGAAAGGCTGAGAGAGTTGGAGTTGTTCAACCTGGAGAAGAGAAGGCTCCAGGGAGACCTTACAGCAGCCTTTCCATACTTAAAGGGGGCCTACAAGAAAGCTGGAGAGGGACTTTTTAGTAGGGCCTGTAGCAATAGGACAAGTGGTAATGGCTTTAAACTGAAAGAGGGTAGATTTAGATTCGATGTAAGGAAGAAGTTCTTCACTGTGAGGGTGGTGAGGCACTGGAATGGGTTGCCCAGAGAGGTTGTGGATGCCCCATCCCTGGAAGTGTTCAAGGCCAGGTTGGATGGGGCTCTGAGCTACCTGATCTAGTTGAAGATGTCCCTGCTTATTGTGGAGGGGTTGGACTAGATGACCTTTAAAGGTCCCTTCCAGCCCCACTTATTCTATGATCATATCATTCTGTGATTAATGGGCACTGTACAAATAAGCTAGGGTCAGTATTTTTGCCACTGTGTAAAAATCTTGGCTCACATTAGTATGCCATACAAATATGTCTGCTTATTTTTTATGAAAAATGGATGACAATGATATGACTCAAGTGCAACTATGATGTGAACTGTAGTCTTTACGGTAAAGTTAACACAGGCTTTTGCACAGCTGTTTTTAAACAGCAGTATTCACCTAGCTCATCTAAATGTAGGGCTGCCTGGAAGGCATTTCTCTATTTGTTGTTCGTGGTACTGAAGTTACTTGATATTTGGACACTTGTCTTTGCATGCCAGTATGATCTCATCAGTTTCTGACTGCTTCTGGAGCAACTAATTCTGGAAACTATTTCTAGGCACATTAAGAACAAGAAAATCATGAGGACTAGTCAGCATGGCTTCACTGAGGGGAAGTCATACTTGACCAACTTGATAAAGTTCTATGATGACATGAGTGGCCTGGTAGATGAGGGAAGTGCAACAGATCTTGTCTACCTGGAGTTCAGTGAGGCCTTTGACACTGTTTCCCATAAGATCATCATAGAAAAGCTATTGATGTATGGGCTGGATGAGCAGTACTGAGGTGGTCTGAAAACTGGCTGAATGGCCAGGCCCAAAGGGTGGTGATCAGAAGCATGGAGCCTAGTTGGAGGCCAGTAACTAGTGTTGCATCTCAGGGGTCAATACTGGGTTCAGTCCTGTTTAACATCTCGATTAATGATCTGGATGATGGGGTAGAGTGTACCCTCAGCAAGTTTGCTGATGACACAAAACTGGGAGGAGTGACTGAAACACCCGAGGGTTGTGCTGCCATCCAGAGGAACCATGACAAGCTGGAGAAATGGGCCAACAGGAACATCATGTAGTTCAACAAGGAGAAGTGCAAAGTCCTGCACCTGGGGAGGAACAACCCTATGCACCAGTATATGATGGGGGCCACCCATGTGGAAGGCAGCTTGGCAGAAAAGGACCTGGGCATACTGATGGACATCAAGTTGAACATGAGCCAGCAATGTGCCCTTGAGGCAAAGAAGGTGAATGGTGTTCTGGGCTGCATTAGACAAAGTGTTGCCAGCAGGCAGAGGGATGTGATCCTGCCCTTCTGCTCAGCACTGGTGTTCTGGGTCTAGTTCTGGGCTCCCCACTATGAGAGACACATGGACATACTGGAGAGAATCCAATGAAGGGCCATGAAGATGATGAAGGGACTGGAGCATCTCTCCTATGAGGAGAGGCTGAGAGAGCTGGGACTCTTCAGCCTGGAGAAGAGAAGGCTCATCAATATATATAAATACCTGAAGGGAGGGTGTAAAGAGCACAGAACCAGGCTCTTTTCACTGGTGCCCAGTGACAGGAGAAGAGGCAATGGGCACACACTGGAACACAGGAGGTTCTCCCTGAACATCAGAAAGCACTTTACCACTGTGAGGGTGGCTGAGCACTGGCACAGGTTGCCCAGGGAGGTTGTGGAGTCTGCATTCTTGGAGATATTCAAAGTTGTCTGGACGTGGTCCTGGGCAACTGGCTGTAGGTGGCAAAGCTTGAGCAGTGGGGTTGGACCTGATGACCTCCAGTGGTCCCTTCCAACCTTCAGCCAGCAAACAAACCTTATAAACCCTGTCATAGGCAGGAGTAAGACTCACTGTGGTTAGATGGCAGGGATTAAAACATAAAGCCTAAATCAGCAGAAGGGCTATCAAGTCTTTTCTGGCACGGGTCTAAGGGCCAAAAAGTCATGGACTTGCAGTGGTTCTGAAACTCACGCTGTAGGTCCAGCAGGGCCAGACTTCCAGAGGCGCGATCTGGTATGGCATGTTCTGCTGTGTTGCAGGGAGTAAAGAGATGGTTGTATCTGGCACGTTTATCCTTTCATCTTTAGGGGTCTAAGGACAGAAAAAGGAATCGGGATGAATCCCCAAACAGTGGAGGAATGATTTCTGTTAGATAGCTCATATTTTCTGTAACTTCAGGAATAATTCTGAGTCAACATCTCCTTTGCATAATATAGATGGATTTAAACTTGGTCTAAATTGAGGAGTGCCCCTAGTAAAGCTGTAGGAAGAGTTTCCCTCCAGTTGCTCCCTGGCAGACTCCAGCAGCAGCGGCAGGTGATTACAGAAGCTGTCCTCATGGGACCTTTGCACAGCCAAGGGAGAAATGTTCAGCCCTCCTTTCATTTGCGAGGTCTCCCAGGGCAGGCAGGAGGAAAACCAGAGAGTGCCAGACTGCACCGGGGGCTGGCCAAGTCACTGCTTTTTTCTGTCATCAGGAGCAAACATTAACATGCCGTAAAACTTAATAGTTGGAGCTCTTTTCTAGAACTGTTGCATTTAATGCCTATTTTTACATAGCATGATTTCTTGTGTATGACCTTTTACCCTATACAATGTCTTCCCTGCCTCCCCTAAATCTGTGACTTTGTGCCTCAGTGAGCTTATTATCACTGTTTCTCCTTTCCTTGTTTATGAGAAAAGAAACTATGCTATGTTATTTTTGGGTTATCTGATTTGATGGGGTCTGTACACCAATAGTTTTTGAGAGTGCACCCAAGATAGCCTATACTATTCAATACTTTTTAAAGGTCAAGAAATAGAGACATGGAATGTTAGAGGTGTCACCACAAGGTGAAGTCTGTGAGTGACTGAATGCAAATACATGTATGTTTGTATTGACAATGGTCATCTGATACGTTATTTTATCTCTGTTTTGCTTAGTTTTCAAGTTATTGAGGAAGCCTAGAAAATGGAGCTGCTGTAACTGTGACTAGGTATGTCTTTGCATTCTTTGCATTGTCTTCGCATTCTTTGCATTGTCTTCGCATTCCCTGCCCCTCCACACTGCGGTGTGGTAGACGCTCCCGGCAGTGCTGGAAGTTCACAGACAGTCCTGGGAAATGCGCTCTTAACCTCCAACGCGGTGTACAAGGCTCAGGGCAAGACACACAATTTCACCACGAGAAACAGAGCCACACTATGCAAATGCAGGGTTCAGCATCTAATGGTAGGGGTTATGTTCTGGTGAAGAATCCCTTCCAAAGCCACATGCGAAAATACACGCAGGACAGTGCTTTCAAGGTCTTCCGTTAGATATGTTTATAAACGGATGCCAATATATGAGGCCAAATTACCATGCATCATTTATCAAAATTAGGAAAAAACCCAACACATATAACTGAAAATGAGGAGCAATTATTTTCCAGTTCTTTCAGGCCCTTTATTAATCACTGACCAAGACTAATGGCATTTACAAAACAGGTGAAATCTCGTAGTTAAAAGTGGCCCAGAGACTCTGGAGACAGTCGTTTTGTGTACGGTGCAGGAGCTGCCATGACACATACGGCACTCATCCCCATGACGCTTCGTAGGGAGGATTTCTTCTTTTACTGACCTGTGTAAGGCAAAGACCGTGCTCTTTATCTGGACATTAAACTCAGAAAAATGCATAGTCTTTGACACGCTTCATCAAATATTTTCTTCTCAAAACAAGAGAGCAAAGTTTCCTTAAGGTGTGACATTTCGCACTAAGAGTGTGATATCAGCTGGCTGGAAATGCGCTGACCATGACCAAAAATGTTTCTCCACACCTGTTTGTATGCTGAATGCTGCTGCAAATATCTTTTCTGTTTTTTTTAGTTTAACCACCTCTACGACACCACTATTTTATCCACCCTCTTCAGTTTCGTCAACCATAAGCAACTATTCTACACGTTCAAGACCCATTACAGCTGTCTCCTGTGCTGCTTCTCATCTATGATTCACCATTTAGCACTAGCTAGATGTCTGACCCAATGGACCAATTCCAATCACATCTATCTCAAAATTCATGGTTTGTGGTAGAAGAACTATTGGTCCCACAGATAAGGAGAAAACCACAACGTGAGATCAGTCCTGCTGAGGTCCTAGAGAACATGAATCTGTTAGAGAACATCCTAGGAATACAGATGCCTTAATGACCCAATTAGAGCTCACATCTCAGAAACCAAAGGTAGAGTTGGCAGAACTGTCTTAGGCATATGCCCTCTCCACCCTAACCCAAGGTAAAATTTGAGGAAATAGGAGAGGAAAAAACCATTGTTCCCACATAAGGAGGGTTAAGGCAGAGTTACCTAGCAAGTCCTTCACTTCAGTGGTGAGCAGAGACAGAAGATTTTTTCCACTACAGTGTAGCACAGACATCCATTATTATTGATTACAGCGTTCAAGCAAAACGGTGATTTGATCAAGCCTTTGAGCAGCTATAAACAGAGCTGCCAGCTTATTTCATTTTTATGAGAAAGCTTCAAATTCCCTAGCTGGTGTGATGGAAGCCACAGGTTGCATTTGGCATCTCTTTCTTAGGACTCTTGCTGCATTTTTCTCAAGCCTCATCTTCAGTGCAATCCATGCCTGCTTTACCTGCTTGCAGCCACCTTTCTCTGTATGGATGGGTGCGTGCATCTGCCGTTGCCACCAGCGCCACACACAGCGGTGGAACTGCAACAGCCAGCCCGCAGACTGGGTTAGCGTGTGGCACTGAGGGACCGGCTGGTGTGAAGACGTTGTTCCCAGAGCACCTGTTGCTCAGCCCTGAAATCTGCCCCAGTGTCCCAGCCCTACAACAGGGATGGCATTGCTTTATTCTCTAAGACACAGTCCTGAGCACTTCAAATCTTGCCAGAAAGTCTGCTGTTAAAAATCATCCGGGGCTTGGCCTTAGATAGTAAGTCCTTTGAGGGCAAGGACCGTCTATTTATTTCATGTGTATACAGTCCCTAAGTACCACTATAGCTGGGTTATGCCTCATGATTGAAGGTGTTGTCACCATACATGTAGATGAGTATATGAATGACAGATAACTGTCTCTGAATTAATGAAAACCCAAATAAATGTGACAGTGCCAGCTACATTTATGAAATATCCATCAAAGTGGTCATTTTCCTCTCTGTATCAGGCCAAGTGTTCTGAAGACTATGCACATCTCTGGCCAGCTACCAGATGAATGATCTCTTCCTCTTTCAAACCTAGCAATGATAATACTGAAAAAAAGAGCACTACCTGAATTCCAGCTGAGATCAAGTACATGCTGCAGAAAATTGGACCAATGAGTCAGCACTTACCTATTGTACTCTAAATTAATTTCATACTAAAATGAATATACTAAGGTGGGCAAGATGACAGGATGTTGACATTTTTGTCCCTGAGGCAACAGTGACTCAGTAATGACTCTGCTTTCGTCTGAGCCACAGATAAATCTGTAGCTGATGCTATGCAACGTAGATAGCTGAGTCAGAAATAAGGCTCTAAACAGATCTGTGTTTTGCAGCCAGGAGCTGATGAGATCACACCAGCATGTGAAGACAAGTTTCCAAATATCAAATAACTTCAATACCACAAATAAGAAATAGAGAAATGCCTTCCAGGCAGCTCTACGTTCAGATGAGCTAGGTGAATACTGCTATTTAAAAACAGCTGTACAATAGCTTGTGTTACCGTAAAGACTACAGTTCACATCATAGTTGCACTCAGTGATATCATTGTCATCCATTTTTCATAAAAAATAAGCAGACATATTTGTATGTCATACTAATGTGAGCCAAGATTTTTACGCAGTGGCAAAAATGCTGACCCTAGCTTATTTCTACAGTGCCCATTAATCATCATGAGACATAAGAAGTTTCATATATGATAGTACAAAACCACATAAAATGTCTTTTAACTGAAAGAAATGGAAGTTCATATTCCCACTGTGCCAGACAGAGTATTTAAAATTTGAGCACTTGTGTAGTGCAAATTCTAGTGAACAAGAATTATCTGAATAAGAGAAACAATTGCCAGAAGTTGAATTTAACAAAATGTCAACAATTTTGCTATCCCTACAATGGCTGTGGAGAGAGACAATGCCCCTTAGGATTAACCTATAATGACACTTTGTCTGAAGAGCTCTGCATCGTCCTAAAGGGCAATCGAATTAACCATCCCTAGCGTGAAGCTTTGTTTTGTGAATTCTTCCACGCATACGTATCGACAGTAGATACACAATACGTCTAGTGTAGTACCCAAGCACTCCTCAGATGCCGTGCTTCAAACACTGGGCATTTGGTAGTGAGGAGAGTCAACCTCATTTGACAGCAACTGGGTTGCTGGATTCCTGTTCCCCCCCTTCACTTTCACGGAAGGTCAGTGTCTAGTCCAAATTATACATCTAGTTTTGCTTAATAGCCAGCAATGAAATACACGCATTTGAGTAGGGGTGGGTTTATCCCACAGATATCAAGCTACATCTTTCGGCACAGGCTCTGTCCTTCTCTGGAGGTAAAGCCCCTTCTGCTGTATCACAGCTCCAGCACGCTTTCTGTGAGTGAAGTGAGGTTTCTAGTGCACAGATAACCATGCTGCTGTACTTCTGCTTTATGCTTTGTGGCAGTCCATATCAAACCAAATGAAACACTCAGCAGCCACCTGAAAAAATGCACTTCATACACCTGGAAAAATACAGATTATTGTATTGTACCCTCACTACCAAAACCACTTGGAGAGCAATCTTTTTCTGTCTTCCTGCTACATTAAACCCATGTAGTCCATAATCCCAGAGTTGCAGCCTGATGACTTAAATCTACACAGACACACTTGTTCAGCCTCCCAGGAGGGGAGCTCTAGAGACTGACATAGACTCCACTTTTAACCGATGACCACAATCCCTGTTAAGTAGCCATCTCTATCTGGTACTAACATCTTTTCCTCATTAAGACCAGGAGGCAGTCAGTAAACACTGACTACATTTATGGTATGTACTTGTTTGAAATCCAGGACACAGCAAAGTTTTGAAACAGGAAACACTCAATCCATCCTTGAACTGAGACCAGCCCAGGATGCTAGTGTCAGCCCCTGTCCTGACCTTACCCAGGAAGAGCAGCTCATGCTGCAAAATGGGGCAGGGAAAAGTGACCAGGACAAAGCTGGGGACCAGCCGCAGGTGTCTTGTCTCAGACTGACCCAGTTGCTGGGTCTTCCGGCTGCATTAGGCAGTATGGGGCTCCAACATTGGCACCACAGGTTTAATTGCCCAGAAAGACTTACATGAGAATTGCATTCAGCTAGAGCTTTTTCACGCTCCCAGAACCTCAAAGAAAAGGAGAAATAGCATCATACCCCATGACTACTAACCGATGGGACAGACTTCTAAACCTTTCCATGCCATGTGGGGAAAGTCACAGATATAGGACAAAACATCATGGAGGACAGTATTTCTGCAAAGGTTATGGCTTCTTCTCTCCTTTTAGAGGAGCCCGCACGCTGCCTTCTTGCTGCTACCCACCACAGCTCGCTGAGATGCATCCTGTGCTTCAGCCAGAAGGTTGTGCCACATCTGCAGTCAGAGCAGGGACTGACATCTAGGTTGCTTTCCTGGGGCAACCATGGCAATCTTCCTTGGGAGAAGCATTTCACCAGGGCAGAGCCTTGCAAACAGTGGCCCAGAGTCTCAGGTCATAGAAATCAGCAACAGTCACTGCTGTGACATGCTGACTGGTACAACCCTGATTTCTGACCAGTAACATGTCTCTACTCTTCTCCTGCCCTCTGCCATTTACACAGACATTGATATCAAACACTGAAATCACAGAAGCATGTGAATCTATACATTCATATTTAATCAGAGTAGCAGGTAGTGTGTTGTCCAGGCAAATTTTGTAGTAATTGCTTTCCAGGACAGTTTCAGGGCAAAGTATATGGTGCAACATTGACTTCTTACTGTGCTTAATAAATTCTGAGCTGAAGAGACAACAGGGTTGGCTTGAGCAGGCAGAGGGACTGCTTTGTTCTCCCTGCTGATGATGTAAATCATCCCAGGAAGTGTGGGAAGCGGGCAAAACATGTCTGCAGCCCCTGGGGCTGCACTCTTTAGGCCTGCTCTGCTTCTTCTTTTCCTCCCACCCCGTGTTTTAGACACTGGGGTTCTGCAGACAGCTGCCCACTAAAGGAGGCAGCTGCTGTTACTATTGCAGCCAGCAAAGGCAAACTCCTCTCTAGTTTTTCATGAGAGTGCCTACCACTAGCTTCTACGTGGATGTTATATGAAGAAGTACGAAGTTGGTGTTAAAACAGTGGAGTTAAGGAAAAAAGGTACATATGGAGTTCTGTGGAAACTCCATCTCTGGACTCTGTCGCCAAGGTTCATCCTCTCTCTCCCTGTCCCATAACAAGAGATAGCCTTTCCATTTGGGCCGCTGCTTTGGCTAGAGACAACATGCACTTCTGATCCTTATGGCAGCGGCACAGGGAGACCTGCAGCAAGACGGTGGGACTGACTGTGGATGGCACAGATACGGGCATGAAGAATTCAGGGAAAGCCACACATACTCGTGAACAAAACACAGTGGCTTAGGGACCTCCTTGCTAAGCATATGGCAACACCACATTCCTGCTGATTTGAAACCCAGGCCACAGCTTCGTCACTAAATTGCTGACAGAAAAGTGAACACCATCCCTGCTGAACACTGGAAGATAGGACCCTCAGCACAGCCCTTGGGGTTAGTGACTCCAGTGCCTGCAGGGACGGCACCAAGCTGACATGGAGCGGCGCTGGGGAAAGGCAGGCTCTGACCGAGCAGCACTGCCCGGCACCGGGACCCCACTTCCCAGCCTTGCTCGGGCCAGCTGGGCACTGTCCTGAGCCCCGCAAGTGTGTCTCATAGGATGGTCCTTCTGGCCTCAGCAGGACGGGCCAGGTGAACTGCTGCTGCAGCTCCAGGTGGGCTCCCCCTGTGGCTCAGGGACACACCGGCACAGCCAGGCCCCGCAGCAGCAGTGTTTCTCATGCCTGTTGCTGTCTGCTCTGCAGGGAGGCTCTGGTCCAATGGAGCAGCATGCACCCATCTCAGCATTACCCAAGGGCAGCTCCGAGCTGGTGCTCAGTGAGGGCGTGTGGGTGACAGGGGCCGCATGATGAGGGACAGGCACCTTTTCCTCTTCAGGGAGTCACTGCTCATCACCACGTTAAAGACTCTCAGGCCACAGCTTCCAGTTCCCAAGCCACAGCCCTGAGACCAGGACAGGGACACCCTGGGAGCAGTCTGACCTTGGTGCTGGATGCACCAATGTCTGTGCCAATGGCAGACATATGGTAGAGGTGAGTGACTGGGCTCTTAGCAGCCAGCATGTGTCCCAGGGGCAGTGCCCATGGGCAGTTGCTGCCACCAGAGCCTGGGGCCTCTGCCAGTGAGGACTCCCCAGGGGCCCCCAAGGAGGCCACCTCAAGGTCACTCCCTGCTGCTCCTTTCTGCAGACCTGGCACCACCTTGCACCCACAGCTCCGCCTAGCCCTGGGCAAGCTGTGGGTGGTGAGCCACAGGAAGGAGGTGGCCAGGGATAAAGAGGAGGAGGAGTAAGGCAGCGCTGAGGACAGCAACTCCCTCGTCCTCATCTGCTCCTGCATTGCCACTTTCTGATGAGTCTCAGTGCCACGTCCCATGGCAAGGCTGGGTGGTGTGGTGTGATGATTGCCTCGTATCCTTTCTGGGGTCTGGCAGCTCCAGTCACGGGGTGGCAAGGGGCAGGAGAGGTTCCTGAACATGCCCCTGCCATCTTTTGAATTGCCTCTGCCCTCTGTGCAGTGCCTGGGCAGGGAGCGGGCAGCATGCCGGGAGGGAGGGAGGCTGGGTTTGCCAGGTGGGGGCTGAGGGGTGGGCATGCAGGCAGCTGCAACAAGAGGGAGGAGGGGCCATTCCATGTTCTCCATCCCCTGGCCAGAGTGATGCCTAATTGTCACCCAAACAGCAGGACAAAAGCTGCTCCTCTGAAAGGAAAGAGGGAGCCAGGGCTTTCGAAACACCTCTGTCCTGCCCCATGAGGCTTCACCCTGCTTCTGTGGCTGTCCCCATGGGGCAGAGCTGTGCATGCGCCCATGTCTGCCCAGAGGCTGGGGAGCAGCGGAATGTGATGGGTTTTTTGTCCTTTCTTTCTGCAGTTCATGAGCGGTGAAAGACCTGTGGGTGGACACACTCCTTAGGTAGGCCCTGCCTGGCAGTTCAGTCTGTAGGGCAAATGCTTACATGTGGGGGACACTCCAGGTGTAGCCATATGCAGAAACACAGCTCCCAAGGTGGGGAGAGGTGCCCCCACTGCTGCAGGCAGCTCTCGGGCAGAGCTGGCTGAGCTGCTTGGCCATGTGTGTCCAGCCAACACCTGCCCAGCCTTGTTCTCACCACTGGCTCCGCTCTCTGCTTGACTACTGAGTGGTATCTGGGTGTTTTGGGTTCACTTTTAAGTCTAAGAGTCCCTTCCCTGTGCACAGATGACCAGAAGGAGCAGAGGGAGCCAGGGTGACCCAACTGTCCTCCATTAAGCTCCTAGTGAAGGAGCTGAGCCGCCGCAATGCCGTGAGGGACTCTCTTGTCTCAGCTCTGCCACCAGAGCATCTTTGAGCATTGCTGGTTCTCCAGCTGAGCATCAGATGCCTCGCTTCTCACCTTCCGCTTTTTTTCTCTTGCCTAGTCAACGACATTAGATGCCAGGAGCCTGGAGATGTTGGTCAAAGGCCAAGTGATGGTGAGAATCGCTCCGCTTCACCCATTTCTTGCTGTGTCAAGCAAGTGGAGTGAGCTTCTGTTGGAGAGCCCGTGTCCCAGCCTCCAACAGTGTGGGTGTCGTGGGTCGCTGGGCACATCCTGGGTTGCTGACTACAGCAAAGCCTCTCGGCCGTCCCTACCTCTCAGATATTACCAGGTGGCTGATGTAGTTTGCTGGTGGCCCTTTCTGCTGCAGGGCTGCTCGGTAAGTACAGCGTGTTTCTTGCAGGTTGGACCCAAGCAATGACCTCCACCAGTCCCATCTGGCAATGACAGTGGGCTTGGCCAGTTGGCAGGTGAGTTTTGAGAAGAAAGGCAGGTAGGACCTTCTTTCCTCCTCTTGCAGATGGGCACTTCTGCCCTTCACACAGGACACATTCAGTCACTCCCAGCAGACAGTGCTGAGAAGGTTCAAGAGCGCTCGCCTGGTGGTTTTCCTGCATGGCTTTTTGCTTTGTTTCCCTTTGCAGCAGGCAGGACCAGGAGGAGGAGGATGGCGCTGCCCTGGCCCATTGCGCTGTGAGAGACCTCGGCTACTGCAGTGGCACCCGGGCAGTCAGGGTCTGGCTGCAGAGGGGCTCTCTTTGGCCAGCCCCTGGCAGCTCTCTGCAGGAAAACAGCACGCTGCTCCAGCCCCTCCAGGTAAGCAAGCCTGGCAAGGGAGTCCCATCCCTCTGGCTTCTCCTGAGAGGCGGTGTCCCCAGCAGAGGGACCATGGGTTTACCAGACCAATGCAAGTGGGGGTCATGGCCAAAGCTGACTCCTCCCCACGTCAGCTACATGCAGCCACCCCTTGATCCTGTCCCAATGAAAGCAGAGCCATCCACACTTGCTCCTGTCTCTGAGGATGGTTCACCTGCCCCAGGCCTGCCTTCACTGAAACAACTGTCATCCCATGTCCCCTGCAGGAGCAGCTGGCTATCCTGCAGGAGCAAGGACCATCCACCGAGGGGATACTCAGGGTTGCAGACAGCAAGAGAGCTGGTTGGGAGCTGAGGGTGGCCCTCAACAGCAAAGGGTATGTCCACCTGGGAACCCAGCCTGCACATCTGCTGGCAGTTATCTTGAAGGTGAATGCCTCTAAACTGGAGCTGGAAGAGCTCCTTGCTGGCCTGCTGGGGACCACTTCTGTGGCAGGATTTGCCCTCGCTGGGACCCCAAGCTAAAGCCACAGTGTAGCCCAACTCTGGTTGTCAAACTTTGAATTCTGTGTGGGGTGTTTCTCTGTCCTGTCTTCTTTTCTGTTCCTCTTGTTCTGCCCCTGGTTTCTGACGTGCCCTTGGAAAACTCATGTCCTTTTCCTCCTCTGCAGCATGCTCAGGGAGGCACACAGAGATTTAGGGGTGACCAGAAGGCAGAGGAGAGCAAGGTCCGGTTATAGGTGACCGGGAGTTTGCGTGGCCTGGAGCCTAGCTGCTCCTCGCTCTGTCAGTGCTGATGGGTACCTGTGAGAGCAAGTAGCTGAAACTCACTGGCCTCCTCGTGAGCCAGAATCCCAGGGTTGCTCCTTGTGGTGCTGGCGGGAGTGTTCAAAGCCTCACTTGGAGCCCTTGGCATTGCAGGCCTTCCTCCGAAACATCCCTTCCAAGCTCCTCCCGGCTGACCTGTATGAGGAGTGGATGCGTGCTCTGTAGAAGCTGAGCAAGCAGGAGAAGGTGGCAGAACTGAAAGGGTAGGTAAGTGTGGCAAGTGGTCTGCCTGCTCTGGAGGGACCAGTGGAGGCTGGGGACTTGCCTGCAAAGCGACTGTCTCTTTGCAAAAGCTGTGTTTTCTGCCAGCTCACTATTGCTGCTCTGTGGTTGGATTTCAGGGCAAATTGGCACAGAGAAGCATTTCTCTAGTTAGAGCACTTCCTGAAGGCATTGGAGATTGCTCCATGAAGTGACTCGTGTCAGCAGGTGAGAGAGGTGGCAGTTTCTTAGTCAAGGTCGTCCCTCTGCTCTAGAGCACATGTGGCCGGGGAGCCTTTGAGCCTTCCCTTGAGTGGGCTTGGCTGAAATCAGGAGCTGGGAAACAATGCTGTGCTTCCTTCCTGATGTGCAGGAGCATTGAAAGCTGGATGAGAGCACCTGGAAAGCTATGCAACACAGCCGCTGGCTTCCAGGTGCCCTAGGCAATCCTGGGTGACCTGTGTAGGCAACTTCTACTTTATTAACATTATGTTCCCATTCCTTCAGGGTGGCAACAAGTTGCCTGCAGCAAATCTCCTCCTCCTCAAGTGGTTGCTCTCCCTGCTCCACCACATCAGCCAAAACTGTTCCACCAGCAGGATGAGCTCCAGCGATCTGGCTGTCCGCATTGGGCCAAATATACTGAGCCTAGCCGAGGACAACCTGCTGGAAGTGCTAGTGGAGTTGACCAGCAAGGTATGCTGTATTTACCTGCTGGCTACAGCCTTCCAGGCTCATCAGAGCTTTGCTGTTCAGAGATGCCTTGCTGCCTCCTCTCTTGAACAAATGCTTGTGGAGTAGCTGCCTGAAAGAGCAGCCCCACAGCTGCAGCACTCTGCGCAAAAGCAAGGGTCAGAAATGGGAAAGGCTGTTTGGTATATTTTCAGCCACCTGGGGTGAAACCCATGGTTTGATGTGTGCAGATGATGGGCCTGGTGGAGTTTCTCGTTGAGAACTGCAGAGAAATCTTTGGGGAGATGTGTGGCCTTTCCAGGCCCTCAGCTAAGGAATCAGCAGCACCCATCGACAGTTCCACAGGTATGAGGATGGACTGAGGATTGTCACAGTCTGGGGCTTCTGGTCCTATTCCCTAGTGTGTTCCTGGCGGTCATCTGTGCGAATAGAGCTGCTGAGTGCTCGAGACTTGACAGAGGTGCTTTCCTACTGGAAGGCTTCCCACGTGTTCAAAGTGGCCGGATTCACAAAGCAAACATCATGGCTGCTCTCCTGCATCTGCCCTTCACTTGCACATCAAGCAGATGTTTTGAGAGTGATGCTCCTACCTCGACGTTGCTTGTGGTGTGGCTGGTCATAGAGTATTGTTCTGTCAGCCCTACTTGTCCTGTGGCCTCTGTTTGGTCACTGCCTCTCAGGGCATGAACGGTTTACTCTTCAGGATGAGCTCAAGCCTGAGGGCCTCAACTGACTTCTGAAACCTGCTGACTGAGATGTCCTTTTCCAAATAATTTCCATTCAGCATAGCAGACATGGCAGAAAACAGGGCGTCAGAGGGCAAAGAAGAAAACTGGTATAGGGCTTTAGGTGGGTTTTGCTTTAGTTGTTTTTCAGTTCCAAGAAGTTGCTCCACAGCACATACCTTTGCGTTCTAGAGCTAGGATTGGAAGAGCAAAATGGCCCTGCAGGAGAAGCAGATCCAGAGCGTCAGGCAGAAACACTTCTGGACACACCACCCTCTCTGCCCATCACCCTCCAAGGAGCAGGGGGAGATACGTTGGTGGAAGCAAAAACAGGAGAGGTATGTCAGGTCCTCAAACATGGTGACAACATGTCTTGTGCATAACGGTATAGTTTCTGTTGTAAAGCTGAGGCTGAAATGTATAGGGTCTTCTCACAGGGAGCAGGAATGAAATATGCTCCAGTGTCTACTATGAGGTGAACAGCAAAAAGCAGGCAGGTACTTGCTTCTGCGTAAACAGTGGTTTTCCTTTTCTCAGCTAGAAATCCCTATGCTGAGGCATAACTCTCTCCACTGTAAACACAGGACCCAGCAGAATTAGACTTCAAGTGGCTGCTGTGCCTGTTCCTGGCATTAGATCTCTTGTGTTTTTTCCCCAGAATGATACATAATAAGAAAAAATTGAAAGATTGTTTCTCGAATAGCACTGAATGCCCCGAACTTGTGCCTCCGGAACAGAAACAAAGCAGAAAATTGTGGACTGGGAAGTAAGAGTGTCATGTTACTAACACAGGCGAGAAACAGACAATCCTCTTCAGAGAAGGTCCTATGCATTTGTGTCTTTTAAGAAAGGACTTCATTCTTGGTGTGGACTAAAATCCTGTGATGAAAGGGCAAGCAAGGTCATCGGTCTGCAGCTCTGCAAAAGTTAAGAGTGAGGCTGATGGAGGTTTGCCTTTGCACTTTGTGCCGTGGTCCCATGAGAGCTGTCCTGTTAGTAGCTGTCCGTTTCAGGAAAGTTGAGCTGAGATCCTACTTCAGCAGAGCTTCATCAAGTCTACTTTGGGATGGGGGACTGTGCGAAATGGGGATAATGCAAACCAATCCAAGTGATCTGCTTTTAAGAGCTAAGGTCGAAATTTGGCAAGCAGTAGCTTACTACTCCAGGGAGTCCCTTGCCACCTGTTAACTTCTACATTTTCATTTTAGGTGCCTGTAGCTTTGCCTCCGGTCACTGCAGAAAGCGTGGCAGACTCCTTCACATGCCTTGAACAACTGAAGACCTTGTCAGCAGAAAGAAGGTAAAATGAGCTAGCTTTGCTTAAAATAAGAATTGATTCAAGTTTACCATGGCTTTACCTATCTAATAATACTGTTGAATGGAAAGGTCTGCAGGCTCTTCCCAGGAAGATGAAAACCGCAGAAACAGAAAGAGAAAACATAGCCATGCAGAATGAAGTGAAAGTAAACCAGGAATGAGGAGGAGAAAGAGAGAAAAGGAGCTTTCTGGGATCAGCAATTGAAAAAATCCAAGAAGGTTGAGAAGAACAGGAAGCCCAGCTGTGTAACAGACTCTGCTGTCCATCCCTCAACACTTTGAACACTGGTCTAAGTATATGAAATATTTCTCTGATGCACAAGATGGCCCCAGGTAGGAAGCTTGCTACTGCATTTGGGAGAAAATGTATGTCAGGAGAAACATACCACTCCAAATTTTGCAGTTTTAATTTTGTACTTGTTGAAGCTCTGTTTGTACAAGGGTAAGCAGACACCCTGGCAAGGTCACAAGAATCACTTTTTAGCTATTTGACCTGCTATTTAAATAAAGAAGCAAAGTCCGACTTTTTGGTTCATGTCAGTTGGCAATCCTAATGCTGGCTTGTATTGTCTGAATCCCAAATAAGCAGCAAGGATTTGTTCCAAGTAGCTTTAGACAATATTAGCACTTCTTAGAAAGGTCATATTTCACCTGATATAATTTAGAGAAAATAAAAATTTTTTAAAAAGACAAAAACATCTGGGCCCTATACAGAAGGGATCTAGTCTGGTGCCTTTCTATTTCTTTCTGCACTGTCCACTAGAGAGCAAGGCAGTCCAGGATGGCTCAGTGCAAACTGATCAAACCAGACAGCTCAGCAGGGTGTTCTGCAGAAAGAGGGCCTTAAGTCCTGGAAGCGGCGCAGTCCCGGCCAGCTCGGTGGCTCTGCCCAAGGGAGTGTGTGTCGCCTGTAAACCTGGCTTGGTAGCAAGGGACAGCGAGGGATTATGCTGCTCAGGTTTTGGAAAGGACTACATCATAGCTACCCAGGGGCTCTCTGTCAAGCCCTACTGCACAGCAAAGGGGCCCTGTAAATCTTTGTAAACTTACAGTTCTCTGAGGTTATTACACATGGTTAGAAGGGGCCAAGCAATACTGTAGTCACTGCTGGTAAGAGTTCTCTCTTCTTTGCTATAACCAATTCCTTTTGAGTTGCATTTCCTGAAGAAAGAGAAACTAAATCACGCCTATTCCTGCCTTTATGGTTCCATCAGTGCTTTCTGAATCTATTGTTGTAGGCGCTGATTTATTTTTATTGGCTGGATTTCCCAGCTGAGCTGTGACTCCTGAGCTACCAGGGGCATGATGTGGCCCTGGCACCTTCTTGGCAGAGGCAAGGAGAGGCGAGGAGAGGAGAGGCACCTGTGCCCTGCTGCTCTTGCCAGCAGACTTCATTCACGCACAACTGAGCCAGAACAAAAACAGGAAAACGCAGGGCACTTGCCCACCAGGCACCAGGGCCAAGCGCTCCTACCACTCTGGGGCAGACCCACACCTTCCTCAGACCTACCCCTCCCCCTGTGCAAAAGGGAAAAAAGTTCCTTCGGATGACACCGCAGGTGTGAGGGCAGTGCTGAGGCCTGTGCTGCCTGTGCTACACCTTGTACTGGGTTGCAGAGGGTGCAAGAGGCATCCCGCTCCTGGCAGGAGGCTTTGCTGGCTGGTTCATCTGCTCCACGAGCACTTGCCCACCAGCTGGCAGAGCCGAGAGATAGCTCCATGACCTGGGAGAAGCACTGGGAAGCTCATAAAAGAAGTTGCTTGGGGGTAACTTCTGGTTCTGCTTTGCAGTCTCAGTTAGTTGAGATGAAGTTTCCGCTCTTCCGGATGCTTATTTAAACTGAACTCGCAAACCTTTGCTGCTTTACCTTTGGCCCTGTTTTCCTGTTGAATCTGAGGGGATTTTATCATCAAACCACTGGCCATGGGCTTTGCCTTGGGAAGACTGCGGCAGTTCAGCTTGATGCAATCCCTTTCTTCAGAGTGAAAAGAATCAGCCTTTTCTCTGCTTTCCTGAAGATGCTGTCCTCCATCAATCCCCCATCCCAGTCTTTCATGCTTTCCCTTGCCAAATTCCAGGTAGTCACTGCATTGCTCTCCTTCTAAGCTCTCCTGAAAGCTAATTTCTTCCGTGACGCCTACAAAGTCATCAACACTGATGGGCTGCTACTGCTGATTTGTGGAGTATTAACGCACCATCATCTTAATTTGTAGCTCTGTAAGCAATTGACTTTTCAGTTCCGTAGCTGAACTTAAATAACAATAAAAAAGTTAACTGAAACCAAAGCTTTCTCACTGAAGCCAAAACAAAATTCAGTTTCTGTCTGAAAAAGACTTTTCAGGTTGTTTCAGGAGGACAGGAATAATAGGGGCTTATGTTTCCTGAAATTATCTTGGTGTCTACCCAATGCTAAGAAAAAAATTTTAAAACAGAATATTTCAGAATGAAAAAAGTGAAAAAAAAAATGTTAAACATTTTAACTTGTTTTAAAGTTCTGTTTCAGTTCTTGGGAGGCCAAGCCAATCTGATAAATTCAAAATAAAAGTGTTCCAAATCAGTCTTTCCATGCACTTTTCAGTGTGAAAAAGTGCTCCATGGAAAATTTGAATCAGCTGGAGTTCACTGATGTGTTTTCTCTTATCCATCAGTTATCTCCTGTTTCCGTTGTTATCTATGAAGCAGAGCCCTCTATATATGGTTAGACAGTGTCTAAAAAGATGGGATGTTGTCCTTTTACTGTGGCTTGTGTGCCAAGCTCGGAATATGCTTAGTCCTGCACAAAAAGCCCAACGAGAACATTATTAATGGTGCATCTGTATCTTCCAGTTCTTTCAATAGGGAAAACATTTCCAGTGAGAGAGAAACTGGTGGAAAGCTGAATTGTTGCACCTGGGGTGCCCCAGAATGGCTTCTGTTCCCTGTAAAAAACTGCTGTTTTGCATATATAACGATATACTCATCTGAGCAGAGACTTTCCCACTTTCACCCAGTAGAAGTCACTCTCTCCCTATTTTTTTTCTCTGGGGACAATTAATATTTAATTGAATGTATCCACAGGGAAGAGTTCCAAAAGAAGAAATTAAGAGAAACCTGTTTCCTGACTGTCTAAACTGCTGATGAGGCCTCTTTCCTGAGAGGTGGATAAGCCAGGTTCAGGTTCCAGTTCTGAGCCACGCAGAGGGGATTTGAATGGATGAGCACAACTGGACTGGAAGAAGAGAAAGTAACTTTAGGAGATACTATATTAACAGGTAAGTTTCAGACATTGTGCCAAGGTAGGTTTTGATTAACTAAAGCCTTTCTCATTAGTCAGTGATTAATGACAACTCAAGAACTGAAATTTTAAAAAAATCAATATATTTGAAACAGGATGTACAAGAATAATTTTCTTCTCCAGAATTGCCTAGGGAAGATTTGAGCTCAAATTGCTTTACTCAGAAACAATGTATGTGCTATTTGGTTAAGTGTAAAACCCATATAACAAATAATCTTCCAAGTCTGATCTGGAAAGGCCAGTTATCCAAATCAAAATAGAGCATGTAGGTACACAGGACCTCAAGAATGGTATTAGCCAAAAGGAATTAAAACTGTTACTTTGATTCTTGTCAGGAAAATTATAAATGAGCAATTGCTCATTGCATTTTGGCAGTTTTTCTTTTATCCTAGGATTTTACCATTTAATAATGATAAGCTGGCATTGCCTTCCCCATATATTGGGTTTCAGTGTTTCAGACACAGTTATCTGTCATTCATTTATTTATCTGCGTGTATGGTGGCAACACCTTCAATCATGAGGCATAACCCAGCTATAGTGGTACTTAGGGACTGTATACACATGAAATAAATAGACGGTCCTTGCCCTCAAAGGACTTACTATCTAAGGCCAAGCCCCGGATGATTTTTAACAGCAGACTTTCTGGCAAGATTTGAAGTGCTCAGGACTTTGCCTTAGATAATAAAGCAATGCCATCCCTGTTGTAGGGCTGGGACACTGGGGCAGATTTCAGGGCTGAGCAACAGGTGCTCTGGGAACAACGTCTTCACACCAGCCGGTCCCTCAGTGCCACACGCTAACCCAATCTGCGGGCTGGCTGTTGCAGTTCCACCGCTGTGTGTGGCGCTGGTGGCAACGGCAGATGCACACACCCATCCATACAGAGAAAGGTGGCTGCAAGCGGGTAAAGCAGGCATGGATTGCACTGAAGATGAGGCTTGAGAAAAATGCAGCAAGAGTCCTAAGAAAGAGATGCCAAATGCTACCTGTGGCTTCCATCACACCAGCTAGGGAATTTGAAGCTTTCTCATAAAAATGAAATAAGCTGGCAGCTCTGTTTATAGCTGCTCAAAGGCTTGATCAAATCACCGTTTTGCTTGAACGCCGTAATCAATAATAATGGATGTCTGTGCTACACTGTAGTGGAAAAAATCTTCTGTCTCTGCTCACCACTGAAGTGAAGGACTTGCTAGGTAACTCTGCCTTAACCCTCCTTATGTGGGAACAATGGTTTTTTCCTCTCCTATTTCCTCAACTTATACCTTGGGTTAGGGTGGAAAGAGAGGGCATATGCCTAAGACAGTTCTGCCAACTCTACCTTTGGTTTCTGAGATGTGAGCTCGAATTGGGTCATTAAGGCATCTGTATTCCTAGGACGTTCTCTAACAGATTCATGTTCTCTAGGACCTCAGCAGGACTGATCTCACATTGTGGTTTTCTCCTTATCTGTGGGACCAATAGTTCTTCTACCACAAACCATGAATTTTGAGATAGATGTGATTGGAATTGGTCCATTGGGTCAGACATCTAGCTAGTGCTAAATGGTGAATCATAGATGAGAAGCAGCACAGGAGACAGTTGTAATGGGTCTTGAACGTGTAGAATAGTTGCTTATGGTTGACGAAACTGAAGAGGGTGGATAAAAGTAGTGGTGTCGTAAAGGTGGTTAAACTAAAAAAACCAAAAAGATATTTGCACAGCATTCAGCATACAAACAGGTGTGGAGAAACATTTTTGGTCATGGTCAGCGCATTTCCAGCCAGCTGATATCACACTCTTAGTGCGAAATGTCACACCTTAAGGAAACTTTGCTCTCTTGTTTTGAGAAGAAAATATTTGATGAAGCGTGTCAAAGACTATGCATTTTTCTGAGTTTAATGTCCAGATAAAGAGCACGGTCTTTGCCTTACACAGGTCAGTAAAAGAAGAAATCCTCCCTACGAAGCGTCAAGGGGATGAGTGCCCTATGTGTCATGGCAGCTCCTGCACCGTACACAAAACGACTGTCTCCAGAGTCTCTGGGCCACTTTTAACTACGAGATTTCACCTGTTTTGTAAATGCCATTAGTCTTGGTCAGGGATTAATAAAGGGCCTGAAAGAATTGGAAAATAATTGCTCCTCATTTTCAGTTATATGTGGTTGGTTTTTTTCCTAATTTTGATAAATGATGCATGGTAATTTGGCCTCATATATTGGCATCCGTTTATAAACATATCTAACGGAAGACCTTGAAAAGCACTGTCCTGCGTGTATTTTCACATGTGGCTTTGGAAGGGACTCTTCTTCACCAGAACATAACCCCTACCATTAGATGCCGAACCCTGCATTTGCATACTGTGGCTCTGTTTCTCGTGGAGAAATTGTGTGTCTTGCCCTGAGCCTTGTACACCACGTTGGAGGTTAAGAGCGCATTTCCCAGGACTGTCTGTGAACTTCCAGGACTGCCGGGAGCGTCTACCACACCGCAGTGTGGAGGGGCAGGGTTTATACATGAGATTCCTCTTTTCACCTCCATCTGCGATGTGTTTCCAAACGAGAGCAGCAGAGTCTCTTGGATCTAACCGATGGAGAGATTTTGAAGAGGTGTTACTCTGGTAAGTGCAGGTACATCGATCGGGTAAAAAAGCCTGCTGTTTTTTCAGTGAGGTGTCACCTCTCTCTGGCTGGAAATGGCGGCCTGTCCCACACAGGCGGTCAGGACACCTTTGAGCAAGTCCTTTTATTCGTAAAGTCACTCACGACAATTCATTTCTGCTTGTTTATGTGCTGACGTTTTGAATTTCAGAAATACAGGCCTAGCTATTTCTAAGGTAGGCATCAGTGAGAGGCAGAATTGGCTACCGATTCAGCCCAAAGCAGAGTCACCCACGCCGGGGCGCCGGGCAGCCCGCACTTCCCACAGAAAGAGGTGAAACTGAAGGACGTTTCCTGTCACGTCCCGTTTCCACGTTGATGCCGCAACGCTCAGCGCCAGGGCCCGAAAATGAACCCCGCCAGGGACGACGCCACGCCCGTTCGCTGGAGGCGCCGCGGCGGGACGCCCCCGGGCCGCCGGCCCGCCCGGGGCAGGGCCGCGCACCGCCCGCCAAGCGGCAGCAGCGACCCAACGGCCGCGGGCGGCTCCGCCCCTCTCCTCGGCTCGGCTCGGCTCGGCTCGGCTCGGCTCGGCTCGGTTGGTTTCGGCTCGCTGCCCGCGGCGCCTCGCCGTCCTCCCGCTGAGGCGGGCCGTTGGGGCCGGCGGCGCCTCTCTCCTCGCGCACAGGCAGCCCTAATTTAGGAGTTACAGTAAACCCTGTGGTTAGTCTGCCTTGCCTGTGACAGCGCTACTGGCAGTCTGTAAATAGCACCAGTTGCCTGCTGTAATAGTATATTTTATTTATATGGAGAAGCGAATGCAGGGATTGGCAGATTTAGGCACAAGCATGCTTGGTATCCTGCACTTTTATCAGTTCCCGTTACATGTCATGGGTTACCTGATGCCGCACTGTGCCATTTCATCGCAGCTGCGGCAGTGAAGGAGCAGGAATGTGTAAACCCCGGCCCCTGCTGAGGTGCGGGCTCTGCCGTCTCCCGCCGGCCCAGCCTGGGGAGCAGGGAGCAGGGCAGGCTCTGGTCGCACCGAACTGAGCATCCGCCGTGGCCCGGCTGAGCGTACGGGCTGAGAAACGTGGGGTGCGGGGAGATGTAACTGGGTTGTGAGCTGAAAGCAGGGAGCAGATTAATGGGGATTTGAGCTCACTAAGGAGGGAATTGCGGGGGATGTGTACAGGCTTTTGCAATGTGTTCATGTTTGATATAATCTTTCCTCTCCCCTCTATACGCAAGCTGGATTTGATTGCACAAATGTAGTCCTTTGCCTTCACCTTTCAGAGAAACTTCTCATCACTATAGAGGTGTCATGACTGATACAGCTCCATACAGTCACAAGACCCACTGCAATAGAGACGGAACATAAACCGCATTTATATGCACATCTGAACGACAGTAATAATGCAGGTAGCACACAGGCAAATGCAGCTGAGCTTGTGCCTTCTGAATACGCTGTGGTTTTGAGCTCCATTGTTTTGGGGTCTTCTTGGGTCAGCCCTATTGTGCATTTCCCTGTAGCCCTTCAGATGCTCTCTCCTAATACGTATGCCCTGTGCTATGCACACTGTATTCAAGTAATTAAATTTCCACAATGAAACCAGAAACAAACCTTATAAACCCTGTCAAAGGCAGGAGAAAAACTCACTGTGGTTAGATGGCAGGGATTAAAACATAAAGCCTAAATCAGCAAAAGGGCTATCAAGTCTTTTCTGGTCCAGGTCGAAGGGCCAAAAAGTCATGGACTTGCAGTGGTTCTGAAACTCACGCTGTAGGTCCAGCAGGGCCAGACTTCCAGAGGCACGATCTGGTATGGCATGTTCTGCTGTGTTTCGGGGAGTAAAGAGATGGTTGTATCTGTCACGTTTATCCTTTCATCTTTAGGGGTCTAAGGACAGAAAAAGGAATCGGGATGAATCCCCAAGCAGTGGAGGAACGATTTCTGTTAGATAGCTCATATTTTCTGTAACTTCAGGAATAATTCTGAGTCAACATCTCCTTTGCATAATATAGATGGATTTAAACTTGATCTAAATTGAGGAGTGCCCCTAGTAAAGCTGTAGGAAGAGTTTCCCTCCAGTTGCTCCCTGGCAGACTCCAGCAGCAGCGGCAGGTGATTACAGAAGCTGTCCTCGTGGGACCTTTGCACAGCCAAGGGAGAAATGTTCAGCCCTGCTTTCATTTGCGAGGTCTCCCAGGGCAGACCAAGGGGCTGGCCAAGTCCCTGCTTTTTTCTGTCATCGGGAGCAAACATTAACATGCCGTAAAACTTAATAGTTGGAGCTCTTTTCTAGAACTGTTGCATTTAATGCCTATTTTTATATAGCATGATTTCTTGTGTATGACCTTTTACCCTATACAATGTCTTCCCTGCCTCCCCTAAATCTGTACTTTGTGCCTCAGTGAGCTTATTATCACTGTTTCTCCTTTCCTTGTTTATGAGAAAAGAAACTATGCTATGTTGGTTTTGGGTTATCTGATTTGATGGGGTCTGTACACCAATAGTTTTTGAGAGTGCACCCAAGATAGCCTATACTATTCAATACTTTTTAAAGGTCAAGAAATAGAGACATGGAATGTAAGAGGTGTCACCACAAGGTGAAGTCTGTGAGTGACTGAATGCAAATACATGTATGTTTGTATTGACAATGGTCATCTGATATGTTATTTTATCTCTGTTTTGCTTAGTTTTCAAGTTATTGAGGAAGCCTAGAAAATGGAGCTGCTGTAACTGTGACTAGGTATGTCTTTGCATTCTTTGCATTGTCTTTGCATTTTATGGAAAAAAGACTTTCTTGCTTTTTGTATCTGCATATTGTGTTGTTTTTTTTCTGTTAGCATCAATTTGTGTTGAATTCTCTTACAGACTTTGTGTAATGGAGGTAGCTCTAGATTTATATTCCACTGATGTTTCCTTAAATTTTCATGAAACCCTTATCCTTAAGTATTGGTATTTATTTCCTTGTAAGCTTAAAACTATACAAGAAAATAAAAGATATTAAGCAAATAAATATAGCAAGAGTAGCCAGCGAAATAATACAAGCAGAGCAGGACATACTAATAATTGCAGAAGTGAAACAACCCTAAGTTCATGAAACAGGTTCAACAAAGGCTTGCAGGCAGCCTGCCTAATAGTAGTTATATAATAGCAATAATTTGTTGCCTGTCTGCAGAGCCCTCGGGTTTTTTTGCCCCCTGATAAAATGTTTAGCACACCTTGTATAGTGCAGCAGGGGCTTGAGCACATGAGCTCATTGTTTCGCTGTTTGTACCTCCCTTCCCCAAATGCCTGGAATTTCTGGTTACCCAGCAACCCCAGGGGCATCCAAATCCTGCACTTTGCAATATGCAATAATGTCTGTATGGTCTGAAGTGGTCTTAGGGCTGAAAGGCCACGGTGCTTGGATCTGCAAAAAAGAACAAGGAGTGAAACCTGCAGACTGTAGTACCAGGATTTCATAAGAGTGGGTCACAAGGAGCATTTCAGTTATGGTGATTTATGACTTTGGAACCCCTTTATCAACACAATCTTGCTTCTACTCATCCTGTCTTCCTGGACATTTTCCATGCAACCCAAGACTGTGATGCCTGATAACTGTAGGACTGAAAATTGTGACACATTAAACAGACCTACATGTCATGGTCTGAGTTTTCTGCACCCACTGGCTCTCACCAGTTTTAGAAAATCATTGCCTTCACCTACAAAGTGCTTATTCATGTAAAATTGCAACAGTGGTATTATAATGCAGTGGTATTATAATGCAGGAAGGGGTTGGGTGCTGAAATTTTTTTCACTTTCACTTTCTGGTAGGAAAGCATGTAGCTTAGGGGGGATCAGCAGGGTAAGGAAAGGAAAAGAAGTATGGGAAGGTACTTGCCTGCCTTTTCCTCTTAGCTAAAACTAAGTGTTTCATATGGGAAACAATAACCTTTATGAAAATAGCCATTAACTATGCTCTCATCCCTTTTGTGTCAAAACTTTTTGTACGGAAATAACAGACAACTTTTGTGAAAGCAGGAGGCTTGACCCCATTAACGCTACAGCTTATGGAGCTTTCACAGTCTTGTGGTTCTTCCTTTCCCAGATCATCTGTGATATCAGTCCTCCCCCCCCAAATAGTAAGATGTCCATTTTGGAGCAGAATGTTGGAAAAAACTCATTAAGCATATTGTTCCTGGTTAGATGCACTCTGATCTCACATGATTTTAGTCTGCTGTTCAGAAACATCCTCTTCTTGTAAATCAGACTTTCCAGAGAATGATAGTGAGATAGTGAGAGAGTTTTGTGCTCCATGCACTGGATAGGACCTTATTGAAAAGTTGTAGAAGAGCGCATGATGTATGTAAGAGACAAACATTTGACTGATGTCCTTAGCCTCACACTGCTGCACGTTGATCTGCTAATGCCATTGACAGAGCAACCTGCAGATACTCAACTGCACCTGGTGTTGCAAGATCATGGCACAATGATGCTTGCAGCTTCTGCTAATGTCATCCTTCCAGGGCTGTTCTTTCCATCTACCTATTAAAAATCTAGTATACTTCCATCAGCAATGCGTTTCAGGTTGGGAGTCTTCCTTGATTTGAGAGGGCAAGAATTAATATTAATGATGAAAGTCTTTAAGGAAAAATGAAGATTAACTACCAGTATGGTACGGCTATACAGTTTTCAGAAAACAGAGGAGTGTCAGGGGAAATGAATAGCCAGTTTGGACAAGGCCTGGAAGACACAGAAATGTGAACAGTCTGCCTGATCCTGGTTTCTCCTCTCTCTGTTACATTTAAGCTGAGAAATTATAGGAAAAAAGGCAGGTTTTAGTTTTCTAACTCAGATATATTCTCATAAGATTATTTTGCTAATTCAGATCTTATTATCCCATAAGGTAAGTCTGCTAACTTAGGCTGCTATCACTGTAGACATATAAAGGCTTTGAAATCTTAGTTGTGGGAACGGGGTATGGATGTCACTTAACAGGAAAAGTGCTTGCAATGTAGACTTGTCTTTTATTTGAAGAGTTTAGATGTCCTCCCAGAAGATTCAAAAGCTGCACGTGCACTATGGAAAATGTAAGGGAGAAATGAGGTAGAAATGCACATTTAGTTCTAACAGACCTCTCTAGGAAACAGCCAGGAAGATCAAAAGCTAAGCTAAAATGCTTGAAAAATAAGGCATGAACAGATATTATTAGAAATTCATCAAATCACAGTGAAGAACAGAGCAAGATGAACTGCTGAATGCTTGCAGAAAAAGAGAGACAAAAGGGCTGGATGATTTGGATGAATTAGCCACAGGAGGAAAGTCGAAGTGGGAAAGGGAAGAGAGACATTCTTAAGGGAGAGAGAGAACAATGTAGTGGAGAATTTGGAGAAAGGAAAACATCTGCCCCAAAATTGGCCCTTCCAGATTGTAGAATGAGGATAAAACACATCAGGAGTTCAGAAAGATTGAATCAAGAGTGGGACCAAGACAGAGACTGAGATGCTTCAGAACAAACGTGGATATTTTGGGGAAAAATAGTGTTTACTGGAGTAACCGTAATTTATAAGTAGAAGAAACTTGAAGGACAACACACATAGAAAATGTGCAATACTAATACCAGAGTGTATTATGAGACAGCTGGTAGTTCATGAATCCTGGAAATTAAAGTAGGAACCAGTTAGGAGAAAAGGTAATAAATGTTATATTGTGTGTCTATGCTATTACCTTAATCATTGTGCCTTTTATGTTAAGGACACATAAGCTAAAAACCCTGCCTATCCTCTGTATAAATATTAACATAGAATAGAAGACGTCTTAGATCAATACCACATCCACAAGCTATTACATGCCTTGTAATCAAACAAAATATTTAGTTTGTTTCAGAGCCAAATCCCATGCAGTCAAGTTTATTTAGCGTTTTATTAACACTAAAGGATACCCTGTCGCCTCTTATCTGTCGTCTTAAGGAAAAATAATTCCTTTTTAATTAGGTCATTGCAGTCATGTGCTGCTGCCATTATATAAACTCTTGCTAGTATGTAATGATGGATAAATACAGGATAGCATTTATATAGGTTTGATGCTGGCATGGAAATATTAATGTGTAGGCTGTAGAACAGGTAGAGCAGATAGACTTTGACAATACAAATTCCTTTCCTGAGTTCTGTCTCAGTTCTGACCAAACCTAAGGCTGGCAAGGGAAGTTAGGGTCACTTTTCCTAACTCTGCCAAGCAAGAGGACACAAATTTATGTGAAATGCTTACACTCAAGCCATGGAATAAAATCTACTTTTCAAGGGCTAACAACATTCAGTACCTAGAATTTTAACGAAGCCCAAGATACAATTATCCCATATACCTAATTCTGAGCTATCCACACCCACTACCTTATTCTTGCATAAGGTAGAGTCAAACACAGAAGTGGGGGGATTTAAGGGTGATGTTGGTTGTTCTCCTGGAAAGGAGATGGGTGATTCTTTCAGAGAAAATTCAGTTTGGTTATCAGCAAAGGAGTTTATTGGCAAAAACTATACAGATAATGCATAAAAATATATTCAAGCAGAAAGTTCAGAGAATGTTGAATTAAGCCTCATTTAAATTTAGATTTATCCTGATAAAATTATTTTAAGAGGTAGTCTTAAAACACCTTGTATATAAGACTGTTTAGGCTTTGAAATGTCACTGTATTTTTTTGCCCTTAATACAGTATAAAGCGTATTTTCGTTATATAATAGACATATGAAAAAAATCCATGGATTCTGAACTTAGCACTATTGCAATTCTTTGGTAAGCACAATTACAGATTCTTCTACAAGTAATGATAAAGACAGTTCACTATTTGTTTAGGTCTGATGCTGCCACTGGAATATTATTGTAACTGGGCAAATTATACAATTTGACAAAATAGTAATTTGTTAGTGAAGCACGATATAGTTACTGTCCAGAGTGTCTTTCAGTTTAGTAGTAGCTTCTTGGGTCTGGAATAGTTTAACTACACAGTGGATCCTGCGTAACCTTTTCCCCAGAACCCTTATTGTGGGGAAATATCAGACTGTTGTTGTACATCACTTGTAAAGAATAATCATGAAGCAGAGAGGGTGAGTTAACAAGGTCAGTGAGTGTACAAATGACTGTGCAGGTCTATATGCAATAAGCACCCTGTATTGCACAAATTGCAACGGTGTTCAGAGATTTTCTGTTTGCAGCTGTTGTTTCTGCTGACGCTATTGATCAGTCCTTTGTCTTGTGTGCTTTCCAGTCCAAAAGCAAGCTGTTCCTGCTCAGAGGGGCTTTTGCCTCATCCTAGTCTCCATTACTCTGTGCAGCAAATAATTGATATGAATTGATGTTAACTGCACCTGGTCAAATGTGTCTTTCGGGATAGAGATGGCTATACTTGGGCATGCAAGTTCCTTGTAACCTGCAAGCAATTCAAGCACAGCTTCCACGCTAGAGGGGTGTGCCATTTGACTGACAATGAGTCTATGCTAGCTTAAGATCTCATGAGTAGCCCCTAGCTGTGGGAAGAAGTGAGCTAGTACAAGCTGATGAATCTGGCTAGTCACACCAGCACTTGGTGTGCATGCAGCAAGCACAGCCTGGCCCTGTCCACAGTGAGAACCTGCTGTCATATGGGAACTATCCCCAGAATTCTTCCTTCCCTCAGCTTTTCAAAGGATCTGGTACATGTCTCATGACTACTCAAATGAAGCTTTGGGTTGTGGCTCACAGATTCTTTGAGCTCTTTCTTATCAGCTACAGATCTTCTTTTCACATTCTTACTTTCCCTAACAAGAGCTGCTTAGTCCTTCAAGCGTCAAAATGCGTTACGTGTTTTGCCTGTCATGGTGGAACTATCATCAATAATGTCTTGATGGCAATGCAGTCAGTATGCTGCAAGACTTCATCACAGATCAGCTTGTTATATCACCTTATAAATTAGCCCATGTAGGTTGTGAAAAAAGTTACCTTGTGTTAAATAGCTGGGTTTCATACTTGTCTGGCAGAGAGGCAGGTACAATAGCTTGGTACAGCTGTAGTCTAGTAGAGAGCTTGATCCTGTGTTGACCATATATTCACTGGGAGAGTTTGCCAGAAATGATGGTTCTTTCCTTTTGCAGGAGATCGCCTATCTCTCTCTAATGACATTGTCATTCAAGGTGCTTGCAAATTAAGTGAACTCATTAATGACTTAAAATTCAGTTCTGTTGATGGATACAAAAAGAGAGGTGCACTCTTTTCCAGCACTTTCTGAGAAACAGTCTTAGTGTTTTGTTCAGAGATGTTCCAAAGCAAGTATAGGCATAAAATGTTGCTCCAAGTAGGCCATCAGTAAGTAAACCATTAGCATGAACAGTTCCTATTAATCCCTCTACAAAGCTGTAAGAAAAAACCAAACTTTTGCAGTGTGGATTGAGTCTGAGGACCTATTTTGGAGGTTACAGATCATCATGCCTCATGTCCTAAGCAGGACAAGCAGGACATGCTCTAAGATGCATCCTCTTTTGATGTTCCTTATAACAACAAAGTGCTTGAAAAGGCTTGACTGACCTTTACTCTACCTTGCATCTCATCATGGAGATGTTTCAAAATTAATAGCTGCTCTTGGACAAGAGAGACTTTCCAGGAATCTTCAGAGTCTGGGTTTCTGATTGCATCAGAGGTTTTAATAAGCTCATGGAAGCTATATAAAAGTCTAGGTTTTACTGCTTCCTTTTCCTGCCTTTGTATAGTGACAAATGCTATGCTTGTTCCATTGTTTGCCTGAAAACTGCTTTTTGATTTCTTAAAATAAGTATTGGCAGCATATGAATACAGTAACACTGGTGCTCTACCACAGAGATCTTTCATCTCATACAACTTGATCTGGATTCATTGACAAATGGACTTTAATCTGGTCTGTAAGCAGGTATGTCTGACGAAGATAACGCAGTCTGAGAAGTGCTTCGCTTCTTTTCAAACAGAAGCTGACTGGCCTTATTACTGCCAGAAAATCAGCTTGGATGCTTCCACTTCATATTGTAAAACCATCCCCGCGATAAATGACAAGCCTCATCTGAGCACTTTCTTCAAATAAAGTATAGCCTGTATGACTTTGCACAGTCAACCTCACTAGCTATTTTTACTCAGTGCAGGAGCTATGTCAGTTGCCCTTCAGAGTTACTTTGCATTCTGGAAGGCGGTTTCATAATTTTCTCCTCTGTGTATAGAAATTTCAAATGGTAGCTGTAACTGACTGCCATAACGCTTGTTTTTGACCACAGCAAGGAACGATTCAGCAGACAGCATGTGATGTCTTCTAGGAAAACAAGCCTTTTATAGTTCTTTCCCATTGTAGAAGGTTGCTCAGTAGTCCTAATTCACAATATGAAGTTATCATCTGTGAAGTCACAAAACAGTGCTGTTGTCTTTTTATTAATTTTATTACAGCACCCTGTATTCTAGGCTGGCTGTACACAGCTTTATCCTTGCATTACCACTCTTCTGCCTTCATCCCTTTCTACAGGATTTTTCCCCAGCACTGGCAATTGCAACACATCACTGGCACTGAAAGAGCTATAATGGCTTATGCAGCACTATCATGGACCTTTTTCTGGGTCAATACATCACTGTGCTGAGTGTCTCCACTGCTGTGAACTTATTATATAGGTTTTTTCACCATTTTTGTAACCAACAATTTGCATGCTAAGTTTAAACTTATTCAAAAAAATGTCAGCTGCGCATTCTGACAAAACCACATACATAGTTTAACTGGTCAGCCAAGCCTGTTTCGCAGGGAATTGCTGACAGACAAAATCATGACTACCAAAAGTCGTGTTCTTGATAATGGAATGAAATGTGGAAATCAGCTTTTGTAAGCAACAAGACCAAAGAAGATGAAGGTACAGCTGTTCTCAGTGCTAGTAATCTATTTCCAGGAAATCTGTATGTTTTCTTTCAGGGGATCAGGACTATTTATCCTCTGAACTCTGGCAATGAGATGTAATTAAATCCTACGGTCTGAATTCAGTTTGAGTTCCATTCTTTGAAGAATATTCATGTCAAAACAAGTGGTGGGAAAGGGTTTACATCTGCTGCCAGTCCAATATGGAAAGATACTTAGAATTTAAAGGCAAACCTAGTTTATGTAATGTTTTGATATAAAATAGGTGGTAGCTGCTCATCATTTATTTGTAGTTGATATCTGTAATAGCAGACAATTTGATATACAATGTGCAGTTATTTGTACATTTTGAAAGGCTTTTTACAATGAGCTGCATTATCAAACCAGTTTTGTGTAGTATATCAATCCTGGGAGAACACTAATCCGATCAGAAATCTTAAGAAGATTGAGTAATGCTACTGCTTACTGAATAGATATTTTTAGAGATGCATGTGAGAAACATCATTAAAAATGGTGAAATACAAAAATAGTAGCTACATTATTGAACTTTGATTTCTGAATTGAAAAGTCCATTTTGTGAGATATGTCAAATCAAAATATGATAAATTAGAAGTATTCAGATAACATTATAATTTTCAATTTTGATTAGTTTAGATCAATCCAAATTCAAAACCTCTACTTTGTATTCATTCTTGTAGAAGACCAAGTCCTTGCATTCCACCTACAAGTAGGGTCTTCCTCTGCCTGTAAACCAGAGATGAATTTTGTAGTAATTCTTAATTTTCCTCCACTTTCTACTTCTTCTGAAGAATAAAAATATATGGCTTGTACAGATATGAAGAACAAAAGGAACTTTGTAGAAGCAGTTTACACTCCCTGACTCTGTAGAGTGTCTGAAGCTCTGATGAGCTTCTAACATGAACCTTTTCATTATTTTTAATGGGTGTTAACTCACATACCCAAAGTAAACGTCTTAAAATGCTAAAAACATGAAAAGCCATGAACAATCATTTTTTTCTACATTTTCCTGTGCTGTTTGAACATGTTGTCACCCCACTGCTTGTTTCTGGAGATAATTACCATTTTCCTCTGATAGCAGCAGGTAGCCAACTTCACTTTACCTAAAACCATCTTTTCCACAGAAAAGCTGTGGCAAAGCTAACTTCTGTCACTAGTGTGTTTTAATCATTTGCAGGGAGTGTTGCAGGGTGACACTAATATCTTTAGTTAGCCTGGCTGTTTGCAATGTAACTGCACAGTGATTTTCATCCTAAACAAGTAGAAGAGCTATCACGTGAAATCTACATCACTGGTCTCTAGGATGGAAGAGCACGTAGAAGCTTTTCACAGAAAGGAATAGAGCGGCGTGCAGACAATATATATTCCAACACAAAGCCTTAAACGTGGTTGGTTTAACCAGTGACGTTATCCACTGACGGGTGAATTTTTCAATAACTTCCTGACAGCTGTTAGAGAAATGACTGAAAACTGGTTCAGCCAGCTCCGAACTGCTTTTCTTTTTCACAACACCACAGCCCCTAATCTGCAGAGAACATTCTGGGGTCATGCTCTGACCTGAGTAGGAGATGAAGTATTATTCCCAATTTAAATTGTTTGAGAGATATTATACCTGAAATAGTCATCTTGGTCCTTTGTGTCAATGGGCAAGGAAGCCATCAGCAGCCCCGTGGGTCAAAATTCAGAAAACTGATGTGAAAGTACCTTTGCTTTACTTTTTTCACAGTCTGTGCTGAAAACAGTTTAGCTAGACCTACAAGCCTGGTCTTACAGCTTGCTTTGATTCCACATGCCAGTGAAAAGGTTGAACTGATTTGAACTTTGTGAGATGGATAGCAGCTGTTGTACTAAGCTATTTAAACCACCAATTTAGGCTTAAACCTTGGCTGAGTAAATATAAAGTCTTAACCATACATAGTACCCACAATGAGCTTTCCTTTTTCAATTTCAGTGGATAGAATTTATTTTTAAATCAACAATATTTCACTGCCAGATTTTCCAATACCAAATTTTCCATTGCCAGATACTGAAGTGGCTTACCAAAAAAGGAGAACTAAAAATGAAGCAGGTGAGTTTATTTTCATTTTTCATGAGTGAAGTCACTGTTCATCACTGATGAATGCAGTGTAGCTCTCCCCTCCCTAAACCAGAGTTTAAAAAAGCCCCACATTGGAATCGTGCAACAATCTGAAAAGTTATGTCTCTGTGTGTGTGTGTGCGCGCGCATCTCATACATTTCTGGAATGAGAGAAAGGAAGATGAAGTGGATGAGAGGAAACGCAAACAAAACCAGCCTATGATGACGTATGTACTTCCTGTTGGTTTGTGTAGCCTTTAAAGTCCAAAAATCAGTACATAAATATAAGAACAGGAGAAGTTCCAAAGCATTCTTTCTGAAGTCACTAGGTTGTTTCCTTATCACTGGGTAAGGCATCTAATACAATGCTGACACAAGTAGGGTAATAATGTTAATTTTTTACCCAGGTAGAAGAGAATGAGTGAGCAGGTAATAGTGTAGGGACAGAAAGATTAGTTCTGAGGCCCAAGCTTGAGGTTTAGTTCCCGTTACAATCCAGACTTATATTTAACCCTAAAAACTCTGAAGGTCCTTTGCCCAATAAGTCAGCCTATCAGAGAATTTCTTGGGAATGCAGCAGCTGTCATTGAGTGGCAGCTTGACACAGAAATATATAGCAAAATAGATTCCTCGGTATCTTACTGTAAGTTACTCCTAGACAGAAATTTAAACAAACCAACAAACGTTTTGTCAAAACAAAGCTTAATTATTTTCCCAGGAAATAAAAAAGAGGTCTGTATTATGTGGCTATTTCATTAAGTATTTGCAAACCTTGGCAGGTTTCATTACTACTTTGAAACCACATCCAACTCAGTGACAGATTCACACCGCTGCTAGGATTGCCCAGTCCAACTTGCAATTTTTCATTAGAATTGGAGGCCTCAGCTGTAGGCTTTGGATCGAAGTTTGTATCCATCATTCTTGTTTACACCCATCAATGGCAAAAATCACAGATTCATGTGAACGGCTTTTGGACAAAGCTAGGTGAAGGTCTGTTGTTACTAATAGCTTTTGCTCTGCAGTTTCATGCTCATTTGGATGTGAAACTTTAGCAAGAGAAACTAACAAAATCAATAGAGTATTTATTACCTTGTGACATGACACTTGCAGTTTTGCACAGTGCAGTCATTGGTGTCCAGCCACCATCCATCCCTGTGCAAGCACAAGCCATTTCTGAAAGCTATGGCTTTCCATCCTAACTGCTATCCTGCGGGCAACTCACAGAGCTCCTGTGCAACCTCTCCTTGGTCACTGCTCTACACACAGCAGTCACAGTCCCTTTGCGTACCCAGTATTGTTTTTCCCAATCCATGAGCTTTTTCATGACACTGTTTATAACTGGGGTAGAAAGCTCTTTCAAAGAGTAAAAGAGGAGCATGTCACCGTTCTCTCTTACTCTGAGAAGCAACGTTCCTGTGTTCAAATTAAGAGCTTAGTATAGGATCTCATATAAAGTAAATCTTAGAAAGCCCATTACAGGGGTATCTGGTTGAATACTATTTTCAGTGTCTTCACTTTACACATTCAGCGAACAAAAGCAGAGTACGCCGTGGTCTCTAATAACAAAAATAGAATACCTCACAGTGTGGTTTTTTTGAATTTGAAATAAAAGTAAGAAGTTGCCACAGAAGTTCAAATCTCATCTCTTCCTACGTTTTACATTTTTACCTGCAATGAAGGTGAAAGGGATATGGTGGTTGTTTGGTTTTTTTTTTAAGTGCAAGTGATTTAGTTGATTTACATTTAGCAGGGCAGATGGCATTAATAAACTCATCAGAGAATCCAATGGAATTACTCACATACATAAAATTAATCAGGTATATGAACATTTGTATGATAATAGTTGATACCAAGGTAAACACTAAACTTTCTCACAAAACATATTTTCTATTATTTCTTTCAGCTGTACTTAGAGGTAAGGTTAGATCCTTTTTCCACAGCTATGTCTTAGCATTTATTCTTAGGTACTCCTCTCTTTTTGTTTCTGTTTCTCTCCTCTGTAGTTCAGTTTCATAAACTGATTTCCCACCTTTTCCTTTGTTGTTGGAAAGGTACAAAAGTTCCCTTGAGAACTTTCTGTTCTGTCTTTTGAGAATTCCTTTCTAACTCACGCTGCACTCACTCTAAAGTTCCTATAGCTGGAATATTTGGCGAGTCCAACTATGAGCACTTATGTGCTACTTGAACTATTTTTGACTAGAGGAGAGGACAGTCTGTTCATTTTCATCAGGACCAACATTTAGTGTAGCAGTACAATAAAAATGTTTTATGTTCTAACAAGATGTAACTTTTTGGTCTGGATGTCAATTGAAAAGTTCACAGCTTTGGGGTTCTGTATAGAGGTAATAATCTAATGACATTTTGACTTAGGTATTTATATTGTCTCTACCTAAATCCTCCCTTGCAATTAGGTTCTGTTCTCAGTTCCATTCAGTGTAAGCATATTCTCCTGATCCTGGGTAATGGATGTAATTTAGGATTTTGGTGATATGAACAGGTTTATTTTGAAGAAGAAAACATTGAATTAGGAGTTTGGAGATTACAGTTTGACGTAAGTGCACGCAAAAAGCCACTTGTTACTTCAACATTGTTCATTATTTCCGTATAATAGGTTTTCCCCTAAACCAGATGCACAACAGACATCTCACAGTCCTGTGCAGGACCAGCTCACCCTATAAATTCTGAGCAGTTGCCACATTGTGGTATTTGGACTGGGAAGCATCTAATATTGCTCACGTTGGATAGCCATCTATTATTTTAGGAACACAAGGAGTATCTAAAAAGCTGAGAGAAAAGAAGACTAAGATGATCATATGCAGAATATGATCCAGGAGATAGTACTGCTGAGGCATTTACACCTTGTGGATGATTATTCTGGGGCCAGAGAAAAGCTCTGCAAGTCTGGGATTCCCAGACTACATCAGTTGCTGACAGAAGCCTCCTTCTCTCTACTTGAGCCAAGGCATGGCATCTATGTATAGTTCTTCTCTGAGCAAAAATCCCAGCTGACCACCGTGTCAAGTGCGTCATCATCTCTGCAGACTGGGCATAGAGAATAACATGAAGCTGGAATTTCCAGAATCTGTTCTGCCTAAATTGCTAGCTGATCGTGGTGTTCTGCATAGCCTCCTCAATGTGAGGGCTCTGCATAGGGCCAGGTGAACTCACTGAGGATCTCAGAAGCAAGAACCTATTGGCTGCTGGGAACTTTTTAAAGGAGAAATCTCGAACTTGCTGACCTTAGTGGGCAGGAACTCTAGAGTGACCATGTGGGTTATCTCATCTGCTGGATCTTCCAAACAGTGCTGGCATCTCTTGCCAAGATTTTGTCCTCAGAGGAATAGGAAGTGACTTGCCTCATGACCAGCTGGAAACTGATGGCTTTGGTTATTTTATAAACCACTTTTAAATCCTTTGCTTGTGCAGTGTTGTACTGAGTCATGCTGGTGGGCTTCTGCTGCCGTTGCCTTCCAATAACTCTTATGTGCATCCCGGTAACAGACTTCCACTGTGAGTTGCTACAAGTTTACCACATGGTGCAACGCCAATTGCAGAAGTCACAAGAAGGTAGTTTGCAAGACTAACAGAACATATTTGCAAAAAGGTACGTAGGTGAGAAGTCAGGATGATGACCACTGACACCTTCATGTGTAAAGAGGAAGGCACACTAGCACATAAACAGGGAAATAGCATCTGGAGCTATAAAGACCAGACAAGTAAAGGCCAGGTTGTGAGACAGTTCAAAACATCATGGAATGCAGTTGGTGAACCAATACATTAGCCTGGAATGAGAAGGCGTGTACACAAATATTTCCCTAAAGTTGCGGGACTTAACTAAAACAAAGACTAAAATGCCCTTGCTGACATTAGATTTACACTGCAGAAGGCTTTATCGTGCGGATGTAGTTTCACTGAATCATGACAAAGAGCTTTAGTCTGGAAACTGAGTTTATTCGTGTAGTCAAGCTTGTTCATTTTTACATACCAGATTACTTAAATATGGTGTATTTCAAACTGTGTCAAAATGTGTATTTCAAATCAGCTTGTATCAGCAATGGCCAGAAGTCAGCAGAGAGGCAGGCAGGCTTTTTCTACTGCACTGCTATGTCATGAAGCTTGCATTGTTGATATTTGTATTACTCTCATTAGAAATTAGTAGTAAAGCGCCATTTTTGTAATACAAGGAAGGGCTCTAACCTGATCTCACTGAAGGACCAAAAATTGTTTTTATTTTCATAATTTGCATTTAACTTTCACAGAATAGCTAGAATGAATCAGAACGATGCAGGGTTCTTCTGGATCTTGCTCAACACTGAACAGAAACATGGACGAAGATGTAAAAAAATGACTGCAAATAGATTTTCAGAAAGAGTTGAAAATCTACCGTGAAAATTAAAAGGTGAATTTACAACATGATCATTGTATGCACTTCTGCTGAAACCGTCTTGCAGGTTGATGCATGTTTGATGTGTCATTACTCCTGCAGCCAGAATACTCCTAGTAGTTGGCAGTTGACTACTAAGGAGAAAAAACCTTTGATATGGAAATCTGTGCCATTTTTCCATCTGTACTGACATTTGTGGTGCTTCACAAATAATAATAGTGATCATAAAAATATATTTCAGGAAACTTCATAAAACATACATAAACAGGATGCTTTCCTTCCTGTGCACAGAATCAACAAATGTGCTGTGACACGTAAGCTTTCAAAGCAGGATTCAAATGGGTCCGAAATGATATATAGGCTTTGCACTGTTCTTTGCCCAGGAATGAGTACCATAAACAGTGTGAAGGTATCCGAGTGAGTGAACAGTTTGCACTTACTGAAACTATTGATGCTGCTTCTATTTGTATTTACTAATATGATTCAAAAGTACCATCAAATCTAGCGACACCTATTTGTTTACCATATTCAGGTGTGATCTAACACTAAGAAATAGAGGAGAGATGAAGAAAGGTATCTGTTTTTATTAGTTTCTAAAAACCCTCACAGTATGTGGTACCAGTAATGACAGAAATGGGAGACAAGATTATACTGGCGTCTTTTCTACCCAAAATGTTAATGTCAGAGTCATGAGTAATCAAATGGCTACAGTAATTTTCTAATCTGTTTCCTGTATTTGTATTGCTTGAAATGTATTTATAATGCTTCTGTTGCCACAGGATTTGTGAACATTTGCTTTAGGAACTGCTCCTACACATTCTGTACATGCAAGTAGGCCTTACGGGTATGTGTCATTCCACCGATTTCAGCAGAACTGTGGCAGAGAGGAGCAGGTTTATGGAGCATAGTGTGGATCTATGTGAGATGCTTGAGCTAGTGCAGGTACCGTGCTGATGTGTATTATGTCCTTTTGCTGTTGCTAACATGCCTTGCTTTTTGTCACTGCTAAGCAGCTTCACCAGTGTGCAGTATTATCTGGACTGTACCGCTTCCAGTATCCAACTTCTTCTCAAGGCTAGCTTATGGCTTTCTTTGAGGCATTGGATTCTGCCATAAAACCACAGTCACAGATAGAGGAGTCTGATGCAGGCAGGAGACAGAAAAGAAGGGGGCTGGAATTAACGAGCCCAAGGCAATGCCAGGCTCTCAATAGCAGCTTCTTGGCATGGGCTCAAGCCTGCAAATACTAACTGCTGAATGATCAAAGAAAATGGGTATTTGATTTTAAGAACAATGGACCTTCTATTTGTGGATGTATGTCTGTGTGTGCTTAGCATGTACCACATACCTACTGATAGAAATAATGTGATAAAAATGAAGATTCATGTAATTAAAATCCCAGTCCCTCGGTGGTGCTGCTCACTGACTTCATTTCCCTGGTAAGAACCCTAAGTAGATCTTTTCGGAAGCCTACCATGCCAAACATTGTGTCGTGCTTAATCCTGTACTTGTCCTTTATGTGGTACTCCCTTTGACGTCAGTGGAAACTTGACATAGGAGAGTGCAAAGGAACCAGGCTGAATTGGTTTTTTTATAGTAAGATTAAAAGGAAGGAAGCCTTCTGAAATGTACAGAAATCTTATTCCTTCCTACAACATAAAGGGATGTTTTCTGCTTTATTCTTCAAGGTTTCTTACCTATATGGCTTTGTATATGTATGTATTTATGAGAGACTGTCAATACACTTGGACAGATCGGCAGATTTAAAAGTGATAGCTGGAAAGTATCTATAATGAGCAAACAAGGAATTCCTAATAAATTTCTAACATGTGCATTTCCATTTGCTGTTCTACATCACACACACCACAGCCACTTCTAAGTAACTTCTGTGTATACAGTTTTGCCGTCGCATTTCCATTTTGTGGTCGCTAAATCATCTTGAGTAGGGGCATGCAAATGTGAGAGGACACACAGTGTTAGTCAGTAATAACCTTTAAATATTTTCTGCTTATACTCGAAGGGGTCTGAGAAATGCCTTTAATTTTTATAAGCAATTTCCCAGCTGGTTCCTTTTGCTATTAGCAACAGTAACCACATTGTACGAATAGACTTTTCTCCCCCCTCTTAGCAAATAAAAACAAATGACACACATTTCACAATGCTGAATGTAAATGATGGAGTCATTCTGGTGTTGTTCTAGATTTACAATGACCTCACTGACAACAGCATTTAGACCCCTGTGGTTGAATCACGACAGAATAAAATTAGAACCATATTTGAATAAACCGTCGTAGTAAGAAAATGGGATAAACTAATATTACAGTTACAATGTCATTCCCATACCAAAAATTGCTCGGAGCAAGAGGACACAGAAAAGCCTTCAAAAAGGATCATCTGCAAACCCACTTGGGTACGAGTTGCTTCACGGGGACAGCCCGCCCCGCGGCAGCGCGGGGACACGGAGAGTCGGCGCACGACTGCCTTCAGCCGTTTGTAAAAGCGTTGTTAAGGTCTGATCCCTCCCGTCCTGCGATAAAACGCCGGAGTGTTGAGCAACATAAAAACATCTAAAATATGTATTGCTCAATTTTATTCTCGCAAGTCCATCCTCGGGAGTGGTAGTCGAGCCGCTCTCACAAGAAGTATGTATTTCCTAAATGCTAAGAAGTGAACACACGCACAGCTCTACCTGCTGTCTTCTCCGAAAGCGATTAGAAAAAATACACCATCAAGCAACAAGCGATAACGCCCTCGCTCTTCTGAAGCGTGACCATAGCTTCCCCTCGGCTAAGTGCGCTGACCTCCGCCTCCAAAGCCCCGTCCATCCCTTCCGAAGCCCGGCACCTCTGAGAAAGCCCTCGCGGCGCGGCAGGATGCAGGCGCGCCCCCCCCCCCCCCCCCGCAGTAACTGCCCTGGCTGCCCAGCCGCCCCCTCCACCCCCAGCAGGGAGCAGCAGGAGATCGCAGTGCCGCTCCCCTGCACACGCGCGTACGCGCACTCACACTCGCACACCCGCGCACGGACGCGCGCACCCGCCGCCCGCCCGACACCGGCTCCCCCCGCGCTGCCCCCGGCCCGCCGGCACCTCCCCAAGGTCACGGCGCTCCGCCGCGCTCCGCAGCGCCTCGCGTAACGGCCGGCCGCCCGCAGGTGCGCAATGCGGGGGAGGGGGGGGGGACGCGGGGCCGCAACCGCCCTGCCTGCGGCCGCTCCGCGCCGGCTCCCGGGGGCGCTGCCGGCCGGGCCCGCCACAGCTCCGCGGCCGCGGCGGATCGCGGATTATAAGGGACCGCTCTCTCCGCCCCCAGCGGAGTCTCCCTCCGCCCCCGCCCGCGCTCCCCACCCCTTCCTCCGGCCGCGGAGAAGGGCATGGAGTTGGCGGGAGCCTATAAAAGCCCCTGAGAGCCGGCCGGGGCCACGGCGCTGCGACAGCCTCCGCCGACACAGCCGGGCCGCGCACCATGTCCCACCACTGGGGATACGGCAGCCACGACGGTGAGTGCCCGGTGGGGTGCGGGGCTCCGGCCGGCGCGCCGCGGCGTGGGACACCTGCGGGCAGGTCCCCGGGAGCAGTGCCCGGGACGTGCCCCCTGCGCGTCTCACCGAGCCCTTGCCCGGAGCGGGAATGAGCTTGGTGGCGCTTTTTGCCTTTTTTTTTTTTTTTCTTCTTTTTCCCCCCTTTAACCTTGAGATGGCACCTGCGCCTGAGCAGCGAGCCGGGCGCGCCGCGCGATTTGCCTGGAGCATCTTCTGGTTCCCTACTGTCGTTCCTTTACTTCGGTAACGGCGCAAGGAAGAGGGGAGGACGGGGCGCTGCTCCCGCAGGACGGGGTGGCCTCTGGAAGGACTCCCTGGTAAAACCTCAGCTTCCAAGGCTCAGGGACTGCCGGGTCCCTGCCGTGGTCCCCAGGTGGGATTTCCTCTCGTCTGTGTTGCCAGCGCCGGCAGCCCGCACAGATGGTACATTATTAAAGGCTGATGCTAGTGTTAAAACATCCCGGTTTCTAGAGTGAGGGTTATCACTTACATCCCCGAGCTTCGTGTCTTTTCCCACTGAGCTGCTTTACGCTGTCTTGCAGGACCCACTCACTGGCACGAACACTTCCCCATCGCCAACGGAGAGCGCCAGTCCCCTATTGCCATCAGCAGCAAGTCCGCCAGGTACGACTCCTCGCTGAAGCCTCTCAGCTTCAGTTACGATGCCGGCACAGCTAGAAACATAGTCAACAACGGGCACTCCTTCAACGTGGAGTTTGATGATTCTTCCGACAAGTCAGGTGAGACCTCATCTTCGTGTGCAGGGGTGGAGGTGGGAGAAACTGCTACTAGCACTGCTACTAAAATGTCTACTGAGGCCATAAGTTTTTTTTTTAAAGACAAAAAAATACTCAAGTGTTTTGGCTTGAGTAAGGTCAGGATTCAGCCCTTAGGGATTCAGCATCCCACGTGGCTCCTTTAGGCTAGAAGGAAATTGAGCTCCTGTTAGAAGAAAACTAATCCTATCTGGGCAGTTTTGAGCTGCCCTACTCTAAACTCCAGAAAAGTGAATTGCTTTATTTTTGTTTAAATCAGAAGGATTTGGATAAGGGCTCAGCTGTGGAGAGAAAAAAAAAAGATGATTATTTGACAAGAACAATTTTAGGCATAGCTCATCATAAGCTACTGACCAAATGGTTAAAAGAAGAGGCAAAATACATCGTAGGAAGAAAATGGCCTTAGAATAACAAAGGATTACGGTTAACAACTTGAAGTGGAAATAGTTTGAAAATAGTTTCTTTGGTTATCAAAATATTATTTCATATTTCTGAAGCCAATATGGTCCCAGGTTAGTACAGAAACAGAGGAATGATTAGAAAATACCTCTTTGTTCTTTTGTAATTTAAACAAGTATTATCCCTGACATTTCTTGACGCTGGGCTTTCTAGATAAAGATAATGTATCTGACACGTTCCTACAAAGTTTGCTAGCAGGCAGTCATTCCACAGCGTCTTGCCGTTCATCGTACTGTATGGTGAAATTAAGCACTGAATCCTGCAAACCTTTTAGTAGTCCTTACTGAAAGGAATGGGCGCATTAATGGACAGACAGAATCCAAGATGTAGTTGCAACAAGGGTTGTGTAGGTTGTCTTTAATTGTAGTTTTTCAGCTGGCTGAATTTGCAGAAATCATCACCCTGCTACAATGAATGTGCCTCTATTTTTAATTTAGACAGCAAAAACAATCCCATTGTAAGTCACTGCCTTCTCTAGACACTGCCTGATTTAACTTGCTTGAGCAACTGCCCTGTTTTTCCTAAGCGTTTCGTTGGCAATGTCGTTTAGGGAATGGTGCTGAAAACAAATGATCCATGCCTACTAAAAATGTGAGGTTTTTGCAGGTAATGTAATATAACAGTATTACAGACATCCAGCATTGTACTAAGAATTTGACTTTGTATTTCAATTACAATCTTTATACTGAACAATATTAAGTGGTCAGCTATAAGTGTTCACAGTCGTATAAATACACATAGGTCCATGTATAATTTACACAGAGCATCCACATTAATATTTGTATGGTATTAAAAAAAAAAGGAAAAAGGTATTCTGACTTCTTAGTGTTTATTTTTCTGAAGCACTGAGGAGCTAAAGGAGCTGAATGCATGTTCATTTTAACAGTGTCACAGGGAATAAGGTAAATGATTCAGAGTACAAGAAAAGGGATTATGTTTTCACCAGACACATGTGAGTCTGCTCTCACTGTCATCCTGCTCTCACTGAGCCCAAAGGAAACAGGTTCAAGTCTTCACAGTATAACAAAACTATCATGCGTTCACTTTGTGTGTGCGTAAGTTTGGAAAGACTATGAAAATTAGGTTGTATTTGGTAACTTGGGAGGAAAAAATGGCAGGAACATATAATAATCTAAAGAAATGTCTGTAGGAAGAACGCTTTTTGTGAGAAGTCGGTGCAGAACCGGAACATCTGTGACAGGGATCCTCTGACAGATATGCAGTGACACAGCTTTCAGAGTGGGAGGATAGGAGATGCAAGTAGAAATATTCTCAGCGGCTCTATTAGTGAATCAGAAACTGATTATTCTTTAGAAAAAAACATTAAACAGATCTCTGTGAAGCCAGGTGAGGGTGGATCCTTCAGTATCACACTTCCTATTGAAAATTACAGTGCAGAGAATCTACCTGGCAGCACACTTAATGGCTTCATTTGTATGCAGTTAACTAGGTAACCTACTTTCCTTACACAAAATAGAGCTGTCTTTGACTTGACTGTGCTTGATTCACTCCTATTTCTGAATTTGAGAGTATGTGTGTACCAAATTCTTGGTTGGACATCACGCAACAGTCACAAGGAGAAACTATGTGAGATTATGTGATGTGCTGGTATGTTTTACAGACGACAATGGAATAAAATCCTGTAAATACTTCCCACAGGCTGTATTGCTTGCTCCTATGAGCTGTCCCATATGCAGTAATGAATTATCTGTGGTAGTAGGCGCAAAATGAAGTAATAAGATCATTGTTTGTGAATAATCCTCAAGATGTGAGTAACTGCACACAAAGAAGTAGATCCATTCATTAAGAATCTTCAGGCTTGTAACTAATGACACTGAAGTAAATTGAACAGCAGTTCCAGGTCTTAATGTCTGTTTGACTCCTGCTCTTCAGAGCATACAAAATGAGTTCTTGCAATAAAAAATAAAGGTAGTAATAGTAAAAATAGGTAAGAAAGCTAAAATGCATGTTTGGATAAAATTCTTTGAAAGTAGTTGTTATTTATTTCTTTGATTCAGAAAATATGTAATGCGAGTACTGTTGATCACAAGTAACAACAAGTAGTTATCAGAATATTCAAAATTTTGATGTAAAATATTTTTCCCCCAAATAAAAAGCTCTTCCCCCAAAATGTGTATCTGTTACATTACGTGTGTGCGTACAGGAATATGTAGTATAAAGCTTCTGCCTGTATCCGTGAAAAGCTAAAAATCTAAAAGAAAAAATAGAATTTCTTAAAATGATATCCCATCTATATTCTTTAGCATAGTAAAGATGTAAAATAAAAGTTTAACTTTTTGAACAAAAATAATCTACGTGCAATTTATGTGACTAATGTATCTTCATAGAAGAAAATGTTTTCTTCTCTGCTATTAGAAGATCTCTTTACTAATAGGTGAAGCTTTATAGACATAACTCTTGATTCAGGTTGCAATTATGCCTGACCTATACAATTTTCTCTTACAATGATGTTTTAACAGAGAAATGATGTTAAAATCTTTGTGATAGCTTTAGAACCTGACTTTGTTTTACTTTCTTGTTAATCTTCTTAGATATGCTTAGATGTTACTAACCATGCTTAGAAAAACCCTTTTCCTAAGCAATTACCCCCAAATCTTCAATTTCAGTTCTTGTAGTACAGCCTTTTAATTTCTTGGGCTATATGACGGCTGTTATATTCCAGAATACACTTCTAAAGATTCAGTCAATTCCCAAAGTGAATCCCCTTCATATTTCGCAGTTGCTAGTTGGCAGAAATGGTGTACGGAAAGGAAATTCACAAGCCAGCATTGCTGTGTTTCTGAATATTTTTTTGTTTGCTGAAATTCCATCATTTCTTCTAGATAAAAGGATATCTTCTGTCTTGTTTCCTTGCAGTCTTTTGGAATGTTTTCTTGGACTTGTATGTAGAAAGCAAACAGTGAACTTCCTCTTCCAGTTGTTACTTAGTCTCTCTTCTCCTTCAGTTCTTGCAGTTGCTTTCTTAGCTGTCATGTCCACTGTCTCTTAATAATAGTGAAAGTTCAAGTATTGGCAGGCATTCATCTTTAAAATTTCTATAACTTTTATTTAAAGCAAAAATTCATTGTGGTAAAAGTGTCACTAGGAATAAGACTCTAAATTCAGGTTCATCCACTCTTGTATCCTGGGACCTGACCTTCCATGTATGGGTGAAGCAAATGGTGCTGATAACTGTTAAATTATAATAATGCACCTTATTTTAGGAACTTCATATGTAGCAAAGGAGTGTCTCATTAAGGGCACTTATTTTTATCATATTAAACACTTTATATAATAGTCTGCTGTAAGGCCATGTGTATCGTTCACTGACTTTAAAAGACAGAAGTAAACAGCGACTTCTCAGAGCTGTAAAACCACAGGAAGTGACTTTGCTCAAGAAAGCCTCAAGAGCCCGAAAGAAGATTTTGTAACACACTGATAATGTGTTCTTTATGTAAGTTTCCCAGAAAACTTTTCAGAATTCACCTAAAACCTGAAATTCAAATGGGAAATGCTCACAGCAGTAGGCGCTGTTTCTGTGTTTTCTGATCATGTGTTTGATGAGCTTATAAAAGCTCATCAATCAGCAATTAACTTATTCCATAACAAGAATGTTAAAATATCATATTTTATCTGTAGAACCTGACAGAAGTGAATTGCATCTATGGTGTAAGGCTCTAGAGACATTACTAAATGTACTGGTAATTTCTGCTTATGGATGAGTCTCTTAATTGTTTCCTTTTCCTTCCTTGCCGCTGAGCTAGAGATAATACTGAAATCCAAGACAGAGTCCCAAGTAAATCCAACATTTTTGCAAATATTAAATCATAGCAGAACCTCAAAATTATGAGGAGACCTAGGGAAATGAAAATACTGTATTGACCTTGATACTAGCACCCCTTGGGAGACTTTCAGTAGTTGTAATCAAATATATTACCCAATTCTTCCTATAATTGTAAATATTAATGAGGATGCTTCAGCTGTCTTGAATTATGACTCACTGTAAATAAAGGAATCTATCTTGTTACATTGGTTATTCACTACTTGGTTGGCAGTGAGTTACTCTGAAAGTTATGCCGCTGTTGCTCTTTTCCTACACTTCCACCTCGGCTGGTAAATGGAGGAAGAAACACGCAGGTCTGCTGTCTTTAAGGCACAGCTCTTAATCAAAGTCACTGCCACTGGTCTATTTTTAGGCTTCCCAGCTCCAAAGGTGTAGTATTAGCTATGCCAGAATAATATTGCATGTTATCGGTATACAGTCATGGATTGAAGGTCCACAATGCAGTATAGCCTAAGCAATGTGTTGACCCTTCGGAATCATAAATCAGAGAACTGATTGCTTATAGCTTTAGGGGCCTGTATTCAGACACCTGCTTATGTGTCACAGGTACTTTTGTGCACTGCTTGACTAGAAAGTCAGAGGTCCCAGAGGTTGTGTGATCATTAAGTCATTTCTCTTGTGAACTGGGATCACCAGAAGCTGCAAAGCCTACATAAGCAAGTGACTTGAGAATAGCTCTAGTGCTTAATGGAACTGGAAAGGAAGGTGAGAGGGTTTGAGATCAGTCCTGCATGTTTCAGGCCTTCATTTCTTTACAGAGCCCAAAAATGCCCTTCTTCACTTACATCAGCCGTTTGGTTTTTTTTTTTTAACATGCAACTTCTGAGCAGAAATTTGACATGGATTGTGCATTTAAGAATCATGGCAACTTCCTTCCCTTCTTCCAAATTCCTCCTCTAGAGGCACTTTAGGTGCAAAACCAGGAGAAACTGGTCGGCTGTTATCAGCTAGGGCCACTTGGAAAAGTTTATTTTTAAGATGTCATGAAGCTGTGTGCCAGATGTCACCATGACTACTCTTCCCAGCCAATATATTTGTTCATTTACTTATAGGCATGAGGGACTGCTGCATACTTAGAGGCAATGCTCACACCTTAAGTTTGTTCATCCTCCATTAGATATCAAAGTAGTGTGAGCACCATGTCCAATACACAATTTTCAGTACTGTAAGCAGTCACTGAGATTACTATTATAGCTATTACCATCAGAAATTAAACCAATTGTTATTTTTAAGAGGATTTTAATGCTTCCAACTCGGTTCCTACAAAGTCATTGTCAGCTCATACGGTGTGAAACATGAGAATTGCAGGCTGATCAGGGACTCAGTACAGTACCTTACGACTCTCGGAGAATCTTCATTTAAAAGAGTACATGAGAAATAAACTCCACCAGTCCCAGGGAGTGGGAGGAAAGTTAAGAACCTAAATGACTTCGTATCCTTAAGCAGGTCAGACTCTCTCTGGCTCCTACCCAGTCTGGATGAAATAGTTCAGCTGAGGTGAATCAGAATCACTGACCCGCTGCCGCTACACACGTCTGCAGACCAGCTGCATTTTGGCCAATGTTTCATTCTGGTCTATCTCTGTGGAACATCCTTGTTGCCTTATCAGGCTAACCCTCTAGCGAGGTCAGAGTAGGGTTTTTTTTTTTTCTTATGAGATACCAATTATGTAGTTTTTTCTCTTGGAGAAACCCATTACAGATGTTTTCTGCAAGTATGATCCCTACAGTCAGATGCTTGCGTGCTATCTTGCTCTCTTGCTTGTCATGATACAGCATCCTAGGAGGAATGTCTGAAAGAGATAATATAAAGAAGGAAACATCTCACAAAATGTGATGTTCTGTACTCCATGTTTCACAGAAATGACAGCTCACCCTAACTGAACTCTTCAGTCTGTCAGACGGGGAAGTCCATCCTTGCATAAGAACACAAGGCTAATCCCTGAGCATCCTCATAAGAGCCTTTTTTGTGCCATTAATAGTGCATGGTGCTCAAGATTTTTTTTCTCAAGTAATGCTTCATCTACTTTGTCTCCTCAAGGCCTGTTTTCTATCATACAGATGTCTGTGTATACACAAAAGCTTACAAAACATTAACCTTAATGTATATACTGTGCATGTGTTTACATACACACATACCTACAATGTCATATACACGTGCACATCTACTGTAGCCTGACACAAAGTCATGGCTTTCTTTATGCCAAAGCAATGTGTGTGCAAGAGGGTTGTCCTCAAAGGTAGATCCTTGAAATGTCCTACTGCTAGGTTTTTGTTTGGTGGAATCTCAATTAGAAGTAAATTTCCTAAGTTTGGAGCTCTGGACATCCGTTGTGCTGTAGTGGACCCATTATTTCAGCTGCTGGAAGGAGCTTTGCTGTCAGTGATTTCCATTTGAAGAACACTTTCTCATTCTGCATTTTCTCAGAGTAACAAACGTTAGAGTGGTATTTTTCTTACCACACTAATTTGTATGACAGGAAGGAATTCATTCTAACTCATGAAACGATCTTGTAGTTCAGCCATTTTGATTATTTCTTTGACAGGTTTATTGCCTTGATGAGATTTATTAGTCTCCTGCTCTGTATAGAGAGAACATCCCATAGGAGGTAACTAAATAACAGCAATTCCACAGTATTCCTGCAAAAATTCATATGTGGATGCTGCCACTTCCTGAAAAAAGGTATGAAGTGGTCCACAGTATTTTTTACAAAGCTGTTCTGTTCTACATGGGAAGGGTAACTACCCAGTGACTTGCCTTTAAATAGAACAGTGAAGTTGTGTGGCCTCAGTAAACAGCCATCCCAGATGCAGCAAAATGCCCTTTCATTTCTGTGTGTTTCCAAATATCCTAAGAAAGTGTAATGGAGACAAATTGAGTTCACCTTCTTTATCCAAGAAATCCCACAGACATAAATGGAACGGTTCATGTGGTTATTTGACTTTCCAAATTAGCACTGCTAATACATTCACCTAATTTAGAAAATGTTATGAGATCATTTAATAACAGTGCAATATAATTACTGGATGTTACTAGTATAACTTCTCCAGTAAAGGGGTAGATGGTTGAAAACAGTTACCATTTCTTAATCTAAGCAAAGTAGCTCCAAATTTGTCTCACTATAACATTTCAAATAACTGTCAAATAGAAAAACAGTTGCATTTTCAAGCTGTCACCTCTTGGGCTGTTACACAGCTATGGAGACCGGGTTATGACGTAGATTGTGTTGAGTAGGTTGAATCTGTAAGAAAAGAATGTGTTTTCTGGGTTGGCTTGTGCTGTCTTCACCCTGCATCTGAAGCTGTGCTATATAACAAAAGGGAGCACCGCTACATAGGTATTTCCAGGATGGTTTTCACTAATACTAATTTCAAAAGGAAGGGAGCTAACGAAGAGATGCTCAAATATGGATCAGAATTTCCCCATCCCTCAAAAAAAGAGGATGGAAAAGTTGGACTTCTGTCGTCAACGTGGCCTGAATCAGTGTTCACATCACATGGGACAAGGACAAGGAAGTTCCTGGTGTGAATGTTGCTCCGATTCTCGATGAACTTTTACTTTGCAAAAGCTGGTAGCATTTATTCATAGTTTAAAAAGCTTGTGCTGGAAAAAAATGGAGCTCTAAAATTTCTACTTTGCCTTTTAAGTTTAATTTTAAATTTTACTTCTTTGGAAAGGCTGAGAAGTAGTAAAAAAAAAAAACTGCTTAATGTAGGCTAGAACAAGAAGGGCTGTTCTTTAATTAAGCCTGCTGAATTTGTATTCATTCACACTAATCTAATTATTACTTTCTTCAAATGCTCTGCTGTGAGTCAAAATAAGCTAGTGCTGGATTTGAGAACCACAGAATGAGAAAAGTAAGCAAAAACTGCAGAGATTTTTGTGCATCTTTTGAGTTTTATGAGACTATAGCAAACTTTGTGTAGAGAAATAACACTGCAAATGGATTTAAGAAGTTTGCATGGTTCTGCTTTTCAGCATGCTTTCCATTGATGAATAATGGCAGATTAACCTGTGCTGCGCTAGTGCTTTCTGAGGTTGAGGAATGGTGGAACCTCAGTCCATTTGTACCTGCAACGAGCAGCAAGTCCATTAGCCAAAGGAACTGAAACATTGCAACTCCATGGCATCATTTTTAAATGAAACATGATATTGTGTGGATTAAATGATTTTGCATCTGTAAAGATATAGCAACCAATTACTTAATTTTCAAAAGGAACTAATGCACATTCACAGTTGCCGTTCTGAAAAAAAGTATTCTGATTTGTAGTCCTGTGCTTGAAACAGTTATGCTTCTTGGCAACTAGCACATGCAGAAACATAAAAGTAGAATAAGATATGTTCCTATTTAATTACTTCAAGTAGCCATTCTTCTTTGTATCACATAGCTTGGCAATAGGTAGGGCAAGTCTTGGTCTGTTGGCTGTTCAGTGTTGGCTACTGTACTGGAAGTTACAAAGACTGCAGTGGAACATATATTCACATTTTTCAAATAGAAATACATGTTGGAAGACTTCTAAATATATTTACCAAAGGAGCCCAAGGCAAATGCTAAATTTGTCCACTGAACCCAAACTTTGCATGTGTAAGGCACACCAGTGGAAACTAATGTGTTTTATATATATCTTGTATTTAATTTTCATGTATTTTAGTTTTTTATTCAAATCCTTCTCACCTCATTGCCAAGTATCCACGGCTGTTGTTACCCATGCTTGCATATAATCAGAATTATTCAAACCTGAGCAGACAGTGATCTTTTCCTATTTGCATTTGATGTATATTTTCACACATGCACGATTGTGATAGTGTATAGACTAATTGCAGACTGAGAGGAAAGCATCTTTACTCCACAGAACCATTTTGTTTGTGGCACATACACAGAACGCACTTACATGTAATATCTGATGTCAACGCTCTTCTGTCACTTTGATGTATATGTATATTTATGTATATATATAGAGAAATTGATCTTTAAGATATATAACACTTCAAATTACACTTTAAAATATTTTTTATTTTTAAATATTAACATCTTAAAGATTTAATTATGAATTTGAGACGCTTAGCAAAAAAACCCAACCCAAACCACAAGCCGGTGTAAAACCTTGCTCTAATAACTTAGATAAATAGCTCTATTTAATAGAACTATTTGTTATTGTTCTGTGCTTTATGCTGCACTGGAGGAGACATTGTCTGTGCCTTGAGCATTTTGCAGTAATAGGGCTTGATCCTGCATATCATAATGGTGATTGGTCACAGTTTAAGTACAAGGTTAAAACTAACAAGCAGAATAAGGGAGCTCAGGGGAACTCGCTCCTGTATAATTGAAAGTGTGGCTGGGCACTCCACTTACAGCAGTCCCATAGCAGGAGTAACGTCAGATAGTGGAGAGCGTAAGTAAATGCCTCATTTCCAATCCATATTTTAAAAAATCTGCCTCTGCAGGCATTGCCATTTTCACCACCATTTTTTAAACTCATTCTTGAGGAGTAAAGGATGGAAGGGACAAGAGATTTGAATTCACATCTCTGCAATGCCTTGCACTGTGCCTAGTGCTTTAGCTTGGTGCAACCCATGGCTAACAGGTGTTTGGGCTTAATTTGGAACCAAAAGCATTTTACTCTATCCAATCTGGACAGGATTTGCAGGATTAAGGCCTAAATGGATAAAGTGTCTAAAATGAAGGGACAGAGTACATCAGTAAGTGAAAGATGATTTGGTCTTCAAGTGTACTTCCATAGAATAACTCTATATGGGCCTCTTACAAAGGCTATTCTTTTTCTTGGCCTCTTTTTATTTATTTGGTGACAGAAAAGTTACATTCTTAGCTCTCCCCTCGTCACCCATAATATTAGCATGCCTGTTAAATTGCTGATGAGATGCTCACTGTAAAGTCACTTGTGTTTTTACACGTTTATTATTGATTTTGGCGTATTGCAGCAATGTACCATTGAAGATGGTCTGGAGTAGCATGGCAGCATGCAGAGCAATGAACTGTAATTCACTTGGAAGACTTGAGATGGATGTTCCAGTTTGAAGTGAGACTCGATAACAAAGGTTATGGGAGATGCTAATAGAGGCTCTTTGCTTTGCAGTGCTGCAAGGAGGAGCGCTGGATGGAGTCTACAGACTGGCCCAGTTTCACATTCACTGGGGATCCTGTGAGGGCCAAGGGTCTGAGCACACTGTGGATGGTGTGAAGTATGATGCAGAGGTAGGACATGCTTTCTCCAGACCTTCTCCAGTCTTTTGTGTATAATGAGTATTTTATTTTTTAATATTCCACTACAGTATCAGCTTCTCTACAGATCTACATAGGGCAAGAGATTGTGGAGGTTACCATAGAAGATTTTGGTACAATGCCACCCCAGGACCTACTCCTTGCAAGAGCAGAGATTAGAATTGGAGGACTCTTGTAATATTTTTTTTCTCAGCTACTTCATGTCAAAGAGACTACAGAATCAGAAAAACCCACATTAATTATCCCTGGTTTTCCCCTGCTTTCTCAGTGACTCTTGAAAATTATGAAGAAATAGAATTGCAGCACCTCTGTACACACACATCCCCTTTTCCTGGCTTCAACTTTTAATGTTGGAGACATTTATATAAACAACAGAATAATTTTGAGGCAGACCCGTTCATCTTTTGGTAGCAAAGAAGCAAGGGGAGCTGTGAAGAGGGCAGGTAGCAAAGTGAGACCTTGCAGGCACTCTTTGTAGTATCCTTAAGACTCCAGATGTCCCTTGGACAACTTAAGACTCTGTATTACAGTCTCACTACAGAAATGGAGTGACTTTAGTGCCTTGCATCCCACCTTTCCTTGTCCCCTGTTTAGAAATCTACCTCTGGATGCTGTGACAGACTTTTTTAACCCTTTCATAAATACACATTGATACATAAATACACATGGATAAAACAAATGGCCCCACGAATTCATTGGCTCTGCAGCTTTTTCAAGAGATAGAAGCAGCTTTTGTCTTATCTGAGAAACTTACCATTGCCTTACCTCTGTTCAGAGTACCATAATTACTTGCTCAACTTGACTTGCAGATGTGGGGAAACAGCCAGATGAACTTAAGTTAGAAGTAACTTGGAAATGAAAAAGAAAGCAACATCCTGGCTAGTATGACCTGGAGATTCACTTCATATTCTTTTCAAAGGCTTTCCAGAAAAGGACAGGACTGTTTTTTAAACACTTTTTAGATTGCAGGTCAGATCTGTAGTTAATGTGTCTTCGCTGCTTCTTCTGACACTGACAATCGTGTATTTCAGTGTTGATAAGAACTCCAGGACATATAGCATTAAAATACTACATCAAAATCCTGCAGGCTGCATGCAGGAGAAAATCATGCTGAAGATAACAGGAGTTTCACCAGACTAAAAGCAGAATGATACAGCCACAGTTTGCATTTAAAACTCATCTGGGAATAAGAGTGAGAAGCAAAATAAAATGCATGACAGAAATCTCTTTACATAAATGAAAATTGAAAGTGGATGAATGATTCAACAAATTCTTAACTGTACACAAAAGTTTTTAAATCTCAGCAGTAAAACACCATCTGCTCTTAATGTTTAATAAATTACTTCCCTTCATCCTCATTTGTAAAATAACGTGGATGGAATATCATCTTCATAGTGCTTCTTTTCTTGCTCCTAGCTCCATATTGTTCACTGGAAGGTGGAATATGGTACATTTGCTGAAGCTGTGAAGCATCCTGATGGTTTGGCTGTGGTAGGCATCTTCATGAAGGTTAGTTAAACTTTTGTATTATTTGGATGAGTCCAGTGTGTTCATTGTGTTGCAGGGGGACCTAAAAGCCTAAAATATAGAATAAGGCAGCATTATGCTATACTGCCTAAACCCATAGCAAACTAGGTGGTACTCCAAATTCTTGGCTTTCTTTACATATAAAAATTGTACACCAGCCATGGAGTATGACTGCCATCCATCACTGTGGCAGCCCTGTAGCCGCGTACTTGCCTTTTTCATGACAGTGACACTGCCGTAACTCTTATCAGTGAAAGGTGATGTGCATAACTGACAAAGTTATGTGTGTATGAATCTGCAGTAGGACCAGCCTAAATAACACCTATTTTCCTTTTCCTGTCATGGTTAAATGTCCAGAGCATTTTGGCTTAGTTGAATTGTCTTCACAGCTAGTTGGAGAAGGTGACTGTGCCCCAGCAGTGTGCACTCTGTCCTGGCCTCACTGTATTTTATTAGGAGGGTGACTTCTATGAAAAAAGAACAGCTCAACTCCAAAAATAAATCCACACACTGTAAATGAAAATAACTTTATTCTGTCCAGTGTCCTTGGCTGACCCATTTGTGCTGTCAACTGGCATGATTTTACAGAGACAGTTCCAGTCACTTTTGCTGTAATACTCCTGTTATGTAATGAAATGGTGCTGGGAAAATGTTTCCTTGAGAACTGTAACAGAAAATTAAAGGTATCATGAGAGTGCATGGTTATTTTCTTTTCATATGGTTTGTGTTACAGGTAGGAAATGCCAAGCCTGAAATACAGAAAGTTGTGGATGCTCTGAACTCCATTCAAACCAAGGTAATATTTGCTGTCTGTGTCGATTGACATCAATCACAACTGTGCTGCGTTATCTTCTTCAGAAAGTGGATTTTTTACTTCTTCCCAGTCTGCTGCATGTATGAAAGTAAAACAAACCTTCCTGCCATCAGCACTGATGCTCCTGTAACCCTAAATGCAAGAGATTCACATGAAGTTTTGGTAGAGGGCGGGGAATACTAGAAACAGCAATCATTTTGTATCTCTCTGACTACATTTCTCTGTCTTTTAACTGCATTTAAACCTATAGGGTAGGATTCATCTTCCTGATCTAAACCGCTCTTCTAGGTGCCCTTTCTAGAAAGTCAGTGGTGACAGATGCAAAAGGCACTTCGCCTCATCTCTGCATCTGTGGGATCAATTTCCTTCCTCCAAGAGGGCATACTTCTCTTGGCTATTTCTAGAGAGAGTCCAGATAAGAAGTTTGATCAGGATATATAACTCATAGGAAAAAAAGCCTTTCTGTATTTTAAATATTGTGTGAAGTATGTGTGTGATCTTAATGAGCTGAGTAATGAGAAACTAAAAGTACTTACTGAGTAATTAGGTACCTTCATAGTGGGTAAAGGCCTGTGCCAATGAGAAATGTGGACAGGAAAGGTAAAGAATCAGACTACACTGTCATCTTTGTCATCAGGCTCCCTTTGAGGAGTTATTTACTGCAACGGACTCTCCAACAGGTCTCCCAGGCTGTATATTTCCAGTGCAATCTGTGTACATGGCATCTGAAATCTCATTGTTCCTTCAAGCAAGGTCAAATCATACCTGTAGGAGCAAGGAACATAAATTCAACATTTGAAATGAGAAAGAATGTCTTGAAAGTCTCATAAGAAATATATTGCTGAAAGTCTTTAGTCCCAAACGTACTGTAGGAGGGACTCAACGCTTCATGCCAAACTCCATTTCTGCCTTTCTCCAAACATGGAGCTTCCTGTAGGAGACTTTATTACTGCAAGCCCAGCATGTGTATGTAGTCTCTCCCCTGACGTTAGCCCATCTACTTTCTTTATTGTAGGGAAAGCAAGCTTCCTTCACAAACTTTGACCCCACTGGACTGCTTCCTGCATGCAGAGACTATTGGACGTACCCCGGCTCACTGACCACTCCCCCGCTGCTCGAATGTGTGGTCTGGCACGTTCTGAAGGAGCCCATCACTGTCAGCCCCGAGCAGGTAGGTCTCCAATGCATGGTGCCAGCAGATGTGTACTGGAGTCGTATTGATTACTTCAGTTCAGCCCTCCTGGTGATCTTTGAAGTGGCAGAGCTATGCGGGGTATTAGCTAGCATCACATGTCAAAAATACGTATCATCTGAAGTGGTTATCCTCTTCTGGCAGGACTCTGCTTCTATGTGTGGAAGTAGAGTTTGCTGTAAAATGTAAGGCTGTCCTCCATTTGGGCACAGTTCAGGAAAAATTTGGGGGAGTTTAAAAATTTAATCAGGCTTTCCAGATACATGGTTAGAGCTGCCATGTGGTAAAAATCTGGGAAAATAGTAGCATGCATGAAAGGACTGTTCACACATGCAGAGTTAGTCTAGCATGTATTATGAGCATCAGCAGGTTTGCTGTACATGGACACATCACCTGTCTGGGTATACTTGCCCTGAAAATACCAGGTTTACCAAGCATCTGAAGTGCATGTATTCTGCATCCACAGTCTCACACCGTAGATCTGTAGTTGGTTTGTTGATCTTCCAGCATTTCCAGGACACAGAGCTCATCTTACAAGTTCTGTTCAGCACAGAACAGATTGAGAAATCCCACGCAGAATTGTGACAATCCTAACAAAACTGTGTTGTTTGGAAGAGGCAAAACTTGCAGATTCCAGAAGTCTGCTGCCTGAAAAAATCCTTTATTCTGTTGAGCAGCTTGAGGAGGTTACTACTAGCTCCCTAGTACAAAGGAGCTCGTGCAGATTAAATCACTCCTGGTCCTAGCTTTCTGCACCATCCATTAATGAAATTACATAGAGGCAAGATTCCATCTTTGGGTTCGCATCTGTGTGCTTGGGAGATATAAATAGAATCTAGAGCCTATAAATATAAACTAGCCCTGAAGGGCTTTAGTTTACCCTTCAAACTCTTAAATCCCTTTTATCAATGGCAGACATGCTAACAATATACACAGAATTCTAGGGGTTTTATTCAGCTGATGTGAAAAAAGTGCAACTGAGCTGTTGTGGGACTTAACATAATAAAAGATAGAATAAATGACAAGGAAGAACTATTGGAAATAATAATTATAGCAATGATTACCATTAATAAACTGCAAGGGAGCATTAAAGTTGACACTGTTTACTTGTTCTAAATAACTGGTATTGTTATTGATAATCGAAGGTTTGCAAATATGGTTTTATTATAGGGCAGGAGTACATTCACCAAAATAGAGTTGTTTTTCCTACTACACCTACTTTAACCACCTACAAGTGGTAAAAGACACCACTTGTTTCTGCCACACACACCCCTCCATACTACCATCGACATTTCAAAGACGGATTTGAGATCAAAACAGTGTGTGTGGCAGCTTGCCTTTTCATTCCACAACTGATCAAAACAAGAAACCGTAAAACAGAGTATTGACACTGGGTTTAAGTTGAATGGGTTTTCCAAAGGTAGATAAAAGCTGGATATTACAGCAGAGTGTAGCGAGCCTGTTACCATTTGCTGTAGTGACAGCGGTTCCTGGCAGAGGCTGAGCTCTGAACTTTGTTCCAGTTGGTCCTGAAGGTAAAGTCCTCTCCTGGGCTGCTCGCTGCTGGGGGCCTTCCTCCTTGAATGAGGGAAAGCCTGGCCTGCAGCCTGACTTGTATGAAATCCTGTATCCCACCTACATATTTCTGTCAGCAGTTCCAGCTGTCTGTGCGAGATCACATTTGGGGTGGGTTATTATTTTGGCACGGTCTTTTTACTAGTTTTGGAGATGCCCACTTATACATAAAAGGTGCTTTTATTGCATCAGACTGTGCAAACACCAATTTTACTTTAGGAACAAGCACTAAAACTTTACAGTATGCTCCTGTTGATGTGGAACAGTTTTCCCTCTCACAGTATTTGAAAATCAAGATATCTTGAATGAATTTGGCTGCTTTAATTTGACCCAAGGGTAAGGGTGTTTGGGGTTTTTTTGGTGGGTTTTTTTTTATTTCAACTGAATTAAAAAAAATCCAACTTTCAAAAGAGCCAAAACTGTACAACTTGCAAAGGATTCTGAAAGGTATTCAATTCCAATCTGGATCAAGGACAAACAACTCTGTGCAGAGAGTTCAGAAAATGTGTGCCTACATCCTTGTTTTCTGTGCTTTCTTGGTGGTTCTTGCTAGGATGTTTTGTGGACAGGAGAGCCTGTGTCAGGGGCAGGAAATGGTGTGGATGAAATGCGGAGACACACGGGTGGTGATGCCATCTCTAGACCATTAGTGCTGGCGAAACTTTGAGTTGGACCTCTGGCTCAGGCCTAAGGTGTATGATTCAGATAGTCCTGGTGAAACAAGAGTATGCATTTGAGGATGTTTGTGCCTTTTTCCACAGATGTGCAAACTCCGTGGCCTTTGCTTCAGTGCTGAGAATGAGCCCGTGTGCCATATGGTGGACAACTGGCGCCCATGTCAGCCTTTGAAGAGCAGAGAAGTCAGAGCTTCCTTCCAGTAACCTCAGCGCTGAGTGTGTTAGAAATTGCTGTGTTTGTGAGGAGCCCCTTTTGCTAAGCACAAATCAAACCTTTGCCATGTGTGCCCTGGCAACATCTTGTCTCCCAGATCCATTCTTTCTTTCGCTCTGCATCTAAAATGCCAGCTAATGAAATGTGAAAGGCTCTTGGCCAAATAGGAAAGGGTTCTTAAGGTGTGGGGTTAGGGGAGGCATGGGCGGGGGGGTGGCTGTGTGCATTTTGGTGACTATTACTGCGACTGACACTTTGGTGTAACAGTATGTTGGCTACTTGGGAGAGGATATGGTGATAGCAAAATAAGCCATTTTAAGAAATCTCATCCACTGGTGTGATAGTACACATAACTAACGATAACTTGAAGCTTTGTGAAAAGCAGAGGAGTACAGAATCTAGGTATGATTTAGGAAAAAAAGTATTTTGAGAAAGTAAAGCAAAATGAATATTGAGAATTGGACTTCTTAGATTTTAAGAAACTGACATGTAAATATTTTTGAGACCGTTTTACATTTTTACCCATGCTATCAACAACCTTGACTTTGTCTTAATGGTAGTGTTGGATTTTTTAATTAAAAATGTTCTAAATTAAGTATTATCTTTAAAAGTTGTTATTACCATAGAAATAATACAAAATATCTTTTCATTGAAATAATATATGCTCTAATTTAAAGAGGAAAATAATATTGTATTTTAGATAACTTCTCTAATAAATCTATACTTATATATTTGCTTCCATGCTGATATTTTAATTCAGGAAAGGAGTCACTAATCTGTCTGCATCGTTGCATATTAAACATAATTACTAAACATATACTATATTGGGAATTGGTTTCAATGACACTGAAAATGAATGCAAACCTATATGGATATGTTAGGAAACTTTCTCTAAATAGCTCTCTGATAGACAGCAGAAGGAAGTGTTAGTCTTGAGCAATAGAAAACTCTGTCAAATCTCCCTCTTTGAAAAGCTTCCCCATTTAAAACACCCCCACCCCACTACCGAAGAAACCCAAACCCCCAAACCAGAACAGAAAAACAAAATGTTCCTTTGCCACAGGTCATTTGTTCTAAGTTCAGCTTTTCTGAATGGAGCTACGAAGGTACTTGTCTCTTCCTACAACAAGTATACTGACTAATTCAGGTTCTTCATGTTGAGTGGTTTGAATACTTTTCTGACTCTAAGTGTCACCTGCAGGCCTGAATGCTACACGTGTCCCTTAAACAATGCAAGGGAGGTTACACCTCTAAAATTAGAATTCTAGATCCAATACATTGTGGCTTAAAGCTGCTGAAGCAAGCCAAGAGGAAGCACCTTACAGAATCACAGGATGGCTGAGGTTGGAAGGGATCTCTGGAGGTCATCTGGTCCAACCCTTCTGCTCAAGCAGGGCCACCTGGAGCAGGTTGCCCAGGACCATGCCCAGATGGCATTTGACTCTCTCCAAGGATGGAGATTTACGGGCTTACAATCCACTTATTTCAGCAGGTAGCATCCTTTTGCTGAAGCTAAAGCAAAGTGCTTGTTAGCAGTCACAAACACTAAACTTTGTCCTGGAATTGTGTATGTATGCTGGAACTTGCTCTCAAAGGTGGCAACCCTACTCTTTGCATAATTATTACGTTATGAAACTCCTAAAATTAAAAAATAAAATATGAGAGCCCCAGATTTTAAAATTTTAAACCCATATCTTGACAACTATGATACCCTGAGTACTAGGCAGTAAGACTTTCTGAGAAGTGGTAATCTCGTTGGTACCTGTACAGTTTAAATAGTATCCAGGCTGGTATGTGACAGAGAATGCAGACTTCTGGCTAATGGCTAGGGTAAAAACCTGAAAACGCCTGTGAAGTTCTAACCACTGCTGCAGTAAAAGTTTCATATCTCATACTGCATCACACTTCAAGGTTGCTCCATAAATAATAAGTAAGAGCAAAGGCAACCAACATCAGCCATATATTTATCATCTTGTTTGCATGAGCCTGTTTACCTGGAATGTTGCCAGTGCCATATGTTTGCCTTTGCTCAATATGAAGTACTTTTGTATTCAGCCAGACAATGCAAGCTGGTGTTTGTAAGTCATATACATGGTGTACAGGAAGAGCTTGCTGTATGTCTTACCTGTGTGGTCTACCAGGGAACACTGTTCTTAATTTTTCTTTTTTATTTCCTTTCTTTTTAAGTGAACAAACTTAGAGAACCACCCCCCAAAATCCTCACAAAAAACCCTCTCCAGCATAAAATGGTATATGGGCTTATCACAGATTCACACTTTTCAGTTAGACTCTTGTGCAATGGATAGCCTTTTCAAGGAAGACATATATATTAAGACCAACCCAGAAATGAAGAAAACAATTTCACTGGCATTCATGATCCATTTCCTGAATGGTGAGTTCAATTAAGATAAAGGTGAATAGAACCATCCAGTTCTTCTTCCTGACCTCTATTCTCCTTCACTATTTGCTCATATGAAGAGGTTATAATTAGGGCTTGCAATTGTTCCACAGCAGACTTAAAACAGCACCCATTCTAACATCATACTCAGACCTGTTTCAACTGGAAAACTGTTTATGAATTCATAATGGAAAAAAAGAGACCACTTTGGTCATGAACAGAAGATGATTCACTGCAGGTAATTGTGTTACTGTCAAGTAGGCAGCTCTGATTAAAGGGATATTTATTTAGAAGAAAAAAAAGAAACAAGGCTAGTGTGTTGATTTGAAGTCATCGTAAGATACTCAGCCAGCAGTTTGATGGGGGAAAGAGAGAAGCACGTTCACTTGCAAACTGTTCATTTTGCACAGTTTGTGATCTTGTCTCGCACTTGTCTGCCAACTCCATGTGTTAGAACATTTTATGATTTCTCCACTGCTATTTCTAAGGGTTGAATGTGTCCTAGATTGACATGGGCGGGTAGACTGTGATTAGAGATGTTCCGTGGGAGATTAGATAATAATGCCCTGCATGGAGTCAGCAATATTTATAGAAGTCCAGATAGTTTATAGAAGAGTATCACTCCCTAAATGACAGCTTTAGGATTTTCCAACTCTTCAAAGAAAAGCCCTGAAAGCAACAGCTGTGTCAAATCTAGTATTGTAGAAACAAGCAGTGATGAAAGTACAGGCAGTGGCTTTCTTGAAAAATTCCCATGGACTGTCTAATGTCAACCACTTCCTCTTCCAAACCACAGCATCTCATATAGTCACGTAGCACTTGGTGACAGTTGCTTACACTGAGTATTTGATATATCTTTAAGTCTATTTGGCAACTGGACACTCCACTGCTGTCCCCCTTCCTCTTTCAGTATGATGGTAAAGGGCTGTGCTGCCTTGATGCCACTGATGGCTCACTCAGGCCGTGAGACTCCCCAGCCACCAACTTCCTAAAGGTACGAGGGCAATGGGCACATGTTGGAAGCCATCAGGGCTCCATACCAAACAGTGAGAGGTACGATGACAAAACTTTTCAGGGATCCCTGACTAGACCACAAGTCTCACTATTTTTTTATCCAAGCCACAAACCAAAGCCATTTCGGGTACATCCCCAGCCCAGTGTGGATTACAGTGTAGTGATTCCCCAAGCTCTCATGTTTATCCAAGATCTTGCTCTTCAGCATGCTCGCTTTAGTTCAGAGCTCAAAGCAACATAACTATGTGGCCTGAGCTGATGGACCCAGATTCTCAGCAGGGCTTGGTGGTAACATGGTGTAGCTGTGTTGCTCCTAATCCCAGAATAGAGCCAGTTTTGTCCAGTGAGGATGTCATGCACTGCAGCATATTAAACAATAAAAAGATATCCTCTGGACATTTTGAAAAAGGCAATATATCAGCCCTGTTTTTATAAGCTTGCGTGGGATGAGGCATTATATATATGTATCACAGGAGGCAGTCACTGCTCGTTTGAACTCACACCCTGAAACACAGAAGAAATGCATTGAGACAATATGCAATAAACAAGTAATTAGAGCAGACAGGTGGCTATTAACTACATATTTTTCCTGAGGAGTAGGTTTTAATGAGTCTTGTAACACCAATCAGTATTCAAGGACCTGGAAAATTTGCTGCAAAGTACTGTCCTTTTTCTGTCTGGGAAGCCCCAAGATCAAACAGGGAAAAAGAGTTTGTGTGGCACTTGGGTGCCTTGGACCAAGGATAACACACGCAGAAATCTTTCTCTGTCTGCAGCGCTACACGAAGAGTGTCTCTGAGAGGCACGACAGACATGCCAAGGCTGACAGGTTTCACAGAAGGCAGAGCTAGGCTCTCTCTTCTGGACGCTGATCTACTAGCCCAAAGGCCAGGTCTAAAGGTTCAGCTCACTCTAGTAAGGCAGGAGGACTCCCCCAGCGGGGTTCATCAGTGTAAGAAGTGGAACCCTTGACCAGTGAAGGATCCTCTTTGCTGATCATGTGCCACCCCACATGTAGAGGAAAAAGCAGGCTAGTGTAAGGATTCATGGGATCTTCTCTCCCATCTGCTCCACAGCTGGGCCTCCTCCAATGCACCTAAGCAGGGAAGGACAGTGGAAGCGCAGTGCCCTTTCCAAAGCAAAGGAGTAAGGATAGCCAATGATCCTGTTTTTACAAAACTGTGTAGTAGCAAAATACTTTTTTGGAGTTACTCAAAGGTCAGGGAAGAACTTCCTCTTTCTTCTGCCTAAATTCCTCTTCAACCAGCTGACTTGAACTTGATACAAGAAGAAGAACATGAGATTATTTAATAGGATGATACTCACATTAGGTGATGCAGGATATTGTAATTTGGATGATGCATCTCTTCACCACTTTATTAATTGCATTTCTTCCAAAAGTCACTACAAATAGTCTAATTGCATTATTCTCAAATGACAGTCTTAAATAATATATTCCTTGAATCAAAATCAAAACTGAAAAGCCTCTAGATACTTACACTTAATGTGTCTTTTGGTTGTTTTAGTGATTGATAACCATGCCCTGAGAAGATAGAAATATTAAAGAAAATAAGAGCAGCATTTTGCAGAAAAAAAAAGAGAAAAACAAGGCTTCAAAAAAATACCATCCTCACTCAGAATCTGTTCCTGGGAGATGTTTGAAAGGACAACATTTTGCAGATCAGCTTAAAAGAGGGTGGTAAACATCATTTCGTCCTACTCTCTGTAGAAGTGCATCAGACTCTCTTAAATACATTCTGACTAGTAATGGAAGTCATACCCAGACGGCATTTTGAAATTGAAGTACTTTAAATTATTTTGAGACATAAACAAGCACTCAATGAATGATAAAACCTACAGATATAAAATGCAGTAATCCCAGAATGAGTAAAATGCCCCTGCTGTGACTTCTTAAATATCATCTTCTGCTCTGCTTTTCCTAATGTTCTCTCTCTCTGGAGAAGAACTTGTCACATCATCAAGGGTGTGGGGGAAGCAATATAAAAAATCAGGGCCTGATCATGAAAACTCTGATGTGACTAATCACTGACATGAGTAATCCCATCCATTAATCGAAGTTCAATTGGCTTGCCACACTCCCTGCACAGGAAAGGCCATTCTCCTTCCATAAGGAGTGGAGTTAGGAGGCTGAATAAGTGAAAGGTCAGGTGTCCTGTTCCTTTGGATTTCAGTTTAGGGATTTATCCTGAGGAATGGTGTGAAGGGGATAGGATGGAGGAATCACCTGTAGTAAAGGTGGCTAGAGGAAATGCTCTTCATTTTTCCTCCAGCTTCACAGAGGTTCCCCAAAGATGTGAATGTGAAACAAGGACTGCACTACTCCCATTAGCATAGCACATACATGGAGGGCTATTTTCAGGCCTTGTACTCCAGGTGCCAGTTTTAAGTTGACAACCACTGTAGTGGCTAAAGGACAAGAAAACCATGAATGGTGCAAGCTGCTACTTTTCAAGGCTGCCAGAGTGCCCTATAGTGTCGATAGAGAGGTCACCAGTGAAGCACTGTATAACAGATGGTCTCTGCATGGCCTCAGCCTCCATACTAGGACCCTGACTTTCCAAATATCTCACAAGCTCACAGTCTAGCAGGTCATAGGGTAAATGTAGCCTTGCTGAAATCTCTTTCTCCACTTGTCACTCCAGAGACGGCTTCTGTCTGAACGGGAGTGAGCTGGGCTGGTGGGACTGTTCACGTGAAGAAAGCTGACCATGCTCTTAAGTGATTTGCAGGATCCAGCTCTTAATTTCTGTTGAGTAAAGTTCTATTTCCATCTAGTTATCTAATCCTTGTAAAGTCTCCAGGTAAATCAAAATGTCAGATTATTCCCATGTGAAAGTCCGTTCTTATTTCTCAGAGGATTTTGCAAGCACTGAGCAGCTATCTAGGTTAAAGGAAGAGAGGGGACTGTGAAAATATCTTTGCCTTTCAGAAAGAAAAATAGCAAACAGGAAAAAAGTCTAAGCTTGTGGAATATTGAGATGATTTTCATTTTGAGGAATAATTATGTCAGTGTAATAATGACCTGGTCTGTTGTGCAACCACCATACTGTGTTTAATAAAGTTATATGATAATAACAAAATATATGAATAATCTTTTGTTAGACCCTGGGCCTCATATCTAACTACTGCAATATATTTGTCTGCATGATAAATGTCAACCCCAATTCATGAGAAGGAAAAGCCTTTCTTCCTTCACCGTGTTATGCTTTCAGTAATATAAACCTTTGAAAAAGTGTTTATTTTTGTCATTCTGAGACCATATGTCTTAGAGAGGATATGAAATAGAAAACCAATATACCAATTATCACCCCAAATAAATAATACACATCAAGCCAAAAAAAAAATGTTGTATTTAGTTAGTAGTTGCCTTCTCTTTGTCTTCAACCCTTTGCACTTTGATGAAAACTGTACGTTTTGAAGTGTTCTCTACTAATAATAGGGAAAAACTGGGTCATATGTCTGCTCCAGCAAAAAATACTGTGCCTTTCAGACACCATACATTTGCTTAAGGTTGCTCACAGGAACTAGAGATTCCCACTAGGATTGGAAAAAAGCTTTATTAAAAGATGTTTCAAGGACTCAAATGAAGCTAATTGCCCAAGAGGGATAGGGAGCCAAGTAAAAAGCAGGCATGGACAGCCATCACTCCTAGTCATTGCTTTCCCAGTGACTGAAGAGCTAATGACACCAGACTCAGGAAATTCAGCGCCTGCAAGCTTGATTAGGTAAGACAGCAAGTCTAATCTGCATTTAATGAATGATTCAGGAATAACTTTAAGAGCCTAACTTTAAGGTAGCAAGGTATTGACAGAAATAGGTACATGCTCTATGCACATCTTGTGACCTAGCTAATTATGGGTCTCTGAAAAAGTTGTTACACTTCTTCCATCCAGTTTCAAAATCTGTTGTCTACTTGTTCTGCCAGCTAAGAAGATCTAGCGTTTTGTTAAAGCTTGTGCTACCGTGAAAGCAGAGGCTAGAAAATAATGAGAAAAAAAGGAAAACTGACTAAACCTGTTATTTCTGCAGTGCAGTGTAGGCAGACAGATATTTATGCCTCCATGGAGCCCCAGTGTTATTAGTGTGTATTCACAGTGACGTCTGCTAATCAATAAGAGGATTTTGACCTACATTGGTCTGCACACTCCAAGTAAAAAGTGCTAAAGATATACAAGTAAATGCAAAGAAAGAAAACTATTCAAATATAAAAAGAAGATTAGGACATTTTCATTCTTTTTAATCCCAATAGTATTTTCTCCTAAGATAGGGAAAAATAACAATTTTCTTTTAAGACGTGGTTCTTAGATATATTGTTTTTCAACTAGAAATAATTTGTGCATGTTGGCAGCACTGCAAAATGTCACGAAAGGAAAACTATATTGACATCCACAACCTGCAGTGACATCATCAAGGTATCAGTCCTTCTTGAAGTTCGAAAACCCTCCAGCACCTTCCTTTTGATTCAGCAGGAAAAAATTGCTGAGGCATATCTAAAGCTAACTATATGTCAAGGTTCCAGTAGGGAAGTGAGATGTTCAAGAGAGAGGTAACTGTCACTCACACTTTTCAGGCCTTTCTCAATATCTTGGTCCTTCTGTCCCTGAAATTCATGCGCAGAATTCATTCAGCAGGTACCACTGATGCTTTCCTCCCTGCACCTTACTCCAGATCTCATACAACAATCCTCACTTTCCCAGCTCCCACAGCCTCCAACACTTAACCTCCATCTGCAGTTAGGACCCCAGTACAGTGATCTAGACCTACCACGTAGTCTCAGTATAGTTTCCCATTTTATGTTCCCTATCTCGAAAACACAGAGCCTGGGATAACCTAGGCACTGTGAAACAGCAGTCGCACTCTGTGTGACAAGAAAAAAGCTACTGCCAAAGCAATATAGAGGCAACCTACAGTATGGCAGCTGAGGGACGGCAACTTGCTCCTTTGTCATGGTTAGCAGATTATGATTCTCCTGTCGGTTTTGCTGCATTTTTCTGTTTTCTTGTCTAACTGAGTTTCTTTAGTGCTCTGGACAGCAGTGTGGATAAAATCAAAGCATTTGGAATAGCTAACTATTACCTGCATTTTACAATGGAGGAAATAAAAGCAGACACAGAAATAAAAGTGATCTCCAAAGTCATACTCTGTACAATCAGAAATAAACCCCAAGGCTCATAAATTAACTATGAGACTATTCTTACTTCCCAGAAGTCAGAAATGAGCTACTGATTGCGAGAGCAATAGAGATGTGCTGGAGAGAATGAGGGCTCTCGGCCCTTTGAACAGCCAAGGGAATCTGGGCTAGACCCAGATAGTAGCACCGCTCATGCAGCCTCCACTTAAACAGTCAGCTTTGCACCACAGAACTTTTCTCCTGCGTGCTGCTGTATATACCACCAGCCTTGTGAAGACTATGACTCAAGATCTCTGCAGACTTATAAGGTTGAAAATATCCTCAACAGCTTCAGCTCTTGCAAGGCATTTTATGATGTAAGCGAAACCTGCTGCAACAAGCCCAGTCTGGATATGCAGAGTTGACAAAAGTGACACACTGCGCAGTATTTCTATTATAAATCCTCCATTCCAAGGGACTGAAATTGAACTGTAATTAATCAGTGCAGGATGGAGCTAGGCAAGAGAGCGTTTCAGACAAGTAGATATTATTTTTCTTTCAGCAGTCTGGAAATATTGCATGTGTATGTGGAACACTGGACAGATAACTCCAGGGCCTTGAGATTATTTCATTTTCCATGTTAATAAAAATAGTTTTACCAGCAAATACTGGCATACAATGGGGATTTGTAGCAATGGAATTTCACCAAATAAAAACACTACAACCAAATTAGAGTCTGTCTACCTCTGTTCCCATGTCTCAATCAAAGGTCCCTTATTTAGTCCTTCCTCCAATTATGAGTTCTGTAGGGGTTTTTTTTCATAAAAAATCTAAGCTTTTTCTCATGACCATAAACTACAGCAGTGCCACAGAATTCCTTCACAGAGAGCCATTTGTGGTACTCTGTGAGTTAGGGCTGTAAAACATGGTCCAGGAAATGCATACATCTTAAAGTCCATTTTATGACTGTGGCTCTGTGTCTGCTCTGACTCCTGCTGGTGTTCTGGTAGGAGCTGTGCTGTCAAGGAAGTCTGTCAATAGTTTTTTCAGTGCTTTTTTCTACCTGCCCTCACTGGACATCTGTAAGTCTTACACCCAGACCACCTAATTAAACCTCTTCCTACAAACACAGCACCAAGAAAAAGGAAAAAAAAAAGATACTCTGCAGCCAATACGAACCTCTTTCCCAAGGGGATGGCAGGAAAAGCCATTCCCAGATTGCCAGAGACTGGGACTGGGTTGCACGAGTAGATTTACCTGAGTTTTTGTTCTTAGTTGTTCTGGATAGAGAAAGTCTCTGGTAAATTCACTGATGGCAAAATAACCATGAATCATGTGTAACCCAGATGATGTAAACACAAGAAACACTGATTATTTGTATGGCACATCATCAGCTACTGTGACAGAAGATGATGGTTGACTTTGTGATTATATATAGCATGTAAATGTAGACCGTGGAATTGAAGCAACCATGGCCTCTGACAAGTGGTACACTCTGTGGACACCAGCAGCTGTAACCATGCACCAGCAAGTCTTCTGTTACTGTTTATGTGCTGTTTGTTTCATTTCATAGAAGATAAAGTGCCACAAGTCATGTTCCTTATCCCTTTTTTTGATAAAACTCAAACTTTTTTCAACAGATTCATAACACCCAATGAAAACTCATTCATTCATTTTTTATCTATTCAAACTGAATGGGTTGTTCTAATTGGGACTCTATGACAGTGTCAATCCTAATACTTTCTTCTACTAAAATATTTTAAGTGTTCATCTATAACATCTATAACATCTAAGTGTTCTGAAAAAAGCTTGGAGTTTATAAACTTTAAAGGGATATTATGCATTTTATCTCTTCTTTTTCTCAGATTAATGTTGCACACCTCTGCTTATTATGGGCTAGGCCACAGTTTCATCATCACACTGAAAGCAATAAAAGAATAATGTACACTAGAGAGAGACAAATAAAAATGTTTAAATATGTCAGTTATACAATAAAAGCTCTTGAGTATAGCACACCGAGCACAAAGGAACCAACCGAAGAAAAAGAAATGGCAATAACCGCATTACTTTCTCAAGGTAACTGACAGGAAATTTTCTACCCTGAGATTATTCTTTTTGGCCATAAAGATAAAACATTATCAGTGTTCTGAAAAACTCAGGAGACTAACTTTCAACAGTTCCTCAGTACTTGATGGTGTTCACCCCAGAAATCAAGAATAAAAGTACAAAGGACCTTAATATGCTATCAGTTTTAAGAGGTCTCCATTGACTCCAGTAGGAAATCTGTTCCAAAAACAGATGGCATTACATTGCCCAGTGTGTTGAGCTGATAACAAAACAGGTAATTTATCATTAAAAGTAACTACTTTTTTCCATACTACTTGTCCTTATCTTTTAGAAAATGCATGGGCTGGAGTAACTGCTGTCCTGTGGTTTGGTCATGAGCAATGGAGTCTTGTAGCCCCTGCTGAAAGTTACTAACTTAAATCCGATCAAAATAGTAAAAACAGTAAGATGACAAAAAATATTATTTGTTGCCCAAACAGGCAATAGAAAATATTTTTTCTCATCTCACTGTTTTGCAGGCCCTTCTTCATCGCTGTAGACTAATATCTATAATCTCATTTGACATTAATTCAGATCTATGGTGACAATTCCTGAGGTGGGACAGGGACTGAGTTTCTAATCAAGAATTCATTAGAGTAAGCAGACTTGTGTCCTCACCCCGCATGAACATGAAGAGGGGTTTAGCTCCTGCTTTCTTGAGAGGAACATAAAATCAATTTCTTAGAATACCCTTTGCCCCCAGAATCCCATTCAGACTTCATGGCGAGTGAAGCTTTCCAAGATTAGGTCTAGTACTTTCCACTAGTACTACACTAACTTAACACCAGTTTCCAGGTTTTCATTTGGACGTAGCAAAAATTTGTGCTGGGAGTAAATTACTCTCTGTCAAACTGAACATGATGAGGCATGCGAGGGCTTTTAAAAGGGCTTTGAATCATCTTAGTCATCTTCACACTTTCCTCACTGTTTGGCAAATGGTACAAGACGTCTCTCGTTTCTAAAGGTCTGTTGCAGGCTGCCTGGTATTGCTTGTGATTCAGCCTCCTTTTTGCAGACAGTTTTTTTGCAACCTACACGCCAGGGAGGCTGTGAAACAACGTCAGTTCACTCAGTCTCCGAGACCTGAAGTTGAGTGGCAATTTTCAGAAATGTATCACTGCAGAAATCATTAAAAATCTCAGGTATGTTGCCAAGGATTTGCTTAATTTTGCTCCAGAAAACGAAAAAACAAAAACCCCAACCAAGTAATACAAGGCCAATCAGCCTGTATTTGCCTGTATTTCTCTCTATTTATCTTTCATATGCAGCAGTGGTGAGAATGATTGTTAGAACTAGTAGCTCTAGAAACCACAACCGTCAGGCTGAGACCCGACTAACAGTATCTCAAGGTATAGCAACTTTACTCACAGTGGCAAAATATAGTAGTGTAGTAAACTTAATTCGTAGGGTTTTTTCCTCTGTCAATTTTTTTGCAAGTAAAACTGCAAAACATAAACCATTACATAGTATGGGTTTTTTTATCAATCCAGGCAATCAGGTCTGTAATGATCATAATGCTTCCATGTGTTTTCAGAGCAAGAAAAAAGGGATGTATTTTGGATGCTTCAAACAAGATAGATTTTCTGATTGTGGGCAAAATGAATGAATATAAAATGTTTGGAGCCATTTTGGTCTGGTTATAAACAAAAGTATCACTCAATTGGTTACCATGAATTTACTGGGATACATTTATCCATGGTAATGTTCTGGAAGTACTTATTAGTTTGATTATGCTAATATTTCATTTTGGTTTTGCCAAATGGAGGTTCAGACATGCAATATTTTCTGAAGCTAATATGGGATACGCCAGAGTGGGGACTGGGACACTAACTCCATGGTTCATTGGAACAGAAAACTTCTGCCAGCCACAGGAGTGAGAGAGAACTGTGGTGTTTTAATGGCAGGGATTGTACTCATGTTCAGAATGAAACAGAGCTGCTATTGCAATTTTCAAGAGAATAACACTCATAGTATTATATTCATTTACCAAAACTGGTACAATTACTGGATACCTATGTTTTGCGATACTGTCAATGCAACTTTTCTTCTTTGACTTAGCACATAAAAGAAGATATACATGCCCACTGTGTCTACAGTAGCTCACCGTATAATTGCAACTCTTATGTAAATCAGCACAAAAATGTCTACTTCTGAATAATCATAGAATGAAAGGAACAACAGTACAGATTTCAGCTCAAACAAACAGAAAGGACATTAAATAACTGCAAGTTTTTCTAGTGTTGCTCATTACATTTGTTTTTAAATTCCTAATGTATTGGGCATTCATATAAATATGCTTCAGATATTTTGAAATTTTGTCATATGTCTTGTCATATTTATTACGTCATGAGTTTTTTGCTTCTTTAGGAGGAATAGTTGTCACAACCCTGCACGTGTCTTCACCCCAAAGTTTTCACCTAGCCAGAAGTGAGGATGGCTGCCTGCCGTCCCAGTTCCCTGTATGCCTAGTCACTGCGAGAGGCAGAGATGCCCAGCAATGTCATATTTTATACACGCTAAAATACATTTCAGATGTTAGGGCTTTTAAAACATAGGCATTGTTGTTAGGTAGTTAAGTCTAACTGCTCTTTGTATTCACCCATAAAGATGGCCTGTGTCATGTAGATATCTTGGAAGAATTGCATATGAATGAGGGATGTGGAGGTGGAAAGGTCAACTCCTTTATAACTCAGGTCAAAGAGGCATTTTCGTGAATGGAAAGGCCTGGGTTAAAGAAAGTTCACAGTCTGATATGGAGGAAGAGGACCAGTATCCCTGAGAGATGCACATATGTTTAGGACAAGCAATTAATAAAGATTTCCAAGACAAAAACAAAGGTCTATTTTTCAGAAAAAGACCAAATAAACTCAATTTAAAAAAAAACAAACCACTTTTACTTTGATTATCAGTTTCATTGAGGAATGCCTCTAATCCAGAGGCAGCTCACTGAGAAATGATGGAGTAGGTGAATTCACATGTTGGCTATCTCCTCTAATCCCCACCCACCACACAGGGTGGCCCCCACCCCGTATGAACAACTTCAAGGCATACTGTCTAAACCAGATGAACTCTCCCCCTCTATCTCACCACACAGCCAGGCACACTCTACTAAAACCATGTTTTTAATGGCCAGAAAGTTCGCCTTCAAAGCGGAGTAGTAAACCAACTTGTAGGCTATGCCTAACCTGTAGGAAGTTGGCGGACTTCCCAACAGGATAAACCAAGGGCACCAGGCGTACACTAAGAATATCCACCTTGGAGTACCTTCACTCTCCAGCCTCTCTGTGCAGATCCATCTTCAACCTTTCCTGTTGAGCCGCTCCCCCAATACCAGGCCCCTTCTCTGTTGCTCACACAGCCCCTTCCACGCTGCAGTACCAGATTAACACTGACCTTTCTTTCCAAATCTGTTACTCCTGAACCCACTGTTCTCATCTCTGGAAGCAGCAGGTAGCTTATGGACACAGTTACAGACAAGAGCTTACCCAAATCCTAGTATTACTGAACTACCTGAGAGGAGAGTTTTTCTCTAGGCCAGCTCCTGCTGATGTATAGTAGCTACTTTAGCCTGGCCCTGGGGAAATGGGGATGATTGCAGTCAAGAGTCTACCACCTTCTTGCTCCTTTTGAACTGGACTGGAAGTAACATTTCTAAGAAGCCCCTTTCGTGTGTGGGCTGTAACCTCTTACAGGCACAGGCAGTACAGAGCGTAAAAGCGTGCCTTGTACGTTCTTTTTCCTTGCATAGCTCTGTAAGCCAAGCCAAGCCACAGAGATTTTTTTTCTTCTTGGCCTGCATAGTTTCATGGCAACAACTTTTCAACAAGCATTACCGGAGATATATTATTTCTTCTGCAGTAGAAATTGAAAAAAGATTTCCATTGTAAAAGAGATTTTTACAATGACTTTTAATCAGATTTTTTCCCTGATATCCACTTAGCACCCCAAGTTGATTCTCTCACCAGAATAACACCATTGTGGCCTCGCCTTCATGTTACATTCACTGTGTATATCTCCATGGACATTTTACAAACAAAAAAATACTCTGATCATATCTGTCTGTATTCAGTGGAACTTAAAAATGCACTTAAGAAACAAGATTAGAAATTATTTTTTAAATGTACTTCTATGAGTTGTTTGTGTTTTTTTTCCCGCAGAAGAAAAAAATCTGAGAAGACAGGTGGTATAAAATAAGGTAAATATATGCTGGAGTACTATCACAAACGGCATGAAGCAGTTAATAAGAGGGTTTATTAAAAGACTTGTTATAATGCAACTGCCAGGGGCTAATGGTACAAAAACACTGAAATGAGTTTCCCTCGTTAAGGTGTCCTCTGTGCAGTCTGGATAATAATTCTTAGGCCAAAGTTTATTGACAACATGGGGATATTCTGCTGGATTTGATAGTCCCTCATAAGATCTCTGTATAACATTCTCCTGGAAAAGTTTTCTTGTTGAAATTTTTTGGTTGTCAGTCCAGTGGCAGAGATCCTCTGGAGTTTAAGAGTCTAGTGATAATCAATGTGATCAGCTGCACTGTGTATCATCTATTGTACAAACCACCCAGAAGACTCAAATCATAGCCAAAGAATGGAATATTTCTTAAAGGAATGTTTAGATTAGGCCACCTAAATCTTAATATATCTTCAATATATATGTTCTTGACTTCTAATTATCTATTTCCCAAAAAAATGTAGACACCTTTGCCACTTTTTTAAGCAGTGAAATGGTACAAAGATGAAAATATATCATTGGTAAAGCTTGATTACAAGGCTACCTTGTAAATAATACCTTGGGCATTCTTCTTTCACCTTTACAGTACACAGAGGTAAAGAAAGCAGTTACATTGACATTGCAATGGGTAATGACAATTATCTCCCCATCTGGTTCTTGTGTGGCAGAATATCCCTAAGGTTTGAAATTTGGGGAAGAATGACATGGGGGATTCCTGTTAGTAACACACAAAAGGCAGAGTTATTTTCTGGTTTTACAGGTGAAGGTGCTGGAGGTTTGTTAAATCCATGCATTTCCAGGAATGGGAAGCCCTTGGCGGATGCTCCTCATGGGAGAGACAAAAGATATACTCACACGTGCAGCTGACCTCTAGGAGCCTCTTCTCCCTCCTGCTCTGACATAAAGCCAGAAGGTTTCAGGGAATCTGAAAACTTTTATTTCAAGGGCCTAACCAGCACACGTACACCCCTCAACAGAGGAAAGAGATGAGGGAGACTGTGGCTGCTTTTCTCTAGACACTGCCATGAAGTAGCTGGATTTTGTCTGGGACAGTGACTACCAGAAACTCACAGGATCTAGCCATCCAGTGTAATTTACACCCACTCAGCAATGCATACATTACAAAACGTCTTACCTCATCCCTGGTTTTGACCTAAATTGCCCACACCCTTTGCACATATCTCAACTGACTTCTTAGAGTCTCCCACGAAATGGGGGAAGGGAAGATTATAGGCTAGCTTTTCCACAGGAGGATGGAGTATCATATGACTTAGTGAGCTCTAAGAACATGTAAGGACCTATCAGATAATAATCGCATATTTGAATATTTCCATGAGAACATCTCATTCCAGCTGATCCAGAATCCTTCCTTTAGGGGAACAAAAGATCTCAGCCCTCTACAGAATGAAAGAAAATGAGCACGAGGGCAAAACAGTGAGTAAGTCAGCATATTTTTGTCAACCTGCAATGAACTAAAAAATGGCTACATTTTCTGCAGTACATTTCATTTGGAGAAGAAATTAAGGAAAACCAGAAGCCTCTTAAAAAAAAAAAAATTGACAAAAGTGAAACCTTTGTCTTTTTGGTGCTTCAGTTTATTATTTTAAAAAGTTCCATAAATTGTGAGATTTTTCATAGCTGATAGTTCCCTGCATCCTGCTGCTCTTTAGTTCCCAGGCTAGTTCTATTGCTGGGTGAAACAGAAAGATATCTTAGAGCCAACATCGCTTTGCACAGTGAGTCACAAGCTGGAATAGCTAAAAAGAGCTCCGCAATTTATTCCTGGTCTTAAATGGGAACTGACTTTGATTCTTTTGATCAAACTGCTGCTGGAAACCTCCCCTTGTGAGCCATCATTAATACTTTTTGTCTTCTTGTGTATTTCCCTCGATGTTATTATAAGCAATAATCACTGAATTAGGGAATCAAATGCATATTTGAGGGAATCAAGGACATTCAGAGCATTTCAAGGTGACTTTCACTTAGTGAATGAACTGATTCCAAGTAACAGAGATTTCATGTAATTTTAGATAGAGTTGGCAGTTCAAAGACCAGTGTGTTCTGTTATAGGGGATAATATATAGAAAGCATCCTGTTAAGAAGGGAACAGACTGATTCAATGAGACACCCTTGGAAGGAACAGAATTAATGTCATTCCATCTCTCTAGATCAGGTAATCTCAGATAGTCACAGAAGAGTGACTAGGGATGTGCTCACACTGATTTTCCATTTATTAGGACCTTTAAAGGGAAAAAGAACCTCAAAATTACCTGCCTATCAGAACAATTAAAATAATTCTGGGTTGTAGGATTGATGTAGCAGAGCTTTTTGGTTATAAACATTGCAAAAACACCCAGTACACTTAGTAGATTGGCTCTGAATACGTAGCAAAGTATCAAGACACATTAAAAACATCATCCTTTCAGGCTATGTGTTCCCTTATGTCATTAATTTCTTAATCTATTTTAAATCTACCCACTCACTGCCAGTCTGCAATACTTCTTCAGACAGCTTCCCATTTATAAGACAATGTCCTGAGAGCTGACATCAATGGAAAATACAAGCATTCAGTTCTTTGCCAGATTTAGCCGCACACTGCTCAACAGCTTCTTACAAAACATGACATTTTTTTCCACTACAGTTACTTCACTTAGTAGATGGCATATTTCATACTATAAAATTCCTAGAATGTCTACTTCTAGTCCTGGGATAAATTTAATAACCTTAAGAAAGAAACAAGGAAAGGTTAGTGACTCTGCAAACAACTGAGTAATAGAAAATGAAGTGTGGATAAACTTTCTTATCGGGCATATGTGAGAAGTGAGTAAACTACCCAAATTAGAAGTGAGGAATAAACTCCGCTAGAGTGGGTTCACCCTTGACTTAACCTTTGACTCCAAATATATAAACCCTTTTGTGTTTCCTGCAAGGAGTCCAGCAAGTTTCCACATAAATTCCTCTGCTGACCACACTTCTGCCTCATGCTCTTCACCAGCCTTCAGAAAGTTTAAAAGATTCTTCTTCAGGTATCCTCATTGCCCAAACATCCTGCCTTCCACCCCTCAAAGACTATTTTATATTCATCTACTCTTATTTGGTCAGACAGCAGAATAAATGCACATTGCAGATGTGGTGTTCCTTATTTTAGCTAGGGCTTCCAGTAGGGATGAACGTGCAAACTGGAGCAGAGTCCCAGGAGACGGTTGTTTGCAGTTTGCCAAACAGGGCTGTATGCAGCGCAAATGATTCACCCTGCTGATGCTGACTGTTTCTCCAGCTCTGGGGAGGAGTCAGAAATGGCATGGTGGAGGAGCAATTAAAGATAGTATTCTTCTCTTTGATACAATATTTTCAAATGGAACTGAATCACTCACTTTCAGATAGTTCTGAAGAGCTGAAATGCTTTGTTCAAGCTCATTTTCTAAATGAAAGAGTTTTTTTAAACAAACTTTTTCTTTTCTTTCAATTTTTTTTCATTTGGACAAGGACCTGTTTGTCTCCTCTTCCCCTGAAAAGCTGAATAAACACAGAAAATGTCTAGCTCTGTGTCTGAATGCTCAAAGACGCACGGCTAGGAAGGAGTTCCTTTCATGTGCATGACTGCAGACAGTCCAATGTGGACTTGTGGCCCATTTGTGGCCACATAATTCTGTGACTGTTGAGGAAAATCTTCTATACATAACCCTGAAACCACCAGCTTTAATGGCCTCAGACCAGTTAGCCATTCAGTTGCAAATAACATCTACTGAGAGGGCTCACCTGAGAACTTAATTGGTGACTAAGTCTTATTTGACTAGATTATAAATACCAGCTCCCATTCAAGATTTCAACTCCTTGGATTCATGTTACCTGAAGGGCAGTGTAAGTCTGACCATAATCTCTCGTGATGGCTACATCCACTGAAATAATGACACCATGAATCACAGGAGTAAAACCTGTATGTACAAGAAGCAGAGTTTTCTTGGCAACTGACCCGCTGAGCTAACACTCACCTCTGGAAGATGTCCAGAAACCTTGACATCTTAGCAACAATATAAAATAGCAACATTTCTTCTGGCTTTCCTTCCTGAAATACAGTCAGGAGTGGAGACTGAAAATGTGAAATCCAGAGCTAGGCTCACAAGGAAGTTTAACTCGCTATTAAAGGACCCAACTAGCAGGATACCTCAGCCCTGAGTTACGTAGTTAATTGCATGCATTGCTTCACATGCAATGCGTGAGAAAATGTAGGTTCTAGGCATACAACTCCCCCAAAGCCAGCAAGCTAAGCAGATGGCACATTAGCCAACAGAAACTGATAAGATTTAGATCACATCTCTAGCCTGTGGGGACTCCCCTACTCCTATATAGACTTCAAACCACCCAGCTTCCCCTTGCTGTGGGGCCCCTCTGCCAGTCCTCACAAAGTATGGCCTTAGCTGTGGCTCTCTTCCATAGGTGGACTTATCTGAGTATTTAGTACAACTGAGTATTCTAGTATAACCAGAATAAATTCATTCGTGTGCTATATGGTGCTTTAACCTACATTTTCCACTCCCAAACCACTGGAGCTGATGCTACCCTGGGATGGGAAAGAGAAGGTTGTTCCTAGTCTCTCTTGTAGAAGCTGTATCCATCCTCGTAGATTCGTTAAATATTCATTGTGCCCTAGAAAAAAGACAAGAGTGAACATGTCACTATAGCTCACTGCTTCCTTATGATTCTCATCTGGGAGAAGAGGAGAATCTCACTTTCTGGTCTCTCCTCCAATTCTAAATTTAAATATTTCAAAAGAAGTACTCTGTTCCACAAGAAACCTAAGGCTTTCTTCTTCTACCCAAGAGCGTTAGCCACTTAGTGTTAATCTCATCTTGTTCTTCTTTCCTGCCTCTGATCTAATGAATATTTAATTATTCCCTAGAAAGTGGAAGTTAAGAGATTTCCACTCCAGCCTACTATTAGGTACTCTCTTAGAAAATTTATTCTGGGCCTTGTTCCTCCTTCTGTGAGGGCTCAAACTGTTGAAGGTCATTGGAGGTCTGAGGTACTACCACCAACCTTTATATTTTGTGCAGGGCCTTATCTGATAGATGTGCACTGAAAATGCTTGTCAGTTGGGCAAGAGAGATGGAGAGGATCTCTTCTGCAAAGCTTCAGGGAGTTATTCATCAGCTGGCTCCTGAGAATCGGATATTGTTAAAAATGAGGTATTTCTGGCATACTCAAAGGTAAAACTTAGAGACTTTTCTAATGACCACATAAGTGATTGTGGATTTGGAAAACTCTAAAATAAGGCAAAGCAAAATGTTGCATTATGATGACAAAAGTAACAAAGAGAAGTTGAAGTCCCAGTTAATTTCTTTTGTACTTTTCAGACTGACAGTCTTAAGTCCTCTGGTGACCATAGCTTTCTTATGCTCAGCATTGCAATGACATGCCAGGGATTGTGTGCAGACAGCAAGGGAGAGGGTCCCAGGTGTCATCTCTCCATGGAATTACCATAGATTGCTCCAAGCTGCCGTTGTCTGCACCTCCAATGTAAGATGTGTTATGAGATCGGGTGGACGTGTGGGGCTGTCCCTGCCACGCTGTGAGGCAGCCCGATAGACCAGGTCACAGAGGGCCTGCAGGCACCACTCAGATTGTGGCAAATTAACTAGGAGGAGCTGCTGTAGCACAGTAACACATCTATAGCAACACTGACACTTCCAAGAACCTTTCCCCAAGTGCCTTGAGGAGTTTAACTAGCAGTTTCATACTCTGTGTCATGATTGTATTACAGGAGAAACTCTGAAAATAGCACGTCTTTTTTGGTCCTGCTGCCAAAGGAAGAGATGGGATATCTGGCAGCAGAAAGCTGCTGGTTCTGGCAGTAGGAGCACAGCCAGGAGTGAGGTAGGAGTCAGCACTTGGACTGGATGTCAAGGCTCTAAGTTGCTGCTTACTTTGATTGAAAAACAAGGTCTTTCACCATTGCAAATCTAAGCTGAGATAAAGTCAGTCTTCTGTTGTAACCACAAAATTTACAAGATATCCATTTCCCAGGTGTTTAGATCAGTTAGGAGTTCATTAGTCACTCCTTCCAGCTTTATGTTTTGCAGGCAAACCTGCAAAACACATGTTGACAAAGAGCTTAGCTACTGACTGAGTACATGCAATTAGAGAGGGGCACTGGAAATTTGTCCCCAGAAATGCAGCAGTGAGAAGATTACTTGAATAACAGGAAGTTCATTGAATCCCTGTACACTCACAGTATTATAAACATGAAGTTTGTACAGCCAGAAAGAAGTTTATGCAATGGCAAGCATAACAAGAGATCCAGCTGGTGGTAAACTCAATTAGATGTTTTAGATTTCTACAAGAGCAGAAATACAAAACCTCAGAAGACCAGCTGCTCCAGTCCTTTGGATTGAGGCTGGTCAATGGTCTACACTAAGATCATTCCTGATAGATGTTTGTCTAACCCATCTAAAAACATCCAGTGAAGGAGACTTCACAACTTCCATAGGAGAACACTTTAACAGCCAAACAGAAGCTTTCTCTTATACTCAGTGAGATCACTTTTGGTGAAATTTAAGCTAATTTATGTTTGTTCTTACCCCATTGGCCCTGAAGAACAATTTATAATCATCTTCTTTGCAATAACATTTTATAGCAACGGAAGGGAGAAAAATGTTTCCTGTCTTACTGGGGTCAAGTAGAAGGAATAATTACCTCCCACATCATTGTCAGCTCTTGTGAATGCAACCCAGAGTAAGGTTTGCCTGCTTAGCTACAGTGTGAGATTTTTTTACTCATATTTAGTCTGTGATCTACTGCAACTCCAATTTTTTTCTGGTATCCTATAACTAAAGGAAAACTCCAAAATCTGGCCTTCCTCTGAAACACATCTTGTGTTCTGATTGCATTGTTTCATTAATTAGCCAGTAAATAAAACTGTTAATCATTTAACTTTTTAGTCTAAGGAAAAATAAAACCCACTATAAGTATGCAGCATATATACGTATCCTTAATCTTTCTTTCTAGAACAGACTTGCTCTTCTCTCTTAAGAATGGAGCTCCCCACTGTGCTGGAAATCACTCAGCATAAAGTGTTATGAAAATCAAAGGATAAAAAAACTTCTTAAAAAAAAAGGTTACAAAACATTTATTAAAGCCAAATGAATACTTGGATACTTGCAACTTATTTATTTATTAAAAAAATTAATTCATTAATACTACAGGCATCAACTTGTGTCCTCTTACTTTGGGTCAGCTTAAGGAAATCATTCCAATATGTAGTCCTACAGGAGATCATTAGTCATCTTCTCAAATGAAAACTTCTTAAAGAAAAAACCCCTATTTTAGACCTTCACTAATTCAGAGGTTTTAGGAAGAATCCATTTCTGCTTCCAGAATCTGCAGTGATACAGAATTAGTCACCATGAAAATATATACACTGTGATTTCCAAACGAATGCAAGAAAAACACAGTGTAACTAGCAAACCCACTATGTTTAAAAATGTTACAATTAAAATACATTTAAATTGACAATACAGTAATGCCTGAGAATCCTGCACTATTTAGTTTTGTGATTAAGAAGTATTCTGACCCTAGTAATATTTTCAATATATGGAAGAATATTTAATGGCTAAGGATTAATGATCACAAAGAGAAAAAAACGATGGCAAAAAGTTACTGTATGATAGCTGGTAATCTTGGAACAACTGTACTGATGCTGAAATTCTCATAAAGAACTATATCTTAGGTCATTTGACTAAAGATAAAGAAAATTAAGTTCACATCCTTGTTAAAGCATAAATAATATTTATTCTTTTTCATCTTTCTTTCTCAATTACAATAAATATTCAATTGGAGTGAACCTGTAGCTTCAATACATGAATTTCAATATTTAATAGAACTTGTTACATGTTCTTTAGTCTCCCATGTTTCTCAATTGCAGAGTGGGATTATAAGAGCACAGCAGAAGAAATAAAATAAATCCAAGAATTAGAATGATAAAATAGGATTCAATTCTTATGTAAAAGATTTTTTTTGTTAAAAGTTAAAATAAAAAGTTAGAAATATCTCTATGTTAATCTAGAAAAGCTATGCAATCAAGAAGAAGAATGAAAGAGTATAGTCTGAAAATTGCCTGAATCACCTGTATTTTCTGGCAGGAGGCAAACAGAAAAAAAGAGAACAAAAGAATTAAGAACTTATTGAAAAACACATGTTCTATATGTTTGAGCGTGTTTTCATGCCTCCTTAACCATTTTGCTCTCAACTCAATAAATAATGGCTACCTACAAATAGAAGAAGCCTTAGACAGTTAAAAGTATAGTACACAGAAATCCTAGCGTTACTGTTTATATGGTTATATATCCCAATATTATCAACAGCCATGCTCTAGGGTTCATGAGGCCATCTTATAGCTAAGCAACGAATGGACGTATTTTAAAATGAAACCTATTATTCAGTTAAAAATCAACCATAAAGATTTCTCACTAACAGATATTTTGTAAGAAACTTTAACATGGTTCGGTAGATTTTCCCTAGCTCCTATGTGCTGCAAGTCTAATAATGTACTGTAGACTTTAAGAATGGGATTTATTTTCCAGCAGAATTTTGTTTTGCGTATCTATATACATCACTATGATTTAATAAAAATCTCCTTGATATAACCCTGTTGCATTCCCCACTGCAATATAGTCTTGTTATAGCAATATCTTTTCACAGCAGGGAAACAACAGAATTGAAAATAAAGTTTAGGAAGACCTGAAAAATGTGTTGCTGTTGTGCAAAAAATGGACTGTCCTCTGTGGCAGCTCAGCATAAGACATGGAGCTGAACACTATCTGACTCACCATCTTTAATTTCTCAGACTAAAAATAATTAAAAAAAAAAAAAGCTTCTGATAAACATGATTCGGGTTGCAAATGAAAAGATAATTTAAAGGAAAAAGTGAAAGGCTTATTAACTGTGCAAGCTTCTGTTCATGAGGATTTGGTTCTTTGCATGTTGTTCCTCCACCAGCCTGCACCACTCTTACCGCTGGCCATCTCAGTCCCTCCTGCTCTTGGCCCGCCACCCCACATGGTCCCCTCCTGCCTTCCCTCAGCCCCCTCACCCTACAAACCCTGTGCAAATCCACCTGCCTCCGGCCAGCTGCCTGCCAGGCCATGTAGTGAAGTGGCTTGGAACAGTGCTGGCAACTGGGGAGGACGAAAGCAGTGGGACCCAGACCAGCTTCAGCTGCCCAGACCCAGCAGATTGGGTGCTTGGACACCCTGCTTTCCCTGCTGCTTTCTCCTCCTTCCCCCATGGCTGGTGGATCAGAAGTCCTGGTCCATCCAGGAGACAGGTGCAGGGGGGCAGCTTGGCTTTCCACTGATGACCAAATGTTAGAAAACAGGTTGTGTGAACGTTTGATGCCTCCTGGTGTCCTTGAAAGAAGTAAATGGGAGTGGGTGGAGGAGATGAATCTCTTTGAGATGCCTACTCCAACCCAAGTAACGGGGCTCTGCTGTAGTCCTAGGAGGTACAGATGAGACGTGGGAAAAGGTCAGACAGGCTGGGGCAACACTGCTCATCTGCTGGGCAGACCTCCTTCTGCGTGTAAACATTGCAACCTTAAATCTAGGCTCTACATAGTTTTGCAACATCTTTTTCTGCCACAAAACACATGCTGATAGAGACCTGCAGGTTCAATTTATGCTCTGTTCTGGGGTGTTGTACAAGCAAAAGGAGTATCACTGTAAGATGCAAGCCTGGGAAATGAAGTAATATCTCACTTGTTAAGAACTGGATGAAAAATAAGAAGATAACAATGTCTACAATGCATTTCCTTAAGAACTGTGGCTGCAACCTTCACCAGTCTAGAGTAAAGGAAATTCATTAATTTCAGCCTTTTACTTGTTTTACACCAGAACAGAATCTGGACCCATAGCTCCTTACCATAAAACACCCAATACTGTGATAAAATAAAAAGGCCTTTCTTGATAGATATGGGAAAATGTTTCATGTTTTTCCTCTCACTACTGACACTGGGAGACCATGGCTCTGACTAATGATAACTTAGGTAGAGTATGATAATTTGTATACAAGTTATTTATCATGCTATACTGATACTGAATAAAATAGTCAGAACCTACTTTAGGTTCTGAATATATCTGAATGCTCAAATAGTCACATGTTTTGTAATCGCAAATTAAATAGCCACAGGAGAGGGTGTGGACTGTAAAGATGGTGCTAATAAAATACAAAAATAACTCTCAGTCCTATTTCTTTCTTTGTCAACCTGCTCTAACATTTTTATTCTTTAATCCAAAATAAACATGAACTTTTCCAATTATTTGGCAGTTTACTTCCATTTCAAATCCTGACAGATGAGGTTTGCTAAATACACGCAAAGTGAGTCTGAAGATTGGTGAAGTGTCAGTGCTGGTTAAGGTCCAAACAGAAGGAGGGGAAACAAATACTGAATCTACTCCACAAGTACGAATTCAACGGTTGTGGCAGATGATAGACATTTATATCCAGATGACTATTTATATCTATATCCAGATGACAATGCCTATGATTGGGCAGCAGGAAGGCAGAAATACAAGAATGGATGCCAGATGTGATCCCAAAATATGAGAAGGATTGTTGAGTCTCAGGCTCAGAAAAGGAAGGGTTCACAGTTTGGGAACAAGAAGTGAACCCAGGGAAAAGGACTGGGCTATGTTGTTTAAAGGTCTACGTTACATGACAGCAGCCACTGGCAATATCTGATAGACAAAATGATTTAAGGAAGCACATTATATGTTATTGTTTATGTTGCAATAGTGTTTTACCTTTATGTAACTCCCTAATTCCCCAACTGCTAAAGAAAAGCAAAGGTTCACCCGTGCAAGTAAAAATGTTACAAATCCTGGGTATTATTAGACATGATATTCAGCGCACAGAACACTGAGCTTTAAGCAATTCTACTAAACAACAATATCTTCATTGAAACTCCTGGGATCAGTACTTAATGATCTGAACTCTCTCAGCAGCTGATATGCTGTTGATATGCTGAGTAGCTGACTCATGCCTAGCCTCCCTCAGACCACTCTGTAGCCCAAAGAGGCTTATCAAAAATCCCAATTTGTGCCCATGGGATGTTTCTGATCGGCTGCATTTCTTCGGTTCTGCTTAGCTCATGGGGAAACTTTGAAACAAAGTAATATTCACTACATTCACTTTGCAGTAAGAAATCTCCCTTTTGCTCATTTTCAATATATTATTTTAGAATTTCATTGCTGCTTTGAAAACCAAAGGTGATAAAGGAGAAAGGTAGGGGAAAGGTTTAAAGATCAAAGCAAAGCCATTCAGTTAACAGCTGTTGTTCTGCTTTAGAATTCCCTATAGAAATCTTATTATTGCTGTTAAGAACATTAATTCCACAGGAAATTTTTCATTTTCACCAGACACCAATTTTCCAAAAAGTTTTTTGTCAAGAACTTTAACCATCTAGGAAATCCACTGCCAATTGCTGCTACCTAAACAGTGTTATCAGAATTAGTTTCTTTGCAAGCTGTCATTCTCAGTGACACTGGTATAATATATGGTTTCCATTTAATATTTGGCCTGTGTATGCTGTATTCCTGTGGCATATTCCAAATCAGCACAGAATGCAGGAAAGGGTTGTATAGGGCTAGAAAGAAAAAACACTTGGAAAATTTTTATTAGGCTCTAACTCTAATTCATCTTTCAGTTTTGCCAGCTATTGCTTCATAGAATCCTTGATCAGACACATACACATGGATGGACATGTCTTCAAAATCCCAAAGCCTGCTTTTATAGAGAAGAAAGTTTTGCAAATTACATTAAAATCCATTTTAAAAGAAATGGGAAGAGAGTTCAAGCTAATCTGTGTAGTGTGAGGACGCTCTATTTGTAAGTCTCAAGTGTTTTACATGAGATAATAAATGATATAAACGACAGACCAGAAGTGAAGTGATAGTCAGAAAGTGGAATAGCTTTCCACTGGTGGCTGATTCCTCATGGCATGTTCACAAGACTAATTCTGATTTCACATAATGTCATTTTCCAGAAAAAAACAAGGTTTCCTTCTGAAAGCCCTTTCTTTTCAAGTGTAAGTAACACTAACAAAGTCATATCTTAGTATATATACAGAGGCAGCTTTCCATTGTAATTCAACCCATATCCGCATATAGCTAATCAGAACAGCTACTGACTGCATACATAATTTAGTGATGGATAGAATGACTTAATGCAGTAATGCCATTACATACCAATGTAATATGGGTGAGGATGTAAACATAAGGAGTTTGAGATACATATCCTGGTGGAATTGTAACTAGTCATCAATAAAAATAATCGATCAGACACAGCACATTGGAAATTCCAGCTCCAGCTCCAGCAAATTCCTGGAGCATTTCCCATAGCTCCCTGGTACAGAGAACAGTCAACAGATATTATGCACCAAAGGCCAGGTGGGATGGAAACTGCCTTGGTTGATAAGCACAGCATTAAGATTCAGAAGGTCAAAGTTTAATGTCCAGATCTGCCACAGATTAGCTGATATACAGAGGATAATTCAGGTAGCTATTTTATGTTCTGTTTTCTTCATGTCCAAACTTAGGATGGTACTCACTGTGGGTAAAACACAATATTGGGTCACTTAGGCACAGTCATCTATGACTGTGCACATTCAGAGCACCAGAGAAAAGACAAGGAGTGGGAGGGCCTGTTACATCCATGCTGCTTTTCTCTTTAACCTGGGAGTGCTCTCGGGGTGGTGTTTATACCATACATTTGAGGAAAGCTCTGGAAACTAAGTAGATGCAATTAAAGTCCTCTTAAAACTCATCTTTTCTGCCCTCTCAGTACAGAGCAGATGTAGTAAATTATATTTCTCTTTCCCATTCCCAATGCACACCAGAAGTTATAATGTCATGTTCATATTTACAGTAAAGCTTAAAAATAATTCTACAGAAGTTTGCACTTGTAAATCTGCAAACTTTTTTTTGCAAATTGTCCAATTTCTATTGTGAACTGTAAAAAAGAGAACAATTCTCCCACACACTGTAATGCTGACTTATACACTGCAGGATTACGGAGGCATTGCTTCCCTGGAGGATTATTCAGTTACTCCAGGGAAACTGTAGGATATTTGTCCCTCCCTCTTCATGACCATTCATGAAAACACCTACTGAATATTTTGCTGCTGCAGGCAACCTCTCTGATCTGTGCTCTGTCAGGAAGATACTTCTCCCCTTCTGGTTTAACTTTTTGAGCTTCAGAAATGTAAATGACCTGAGAAACCTAATGAGCTTTCTATCTGTCCAAAATCTAAAGAAAAACCATGACTATTGCTTTTCGCTGCTTCAGACAAAAGGCTTCGGTAAAATAGTTACTGCACATTGCTTTTAATTTATTTTAGACCAATGCTGACTGTTGAGTTTCCAGCGTACAAGTTTCAGCAATGGGAAGACAACAGTGAGAACAGAAACTTTCCTGTTACAGTTGTATGTCAGATATTAAACAGATATAAGTTAGGCTAGCACTATTAATTACCTTGGAATGAGTTTGCAACAAGTGTTTGTTTATATTAAGGTTTTGCTCAGTGGACATGCAGAATTCAGACTTTCATTAATTGCAAAGTGATTTCTGAGGCTAATGATAATTAGAGTCTTGAAAGAGAAGTGCAGACCATTTCACTTAAGAAAAATACAAAGGAACAAAAGGATTGATTCCTGGAAATTGCTTCTGTTTGAAGCTATCAAAAGTCAGTCTTTGACACATGCTATGAAATGTTCACCACCCTTGTAGAATTAGATCTGACCCCCACACACCTGTTTTTATGGTTGGAACTTTTTTAAGTGCCCAACACCACAAGCATTCATATATGTGATTATCTTTACATGCACAAATAAATATTCAGCAATGGTGTGGCTAATATGTACAAAATTATTTACCTTCTTTAAATCCTGAAGTATCAGGAGCTGTCTTTGTAGCATAAAGCTGACCTTTAACTCCCCAGGTAAAACAGCTTTTCACTGGTGCTTACAGGCATTTAAAAGGTACTTTAAAATACTGCTGACAATTTTACAGAAAATATAAGGAAAATATTATTTCTTACAGCAAAATTTTATTTTTTCTTTCGGCAACTGTTTCCTTGAACAAACCAAGCTCAGTGTGATTTGAAAACTACATGAACGTTAGACCTGAAGGTTAATTCCAATACTCTGAAGAATCCTCTGCGCTCTTTCTTGCTCCCGCACTATGTACAAATCCATCTAATTCCCACTCCCCGCCGTCCCTCACTCTCAGGTAAGTGCTGTGGAAGTTGTTTTCCTTTTTCCGTTTGCGCTGGAAGCCAGCCGGCCTCTTCCTCCCTGCCCAAAGACCTTGTCTGACATTCAGGCACCTTGGTTGTAAGCTGAGCTGCCGCTCTCCTTCACTCCTCATCGGGTGCTGACTCCGACGGCTCCTCTAAGAATATTACAAAAGCCGTACTGATCCAGATAGCCTTAGGCCCTAGTTCAGCCAAGCAGCGAGGCACAGGTTTAATTTTAACTGAGATTACAGTGAAATTGGTTATATGCTTAAAGTTAATAGGTGTATTATTAAGTTCCACGAGGATCAGGCCTTAATGAACATGCCCTCACCGGCATGTAATGTTACACTTACAGGGAACTGAAACTCATTTTGAAACTTCAGTATTATTTCTTTTCTACACAGTTCCAAATAAACCAACCTTCCCTTCTTTTTGTGATATATTTATAGAAAATCTATCAACTTCTCCCATAGAATAATTTTTAAAATGTCTTTTTTAAATCTCAATATTCCCTTGGAAATGTGTAAGTACTAGTAATTTTGCCATGAAATTAAGGGCATAAATAAAAAATGCCTTAACCATGCCATCATTTTTGCACAAAGCTTATTTTTATTGTGAGGTCTTTTTTAATTTAAGAAAATAATTTTCTGCATAACATTTACCTACAGTGTCCAGACAGCTTTCTCCATTTCATTGCCAGGATGCTCAAAAAAGCCAGTGTTCTGTAGAGCAGAAAGTGAGGCGCTGCTATTTCAGATGCCATCAGATTTCCTCCAGAAGACAATGAAATACTTATTCAAGATTGCAGACCACAATACTGAAGTCAATAGACCTTTGTCATTCATATCAGCTGGAACTGTAAAGCATTTGCTGCTCTGAAGGATTTGCATCCTTCCCTATTCTTTAAGCTACATAGTATGTCCAGGGCACTTTCTATCAAAAGAATTTACTATTTCTTCTTTAATCTGTTGTAGCATCTTGGAAGGCATATAAAACAGGTATTCTTCTGTTATTTCTGGGATATTAAGAACTGTAGCATTATGGAAGCAAACACATAAAGATTCACTAGGATTGTCCAAAATGAACTCTGCTCTTCCCTGCTGCTTTTTGCCTAGACTGTTTTTGCCCTATTCTTTCCCCTCAGTTCCCTCCCATTCTCATTGTTGCTATCCTTATGGCATGGTGAGTATTTCAGAAGATTACTTTACAACTGACCAGACTAGAAGGTCATCCTTGAACTCTTATAGCCTGTGAAGATTACAGAGACCTTTTCTGTGCATCAAATTAAAGAGAAAGACTGGCATTTTGATTTAAAAAGAGGCTGCATTTTGATTTAAAAAGAGGCTACATTTTGACTGTTCTTCACACCACACTTAAATTCTGTCACATCTATCATTTTCCTCTGCTGAATAAACCATGTGCTGGATGTCAGCTCAGAGTTCAGCTGAATCTTTTCTACGTAAACTTAACTGTATCCTGAATATTGAGTTTTTAATCTTTTGTTCTCTTCTAAAAGTTGGGCAGTGTCAGCTCTCTTCGTTGTGTGACTGCTGGGTAAGGTCTTGGCTCTATGAAATCAATGGGGATTTTGCCACAGGATTCATTGGGGTTAAGGTTTCACCCAAGCTGTTTTATTTGTACCCCTTCTGTTTTGTTCTATCTTAAATGTGCTCACTACAGCTTTCAGATTTAGCTGTCAGATGAAATACTTCATCTTCTTTGTCAGATAAAAATAAATGGATGTTTTTTAAGCTATGATGCCTTTTAACTACTTGAAAAACAGCAAAGGACAAAGCAGGGGGAAAATCTGGATTTGTTTATCTATTAAAATTTAATGCTGGGTATCAGGTTTATTTTCCAGACAAAATTATGTTATCACTGTAGAAGTAAACAAGATACTTTTAGAACTGTATGAAGTATAGGTATTGATTTTCTGAAGCATAGTATTATGCAGCTATTGCCTGACAAAATTTCTGGGTATATCATCACACAATGGTCTAGCCTTTGTTCAAAGCCTTACTTGTTCATTTTTCTGATGAAAATTTTGAACTTAGCACAAAACCATCTCAGTTACTGTGTAAGTTAACTTTGTTAAATTGTCACTTCCTCTTGGTTTGAGGGCTAAGGCATGCACACTGCAAAGCTGCTGTCTCATTCCCAGACTGGATGTTATCAGGTGCTCGATCAAAGAAAAAAATCAGCTTAGCCTACCTGGACCACAAGGCCTAGCATACCATGTAGCAACCAAAGCAAGTGTTCAGAAATGCGGCTTTCAGAAAGCCTGCTCAAAAATGTGCAAGAATTGATGAAAATACAAAGCAGAGAATAGTGAGTCTACACTCAGATTTTGGAAAAAAAAAATAAAGACACATTCAAATGATCTCAGCTGGAGAGCTGGATGTTGGTGGTGGTCCAACACCTCTTGGACAACCTGCTTGAGAAGCAAGAACAGCATCACCTGCAGAGCGGGGGAGAGGAGGGACCCTCCGCCCATGCCTGGTGCAGTGTGGGCTTTGCCAACATCTCCACTGTGGGAAGGGGTTCTTCTTGTGGCCTCTGCTTCCATAGCTCATCCCTATCAGACAAGGCTGGATAGTACCTGGACTGACTCTTCATTCCCTTGGGAAAAGAAACTTTACTCACCTTCTGTACTTTAAAGCAGAGCCTGTAGAGTGCGAAGTAGCTGGTGACAGAGGAGTACAGATATCATTCAAGGAGCAAAGGCAGCAGGTGAGTATGTCTTGGACATCTGTGTCTCTACCATTCTGCATTGTCATGGGATACCTGCAGCACTGTAGGAAGGGAACATGAGTCTTTCCTCTGTTGTAAACTAACTTATTTGTGTGAGTTTGCTGTTTTTTCTTCTCATTAGGCCTCATTTTAGAGAACAAGTTTTTGGTGTATTTTTTCCCTAGAAATAGGATCTTTTTCACCAGTCTTCCCTTGGTTTCACATTTCAAGTAGATAATACAGTGACATTAGCATTTTATCCGGTGACAGAAGAGACGTACTAACACACCTACCAGACAAAAGTGATTGGTGTATAGGCAGACAGAAGTGAAAGACATTAAAGCTGTAAGAAGATAGAAAAAAAAGAGAACAGCAGAATTTACAGCATCATCTGTGCTACCGCGCCTTTAGAAAAGCTGTAAAAAACTTATACTATACAAGTAATTGGGGTTTACTTTATTAGCTGTGCATACAGTACTGTTATGGCAGAGATGTTGCGATAGTGACTCATGCATAATGCAAAGAAAGTGTAGGTATCCAGTATCTCTCATTGCATTCTTTTCCTCAGTATTTCCTCAACGATGACTTTGCCCTTTTTCTTCATTTCATGTTCCACAAATTGAAAGGTCTTGCATTTTACAGTATGTACACACACTGGGTGAGGAGAGACAAACAAATATTTATAACATGAAAACTGCACACGCAAATACCTACCTGGTTTCTCAGTTTGTGCACTCAGTGTCTGAATTTGACACCTACGGGTATCACCTATGGATTATTAGGCTCTATTTTTAGCTACTTAAAAAGGTAGAAGGAGCTTAGAGGCAGAAGGAATGACCTTTCAACTCCTGTCAGAAAAAATGTTCTGTAAAATAGCCATTTTTCATACAACCTCAAAAAAAGCTGTCATTTTGTTCTGCATTCTTATACTACAGTCTTCATCCACTCTGTTAACACCTTTAAATAAATATCACAACTGTAAGAGGCTGTAGGGTCCAGGTTTTGGGTTAGGGTCCAAGTCCTATCCTACAAAATGTTTGTGACCTTTTCCCCATCTGCTCACTGTGCTTTTTTCTCCAGGGATCTTCCACTTTTTGCAATCGTTCCTCATTGTTGGGTTTTCACATTGACCATGGGAGCACTCAGAAGCACATGTGAGACTGATGCTTATCTTTCACAGCAGTTGTGGCCCTCTTCCTTCAGTCCTCCCCTTCTCTGCTGACACTTTCTATTCCCCACCTCCTCCCAAATGTTTCCTGTATGTATTTATCACTGTTTTTATTCTTGTGGGTGTGTATGCAACCAACTACAAAAATGTAGTTGACATTTTGGCCTCAAAGTGGACTGGTTTGTGGCCATTCCTATTTCCCTCTGCTGAAGAGATGTGAGGAAGTAGCTGAGAAAATTTTGTTTTCTGCTTTCACATGTTATATGCTTAAGGTCAGTGGGTTTGGCACTTCTAAGGAGTAGAACTGTTACAAATAAACTTCACAGAGAGGGGGGAGAGGTGCTTTTTATGAAATTGAGATTGAATTAATGAAGGCCTTTGAAGATTAAGATGAAGGCCCTGAGTACAAGAACCACCCAACAAAAAAGCTTCATTTCCTCTGGGTACGTGTTAAAAGGCTCATCCAAGTCACTGGGAGTTGCCTCAAAGCTTTATAGCAATAACAATCCCATTTGCATGAACCCTACACTTTTCTAATTAAAAAAAAAAAAAAATCTAGCCCTGTTCTAGTCATTGTTATGGATACTCTCTAGGAAATTAGACTAAAAATCCCAGCAGATAACATTACAGCATTACAAGACAAAGTCTTCATTCAAAAACCATTAAAATCAAAGTTGATTTTCATCAGTCCTGGTAGATATTTGGGGTTAATTCTGTATCACTGAGATGTCCTTGCTGACTTAGCTACAGAGGAGCAAGAGTCACGGATAGCACAGGAAGAAAAACATACAAGTACCTGTAGAACAGGTTAGTGGTCTCTACCAAGAGATTTCTATACTCTCTACTTATGGCTGCACAGGTGGAGAGTTAACTATTGTATTGAAGTCCTACGTGTGATATGCTGTATTCGCAAGGAGTCAGGACTTGCTGACTGAATAAATGCAATGCCAACGTTTTACTGGGTTGGGCTATATTAAAATTAGAGTGCAATTAATGTGCGTAGCTCACTTAACCCTAGGAACACTGAGTTCTGAAAAGAGGCTCAGAAACATCTTAAATTCAGCTGAGACTATTGTTTCAAGTATTTCATCACCGAGTGATTAACAGTTTCATGGCTATAAAAGAACATTTCATAGGCATCTTTAGCAACCTGACAATACCAGGATTTGGCATTACAGCATTATGGAAACTTTGCTGGTCAGCACTGTAGCACAAAATTTCTCATGTTAGTGTAATCACAACAGAGAATTCCTGGGAAAGTGGTTTGTTTGATTGTTGTTCCAGTCTGTATTGTTTGTTCTGTCTAATAATCTATGACTCTATTCAGTAATGATTTGTTTCAATTTGATGGAATCCCTGTAAACAAATTTCAGCTTAATTTCATAACTGGAATTTAGTAAGCAACAAAGAAAAGCCTTTTATGTTTCTTTCCTAGTGATACTCTGAATTGTGCCATTTGGTGTACTGGGTACAGTAGCAGAATCCAGAAAACAGGATCCAGTCACCATAATATCTTGCCAGCAGCCAGATCTGTGTTTTGCCAATGAACTCAAGGCAAGCTGCTTCACTGAAGACTATTTCCTAAGGGTTTCAGCTGATTAGTTTTAGATAATTCTTAGCCTGAACAAATACTATCTACACTTGAAGTGGTGCAGCTAGAAGGTCATCCAAACTCCCAAGTACCTTCCTCATCCCATGCTGGGGCAAGTCTAGTGGCCTGCAGCTCCTTTTGGACTCTTTCTGATCTCAAACTCTGTCTTGGGGGAAAACGAAACAGCACCTGCTATCTATGCTAGGTAATTAATTTATGGCACACACTTTCTAACCAGCTGGAAATTCACCATCTGTTTCGTTGTCGATGATGGAAAATGGTGCGTGTTACTTCAGTTGAAGATTTTCATTTTCTTCCTGATGCTGGAGAACTGTAGAACTTCACTAATATCCAAGCATTTAGTATCTTCCATTTTTTTCCAGTGCACAGGCAGGCCATAATCACAGATTCTTGGATCCAGATGAAAGGAAACTCTGTCTTTAATTTCCTCCACTGCAGCTGTCCTGTGCTGAAGGCATCTGCCATACCTAATGGATGAGTTCTTGCTGTGAGAGCACTATCAGTTTTGTGCAAACCCCACTGAAGTTTCTGCCAAACATTGCAGAGATCACACTTACTGTTCCTTAAAGTTTGACAGCCTGCCCCTTTCTGCTCCACTTCATCTCTGCCTAGCCTTTTGCAGGACACTCAGGAGATTCATAGGGTTTGTGAAACTAGGGTAGAGTTCACCATGGTTGCTGACAGCTGCACTTTGAGATTCAGATACCAGTATATTAAAAGAAAGCATTCCCATGCTGCGCACTGGTATCCTACCAAGCAGGGAACAGCCCAGTGGCTATGGATAAATCAGAATAGAAACCCATTTTACACAGACCACCAAGGGTCAGCTCTTCTTGGACTGAGCTAAGAGAGAGGGGCTTTTTTCCCCCATTGAATACTGGCTGAGTGTAGTACTAGCTCCTCTGCTAAACTGGATGCAGACTCTGCTCCCTGATGTGCAAAGTGGTGGTAGAAAGCAGGAGAAAGGTTTTCTCAGCAGTGAGTTGCAGGCTGTCCACCTGTACAGGGTGGACCAAGGTAGCTCAGGATCCTATGTGGCACTTCTGTGTGCCTGGAGTTAGGGGAGAGACTTTTGTTCCTTGGCCCTGATGCCATTCCAACAGGAGCTAGTGTTATGACCGCACATTCATATTTCAGAGTATTAGCTTGAAAGTAACATAATCTAAATGTGTATTGGAGATCTGACTGCTGTATATGCTGCGACTGTTACTCTACACTTCATTGTAGACTGCCACTAGAAAACAATAGTCATAACTGGTAATTTTTTTTCTGAAATGTAGGTAAGAAGTTGTGAATATACAGCAAATGTGCTGTAAGCAAACTTAAGAAATGCAAGTAAAAATAAAAAATCTAGTGGTTCAAAATGTAAGTGTAGGGAAAAATGTAACAAATCAGACATTACCTGGGAAACCTTGGTAGGAATGTTTTTCGTGCAGATCCCATTCTCTATTCCCAGGAAAAGGGCAGGGAAGATACCAGGATTTCCCCCATGAAAAAGAAAAAAAACCAAAAAATGTAGACAGTTAACTAAGATTTCTGAAGAGTATTTTCATTTTTAATAGTCTTGAATGACTACTATGCTACACAGACCACGTCAAAAGAAAGACTTCAGGTTTCCTTGGGGGATCAGACACACTTCTAGTTCTACAATGGGGGAAAGTGGCACAGACTCCTCAAAAACTGTCTTTTGGCACCCACTTCAGGGTTTTAAATGCATAAAACCAGCAAGGCTAATAACGAAACTAATGAGCCTTAGGACTCATACTGTTTACAATGCAAAAATGCCCAAAGCATAGTCAGTGATGGGAAGCTGAAACAAATTCAGCATAGCGTCACATTGCACATTTTTCATAGGGAGAGTAATGTAATTAAACTCACTCACATGCAGGACATTATTCATATGCAACCTTTACACTCAGGCTAGAGGCCTACATACTCTACCACCAACAGAAATGGTGATATGCAAGACTGATGCCCACATTTGGGTTGTGTTATGAGAACAGATTAGACATTTTCTGCTAAGGTTCCTTCTTACTGCCAGAAGACTATGATCTGTATTTATCAGACTACAGAATTTCAGAAAAGGTGATTTTTCAGGAACATGGATAAAGGGAATTATATTTGGGTAAAAGAAGACGGAATTCAGCTTGCCATTTCCAGACATTCTGCAAAGCTTAGCACCACAGGAATCTACTCTCACACTATATCTCTTTATGTGTGTACTTCATGTATGAACAGATATATGTATGTGTGTGTATATATATACACATATATATGTATGTATAAATGTATGTATACATACATGCGTATATGTAAGTGTGTGTGCTTAAGGTAAGGCTGAGAGATGTTTCCTGAGCCATAGAAAAGTTGTAAAAATTGTGTTACGTAAACCAATGGCAAAAGCATTCACTACATGAGTCATATTTTGCACAGCTAGTACTTAGAAAGCCAGCAGTCTTTTGGCTTCTTTTCCTGTTCTGGGGCTGGATTAGATTTCTGCTTGACATAGCATTACACTTCCAGTGACTTTGTTTGATAGAGATACGGCATGAGCAATTTAGTTGCTATCTGATGGAAGAGAGTGGGGCTGTGTAGGCCCTATTTTGAATGCTTTTTGGGCTAGACTGGAGTAAAGAAGGACACTTGTCCATACACTGCCTTAATGACTCATCATTATAAACAAGATTTGAAAGATACCGAAAGTCTCATGAAGCATCTGTAGGAAGCTGACAGTGTAAGGAGAGAGTGTTTCACCCATGTAGCTATTAAAATCACAGATCTAAGCCAACCTCGTGCTCAAAGCAGGACTAAATCTGAAGTTAGATTATGTTGTTCAGGGCCATGCCCAGTCATGACTTGAAAATCTCCAAGAGTGGAGGTTCCACAGCCTCTTTGAACAACCTATTCCAGTGCTTCACAACACTCATAGGGATTTTTTTTCTTTATATTCAACCAGAATTTCTCTTGCTGCAGCCTGAGACCATTGCCTTCCCTCCTTTCCCTGTGCACCTCTGAGAAGAGTCTGGCTCTCTTTTCTGTAACTTCCCATTACTCACTGAAGACAACTAGATCACCCCTTAGCCTTCTCTTCTCCATATTGAACAAATCCAGGTCTCTTAATTTCTCCTTGTATGCATTTGTGCCAGTCCCCTAATCTTAGTGGATCTGTGCTAACTGCCTGCAGTTTTTCCATCTCTCTCTTGTACTGGGGAGCCCAAAACTGCACACAATTTTCCCAGTTTAACCTCACTAGTGCTGAAATACTAAAATTTAATTAGCCACACAGATGATATAAAGGCAGAGTCAATTGCCATGTAAATCCAATATCAGGTTGAAGGTGTAAGAGCTGTTAGCAGTTTCCAGTAGTGGGTCAGCATGGTAAGTTTCTGAGAATCTAGTTAATAAGAAGTCTGAGATCACACAAGAGAAGACAACATCCAAATAATATAAAAGACAATTTTTTATAACAGAAACTCTTGTTTCTCTATTGACAGTATGTGCTAAGCTATTTTTATTCCTTGCAAGACAACTATTTCATACCTTGGTGATTTTGAACAAAGTGTTATTTAAAATTTAAATGTCATCTTGACTGGAAAAAAATGATCCAGAAGTCACTAAAAGGAAAAGGCTGTGGCAGATTTTTTTTCAGTCTTGCCTACAATTATGATTCTTTTTTTAAAGTCTGTATAACTTGGTAGTATATGCAAGAGGCACACAGGGGGCATGTAGATGATTTCAAGAGAGGAACTCAAATTTTATGCAGCAACATCTATCTTTCGGTGTAACTCCCTAGACAATTATTAAGGTATGAGCAATTTCACGTTGTAAACTTCCATGATGTACTTCTAGTCTTTCAGTCATGGGCATAATAGGTACTATTATGACGTGGAAATATGCCAGTGCACTCACCCTTGATAAGCACATGGTCAGTTGACTTAAAATACAGTGGCTATGCAAAGTGAAGATTTACCTTCTCAAGTAGTGATCCTTGTCTCAAATATAGCCACAAACGTTGATACGATCTTTAAAAAAATAAATAACTGTCTCCCATAACTTCAAAAAGACACGTCAACCATTTAATTAAAAGAAGTTATTCCAACACCTACTCAGCGTTCCATTCTTATCCGGTTCTGACTAAGGCAATGCTGACATTGATTTTGGTTTGACTGTTAGATAGGACACTGTTGCCACTAAGCCTACCTTAAAACACATGCGCGTTCTGCAATGTTGCTTTGGAGTATTTTGCAGCATAACAACACAAAACTGAGCTCCTCACTCATGAAATTGTATTTGTGAGATTCTGCACCCTGAGGGCCAGACTGGCTGGGTAATAACCAACAAAGTTAATGGGGGCAAGGAGCCTCCTGCTTTCTGGCACGACTATTCTCAGGAACACAGCTGCAATCTCCATGCTCTCCGGAGAGAATAAGTCAACCCAAGGGAGAAAGATAAGTGGTAGGACTGCAGCACCTCTTTGAGGTTTGTTTTTTCCTGCCCTGTTCCAGTAGATTGTTGTCACAGGAAATGGAGCAGTCTCTGCAGTCAGAAAGATATGGAGACACCATTATGACTGGCTTGCAAGGGGAAGAACTCCTGATATACAGAGGTCAGCCGTAGCTGGACCCTTCTAACCTCCTCATTTTTGTAATAGTCCTAAATAGAAGGGCACGTCAGTCACTGATACCATCCCCTCTCTGTCACAATAAAAAATGAAGTAAACATGAGAAACAAATAATCCTTGGCATGTTTGCAATATATTTTGAAAGGTCCTATAAGGTTAAGAACACTATCTGGAAAGCCAGCTGCGCTCTTTACTCCTCCCTGTTCTCGATAAGTCCTTTTCTCAAATGGAGGACAGGTTGAACCTCGTTGCACTGACGTTTTGAACTTTATCTGCTGGTTCTTATCTTTTCTACCACGCAAAATATGTACATGAGAACCCTAATTTCTGCACGTTAGCAGCAAAAAGATTAAAAGAAGAAACATGTCTTTCATTCAGCTATTCTTTACAAGCAGAAGACCTGAATGTTAATGAGTACAGCCCAGAATATCAGAGAAGAGTATCAATAGAGCAGAAGCACCTTCCTTCAACAGAATTAAAGACCTTGTTGCTGCTGCATCTTTCTCAGTGTACACGGTGCAGGATGTCTTCTGTATCAATTAATACTACACGTGCAGTAACAGGTTGCTGCTCTTATTACTGCTGCTGTGTCTAGCAACCCAAGTAATGAGTGAGGTTGTATCATGGTAGGCACTTCATACAGACAGGGAATTGTCTGCCTTTTAGAAAACTTACACTCTGTACCAACCAGAGAGGTTAATGAAGGCGAGAGGGTAAACAATACACAAGGAATTGAAGACCTGTATGAAAGGCTGGATGAAGCTGGCTCTCCTTGCGAGGTCATGACCCTGCTGGAAAGATCTCCTCTCCCCTGCTTCAACCTATACTTTGTGACCAAACGGTGAATTCAGGCAGGGGCCCATCATTTCCAAAGGGCATCTGGAGCTCCCAGTGAAAAAGAGCTCAAATCTGTCAGTTCACCAGGCATGCTGCCCTGGCCTCTTCCCTCACAGCCACAGGTACTCATTGGTGGTAAGGTGCTTCTGATTGTTTGTGTACTCAGCTTTGGCTAAAAAAGCAAACAGAAGCTGGCATGTTTGTGTATACCCCTCTCACTTGTACTTGATGTGTCTGACTTTTCTTTCTTATCAGCTGAATAATAAAATTAATAGGATAATTGATTTTTCTTTTAATAATGAATGCAAGTGAAACAAACATATGGTCATGTTTTTACTTAATGTTAACTGTTAAGTGTTTAGGACCATTATCCCCTTTGTTTACTTGACACAGCAGCACAGTTTGATACTCTTACAGACATGAAATAATCTAGATTCATGGAAAAATAGAAGTTTTATTCAGAACACATACACCGGGATGAGTGAAACTTGCAGTTGAATGTGAAATGTAATGTCTGATTTCTAGTGCATAACATGAGGCATAACATTATGTTAAGGACTGTAACAGTCCATTACAGTCAGTGCATGACAGAACTTTTAATGTTATACTTTAAGCAAAAAGCCACAATTTCCAAAGTTTTTCAAATGTTCCACAGCTTAAAACTACCTTAGGTACCAGAAACACAGCATTTTATGAAGTATCAGTGAAAGAAGGATAGTGGTGATGTTTTGTTTTGCAGTAGTGTTGGTAAAGCCACTAGCTTAACAGATGAAAGCATTACCATTATTAGAAATAATACTGTACATAACATCATACAGACTACAAAATACTCAACCACATGTTAAAAATAAGACCCTCCGTTCGCTAACAAACATACAGTTGAAAGAGCCAAGCGGGATAAGTTCAGTATTTCATTACTGAGAGAAATGATGGTGTGTATAGCATTATTGACAACTGCAATGTTTTGGGAAAGGATTTGGCATTACAAAGCTTTTAAAGAGTGTATTGTATTTAGTGGAAGTGAAACTTTCATGCTGATAGATATTATGTTTCTTTTAGAGACAGGCAAATATTTAGAGACTGTCTATTATTTGGAGGGAGGATATCCTCTTAACCAGATATCCTAGTATTTATAAACAAAAATATTAAGAAAATGTAATTTCTGTGGGAAATGTTTGTGCTTCAATGTCAATATTAAAATCTTCACTGTTAAAAGGGCAGTCAGATACAGGTTTTTGGTTGCAGCTTATTGTAAAGGCTTGGTTGCATAAATTGAATATAGCTTTTGTTACTGATATCGCTGTCATTAAAATCTGATGCAGTCCCACTTCTTTAAAAATGTGCATTTTTATTATTCTTATGAATTTTACCATCATGAAGGAATGAATATTTTACCCTGTTACATTTGCAGTCAGCTCTTAGTTAGAGTATCAGGCTTTATTCTAGTAGTTAACAAATTTTGTTAGCAAGTTTAGAGGCACAGTGGAAGTGATGGGAATCATCATGTTAATGAAACTCAGGTTTAATAATTAAATCCTGATAACTAGAGGGGAGGGTATGCCTTTTAAAAATTCCTTCAAGGCCTGTGGTTATATAATTGCTGTGCAGTTTAAACCCATTACAAATTCTCTGAAGTTGACTATTCAAAGCTTTTACTCTACGTCGCATAAATTCTTGTGCACCGTGAAGAACACGTGTACATACTACCCTTACGCTAGTGGTAGCACTGAACATACTGACATTCAACGGGGCTTCTACATGTTTCTCACACTGCAACAAGTTACTGCTGCCTTATGCTGAAACCTTTGCTTTGGCATGCTTCACTTAATGGCAAATTGCCTGGGTACAGGCAGCTGTGAGATGATATGTCTTTACCTTTCAAGTCAAGTAGCACTTATTTGTGCACAAAGGGAAGTGCTGGTGGTATCAAACAGACGAAAAAGAAAGGAGGAGTCATTTGTTAATTCTACAAGCTTTTTCTCTAATCAAATAAATTACCCTGTGTGAATGAGTTCATAGCGCTGAGCACATGAGGTGCTACATTAGATAACTACATATTATCCATTCTGCTGGATCCATAACACTGAAGAGTGGGGGGGGTGTATGATGTGGTTTATTCCTTCTTTTGGTCAGGTCAGATAGTTTGGCAAGCATTTGAATTATATTTAATTAAAGCTAATTTAACGACAGATTTTCCTTGTACCTTTTACCATTAGCAAAAATCTTCCATTTGCTAAAAAACATTCTTGGCTGGGAAAAAGCCAATATTCTTTAACTTACCTTCTGCCTTGAGGAGATCCCTTACGTAGAAACTCAAGCTATGTTGCTCAGCAGGCTTGAGTTTGTGACTTCTTGGATGTTGTGTAATTACAGAAGATCATTAATACCTTCAGCTGCATTACTGTAGTTGCTCATATGTTAGGCAGTTTTCATTTGCTGACCCTGGTGTAGAGGATTGGAGCTTAAGAACAGGGTTGTAACAAAGCGTATGTTATGTATAATGTATAAATGTAGATGTGTCCTTCCTCCTCCACTCTGCTCTACGTGAGAATCCAGTGCAAAATAACAAAAGCTCCACTCTTGGGTGCAAGCTCAGGGAAAAATATATAAAAAGTGTTCTAAATTTGCAAGTCTTGCTTATATCAGTGGGAGAATTAAGTAAAAAAGCAAGTGTTTTTGAAAATGCGAGGAGAAAGTAAAAGTACAGAGGTATTTAAGTTATTGGATTTAATAGTTCTGTTAGAAGGAATGACCTGCTTTGAACCTTGGGATGGAATGTGTGCTTGCATGCACATGTGTGTACATATGCTACATCTAGTGTGGGCTATAGAGATATAAAGCACATTTAACATCTTATTTCACAGACTTCACATTTTTTGCAAGACTCGCTCATCTGTTCCTTCTGATGGGTTAAGTTACCTCCGTGCCACTGCACATCTATGATAACGCAGTCTACTGGGGCTAGTCTGTATAATTTTATCACGCTGAGGCCAAAAAACCTATCCTGCCCTAACACACAGACATTTTATTTATAGGCCAGTACAACAGAAGCCTTCCCATTTTATAACACTCCACATAATGTGATATCAGGTAGTGGACAAAATGAAGTTAATTTCAGCTCCATGGATAACCTGTGGTATGACTGCTTAAATATAAAAGCAGAGCAGACGTGAACAGTGGGACGCTGTAAGAGGGGAACAAACTGTCCTGTTAACATCTCTGAAGCAGCCGTCTCTCTCTTGAGACAGAATAAGTTATCACTTTGGTTACTGCTATTTCAGCAGGCAAGAGCGTGCAGTACAAATGACCTGAAACATACAGGGTGTCATACATCTTTACAAAAATCTAGTGTGTCCTTATAGCGAGGCAAAGGAAAAGTATATCAGGGTCATAACTTCCACATTTCTACATGGCTTTTATTGACTTCATTTAAGCAGCAAATGTAGCTGAGCCAAATAGCCAGAAATTAATTTTAATTTTACTCCGTGCTATCCTAACCTACTAGTTGTGGTACCAAAACGTATAGACCCTTTTCCACTCTCACGGAGCACTGAGAGCTGTGAACAGCTGGTGCCAGAGAGAGGGTGCTTTGGCTTGTAGTGCTGCTCACCCCTGCCTTGCAGAGAAAACCCAGGACTACCCCCATATTGTCCCAAAACTGGGCATCTGCTAAGAGGAGGTCAAGAAGATACCCTAATACCTGCTCTAATCCTTGCTGAAGCAAAATGCAAAGCCCTATTGACTTCACTTGATTTTTGACTCAGACCCTCCTGCAACAGCCCATAATAAAAGTCTTGAGACTGTTTAGTTGTTTTTGCCAGCTGAACCACTCCGGTGTTTCTTGTGCAGCACCTGTATACGTGCCTGCACGAAAAGGGGTGGTCTGAGCCTCCCAGATGTAACCACCTTATAATTCCTATTTTTGTCCCAGAGGCCACAGCTTAATCTTGGGGTAGCGGAGACCTCACACAGGTTGTGCTCTCCTGTACTAGACATGGGATTATATCCTAGAAATAAAAAAAACCCCAAACAACCCAGAAGCAAGTAAAAATATAATTAAGAACTGACACATTCATTCTTGCTGTGTTTCAACATGAAATAGTGTAGGTTTTGGTTTGGATAAGGCAGCCATGTCAGAATGTTAGCTAAATCATGTCCTTGCCTGCTTAAATGAAAGAAAAAAAAATAATAATCCTTTTTTAAAGGCTTTTGACCTTGTTTTTTGGAAGATGGTATTAAAGTTGCCTGAATCAATGTTCTGTCTCCATGCACAGCCATTGCACACACTTTACAAAGATTCAGCATTAATATTTCTAGGAGCTTTAACAGCCTGTCTCAGGACTTCAAAAATGACAGATAAAAGGAGAGTTTTCAAGGTTGTTTACTGTTTTGCAGGACTCAATTCTTTTACATGGTACATTTTTTATTTATCAAAAACATACTTGACATTGCAACAGAAAAAGTGATGACTGAGAACTATATTTTTGCACTCGAGTTTAGTGGATATTCATAGTTTGTAAGTCATCACTGTGAGTTCAGCTGCAGATTTGCTCTCCCACCACTTCGCATCACTGATATTTTACTGGGGATCTTTGTGAAAGTCTTCAGGCTCAGAGATAGCATCACATTCCTGGAGAATTCATTTCCTATAGTCTCAGACTAGAAGGTCACCTCGGGCTATAGGGTCACACACTGGTTGGGCAGATCACAGTGTACCAGCAGCAGCAGCAGCTCCTGTAGTGTAAAAAATGTATTCCAGCAAACAAAAAATGCCAGTCACTGGTGTATGTGATTAGCACCAATTCATGTGCAAATGGAGAGAGCAGATAAAGGACGCAGAGGACATCCCTGAAGAAGAACCATCAAGTAGACAAGCATGCGTAAGAAGGAGGAAAATTGTCTTTCATATACCTGCCAAATAATGGTATGTACTCCATGGAATAAAATATCCTGGTAATTGATGAAACCACACAGTTTAATGTTGCTGGAGCAAACAAGTTACTCTGAGAAATGAGTGTTTCTCATTCAAAGTTTAAAAGTTTCTGTTATAAATGGATTCATCTTTTAAACAATGAACAGACAAGACTAGTTTGCCTAGCTCTTATATAACACTACAATATTTTAATTTGCACGTTTTCTGCCTTTACAGTATCAAAAGTGCTATCCATTTTTGCTTCTATTTGTTCTTCAGTAGTTTATTACTCAACACTACAAATGAGTTATTTCTTTTCAGACTACATTACAGAAAATGGTAAGGAACAAAAGATAAAATTTCCATGAGTGGGGACCAAGAGAAGGTGTTCTGCACAGCAAAGGAGCTGCTGTTTCTGCACCTAAAGTCTCATCATAGGCATTAAAATGTCCCTGTAAAGGCTCTCTAAACCACTCACTAGCAGAATGGAGCAGTGCACCCAACAGATCCATGAATTGCTCCCTGGCTGGAACAGGCAGAGATGAGGTATACATAGAAAGCGAGATGTCTCTGGCAATATGTTACTAGACTGAGATCACTTTCCTACAGGAATCCAAACCGGACCAGTATGCTCTTCTGTCATACACTTCAAACCAAGTCCTACAGCAGCTTTTGTTTGTGAGGTGTTAAGAATTGCAGTGCATAGTCCAAAAAATCGCAGAGTTAAATATAAACACAGATATAACTACTGTGAGGTGTGTACAGCTCAGCAAGGCAAAGTCTTAAAAGCAAGCCTAGACAGCATGGACTTGCCAGGCCTTCAAGCCTAGCACAGGAGCGCTGTCCTTAGGACGGACACACTTGCAGAAAGCCTGATGCTCTGGTATCCCAAGCAGTTACGGCTATATGTGAGCTTAAAGCCAGCCTGGACAACAGCAGTTTGCACTCCCTGAATACGTCAAGACAAAGTTCAATGCAATGATAAACTAGGTCTGCAGTCCCAGAAATTCAACAATACGTAACACATACAACATAAAACACCACAGCTTCATAATCATGTATAACAAGGTACAGTATTTGATTTCTAACAGATTAGCAGCTCCTACTGCTTGTTCTCCACTTGCTGTTGGAGCCTCGTCTGATCTAATTGGCTTTTGCAATAGCAACAACAGAGTTAGAGTCTGAACTCCAGGGACCTGTGTTAATAAAACAGGATTATTACCTTTATGGACCTTGGTCAAAACCTGAGGATTACAACTTCAGATATAAACAGCATACACAGATGAACTGTCCAAAAGTAAAATTTCTGTTGGCAATTGCTTTTAGCAATTAAAAAAAAGGAGAAGAAAATTACGTGACATACATGTCAAGGTGTCTGCAAGCAGAATGTTTCTCACAGGCATTACCAGCCAAAGTTGAGTAGACACTTCATTAAAAATTTAGAAAAAGCAATATAAATATTTTGTATATGAAACCACAGCTAATATTAGAGAGTTTAACTGTTATTGCACAGCTCATTGCTAGGGGTAAACTCAGCTAGACTTTCTCCTCACGGTTGAGCGCTCCAAGCAGGGGCCCCAGCCCCCTGCTCAATACAGACAGTGCTCCAGGGCAGAGCAGGCAGGACACGAGACATCTCTTTTCCTATACCCTGCTACCAATGATAAGCTCTTTGAGATCACGTAGCTAAATTATGTATCCTCTTGTGTACAGGAAAAGAAAGGGAACTGATGCCGGGTTCAGAAGCATCAAATCCCACTGAAAGCCATGGGAGTTCAGGGGCTGGGCTCAGAGAAGAGTTTTGAAGAGCCTCCTGTGAGGTGTAAAAGGGTATGTAGCCAGAATTATGTGCCTATGGGATGAAAGGGGTTTCAGAAAGATCCTGTACAGCTCTCAACATGCCTAAACTCATCAGGGTTAATCTTGGCCTGCATGCTCCTCGCACTGTCAGCTCTCCTCACTGACCGCTGCAAGGGCAAATAACGCGCTTTCTGCTGACGCCCTGCGTCACCCTGCTAGGGCCAGGGGTTTAGGGTTTCCCTCTGGATCTCGTCCTGTGTAATTTGTCTTTGGTAACACAGATAAAGCAGGAAACTGTATCCAGAAATACAGCAGCTAGTGATTTGGGGATTCTCCATTTTGAGTCCTGAAAGTCAGTGATCAGTGATCACAAGGTGAGCATTTATCATCAAGAATTGCTTTTGAAAACTTGGCTCACTCTTTTTTTTCTCCCTTTATGACTCATGCTCAGTCCTGCCTTCCTTTGCTAATATTAAAAAAAAGAAAACCACAGATCACCATTAAAAAATCTGAAATGATCCTAAAGGACATTCTTTTTATAGCTTCACACTGTTAATATACATTGTAGCAGATAAATTATAACAAGCATTCACTTGCCAGCATGGTCCAAAATAAGTGAACAAAAACCATCCCCTGTCTTGATGTTAATTTCTTTATTTATTTGCTGACTAAAATCAGTTGTGCTTACATTAAGACAAGACAGAGACATGAGTTTCTCTGATGGTCTCTGCCCAGAAGGATAGTGAAAGTTTGTCTGAACATAGAGCTCTGTATCTGAGCAGTGCAATGGGTCAGAAGGCGGCAGAAAGTAGCTATTCTAAAAATATGTATTGATGTGTTCTTAATGAAAACCACAAACAAGATGGCCTTTTCTACCAGCATTGAAAAAATACGTGGGAAAGAACTAATTTTTCCCTTGATCCTCATTAAATGCTGTTAGCAGTTGCTTCACTTACAAAAAAAGGTTTGTTCTCTGTATAAGGAGAAGTTGTGTATGGAAAGCAGCGATAAAGCCTACGGTACTTCTTTCTGAGTGCTTTTGCAAGTAGCCCAGTGGAGCTCACAAATGTCCCTTTAAACTATTTCAGCTTTGAAGAATCAGCAGGAGAATCTTAAAATCCAAAACCAAAGTATTTACAGCTACTGGACCGAATTTTTTTGAATGAGGGATTGGAAGCACATGATGACATGGAATTTTAAATTGCATTAAAAAATTTTTTATGTAACTATCCTTCCTGTCATTTTTTCAGACCTCCAGTATTGTTTCAGAGAAATAGTCCTGCACAATGCATAATAATGCGTCACAGGACCCTGTTCCCATAGATCTGAAATTTCTTAGTTTAATCTTCACCTAAACAAATATTCCTTTAAATAAAATAGAATAATATTCTCAGTGGCACGTGCTGAGCGTTTTCAGTCACTTGGAAGAGTAAACAGAGCCCACCTGTCTGTTCCTGCTTCCTCTGACCCCTGCTTCCTTTCCCACCTGATTTATTTCTCTAACTGTTTGATCCATGCCTGGGCCTTGCAGGTTCCATCTTCCTTTCTTAGCTCTAACAGCACCACGGCACTGCGTGGCTAATGAGCCACTGGAATGAGCTCTGCCACCTTTATTGGGAAATCATGGCTGAAACTTTTCCACTTTATGGGAAATAATTCCATGTGGATGTCAGAGAGGCACTGAACCCTCTCCACAGAACAACACACTGCTTCTCTTATCTTGACCTTTCTCCCTCTTCTTTTATTCCCTACATTTTTTTCCTGAACTACTGGATTCTTGGCTAGTTTTACTATTTGCTACAGAATGCGCGAGTCTTAAAATTTGTTTTTTTAACTGACATATTCTGAGGAAAGAAATGCTTATTTTAGTCAAGATATGAGCTAGTCTAAGAGAGAAATGTTCCTTTTGATTCACACACCTCAAGTCCCTAAATCCAGACATCATTTCTGAAAGCAGTTTTTCAAGAGGAAATCAATTAAAAATATAGTAGTTCAGAAAATTCTTCTCAGCTTGATTGGTGTTTAGATGATATGTAAAATAAGTATGTAAAGATACAACAATGCCACACTTAAAGGAATTGTTCTACTTTGAACCTATATCCAGCTGGCACCTGTTTTGGTGTCATTGATGTCACAGCAGAATATCAGCTATGTTTCTCTTTTCCCTTCTCCGACTCGTTTACCAAACCAGTATGATGTTCAGTGCTCCCTACCCTACTTTGAATAAATTTTCACTATTATATACATCTGCCAAGGGTTTATGGTGAATATTAAACAGTAGAACATTAAATAAATATTAAATATTGAATGGCGAGTGCTAAACAGGTGCATATTAAACAGTTCAAGAGTGATGCAGGAAGAAATGTCTTGTTGATGATAACTGATCATAACAATATGGCAAAAATCACAAATAGTAATGACTCCCTTGCATCTGAATACACATTATTAAAAAGGTCTTCAGAAATGACAAAGCCTTTCTGTGATATTTTGTGATTTTAAACATATATGGGCCATGATACCAACTACTCTGAGACATACCATAGTTTACAACCTCTGCTCTACATCATTCAACAAGGTGTTCAAGGCGAACACACTGATTTTTGCTCTGAGTTTATTTACTGGGGCAGAAAGCCTACAGATTGGACCATAGTAATATCCACACCTCAGTAGCTTCTGTTATGACATTTTACAAATTCTTTTGATTTGTGAACTCCTACATATTTCTGATAGAGATGTGAATCCACGCAGCGGTGTTACTACCAGAAGTGTTCACATACCTGTCAAAACATATGGGAATTTGCTTTTCTTGCTTTTAAAGACCTCCTAAGGACTAGTCCAGAAAACTTGAGGATTTCCAGAGAGTAGGCTGAAAATCCCTATTCTACAATATACTCTTTTGGGTATTCCCTCCTCTCCTGATTACATGTACTTCACAAATGCAGGGTATGATTATTTCAAGCCTGAAATAGAAACGAACACCTAGAATGGGGATGACCTAAAAGGCCAAAATGGCAATAAAGCCCACTGAGTTGATCAGAAAGTAAGAAATTACAGCCCTCCACATACAGAATGAGTACCTGGTCCTGCTGAATTGCAGGACTCACAGCAAAGCTTGAATTTATCTAGCCTAATTATGTCAAGAATAAGAAGAAATTGCTGTGGACAGAGATATCTAGGCTTCCCAGAAACCTGGATAGACTTGTATTTGATCAGAAAGTCTCTATTTGAAACTGAAACGATGCTTCTTGCTCTTTAGGCGTAGGACACTGACTCATATCTATACAGTAGCCAGGGTCAGCATGAGACACCACATTAGCATTAACAATGTTAATATGAGATTGGGAAATCTTCTTTATAGCCATTATGCGTAACTCCCTGATCGATGTCTGTCTAAGCAAAATCCATGGCAAAAGAAAGTCCTACACAAAAGCTTGTAACTACCTTTGGATTGGACCTTGTCAGCAGAAAAACAAAGAAGAAAGATGTTTCCTTTGAAAATTGCAGTTGGCCACAAGCAACACCTACAGATATGATTACCTGCTCATCTTTCATCATGTCAGCTAATTATTGGTGCAACTAAGATCAGGATAAGAAAAGAGGTGCTCAGTTTTGCAATAATAGCATGCTGCTAAGACAATTTCACGGGCGCATGCTGGATAAAGGAGGGGACCCCACGGTGTGTTTCTTTTAAGATCTCAGTGAATGAGAAACAGAAGTGCTTGTCCCTCTCAACAAATCACTTCTAGTTTTGGTGGTCTGTGAGGAGCTAGTGAAGAGCAATTTAAGACATACTTGATGATGCCATAGTTCTTGTTTAATAATATACAGGCACTTGTTTAGAGGCTGAGGATAACAGAAATATTTAACTAAGCACATGAAACTAAGTAATGTTTCCGAAACCAAATGCAAGCATGAATCCATTTTGGCACATTCCTGGATAACCATCCATGTCTGCACACATCTATTATTAACCATTGCAGTTTCTTAAAAGGTACAGTTATTCATCTCAATTCACAACACTGCAAAGAAACGAATGCGCTAAGTGGAATAAATGCTAGCAGGGAGATACCGACTCTGAACATCTTGCCTGTCTTTTCCAAGTAGTGGAGAAAGGCATTATGATCTGATCTGACCATGCAGTGCCCAAATAGCCAAACAACTTCTGAAATGCCCAGTAAATTATTTTGGCTTTACTGTACATTAATCTGGGAACTTTAAAAAAGTCTTTAAGGGTCTTCAAAGCTATGGCACAGCTAATTCACTTCATCAGTCATCACTGAGAAATATGGTGGTCAGTGAGCACCAGCAGCAAAGCAGAGATGAAGGTCTCTGCATTATGGAGAGGAAGCAAAAGCCCCCTCTGAGAGCTGATATAGCATCAGTTAGGTAGAGGAGTCACTTCCTGAGTGGAAGCTGAAATCAGATATAATTCTAACAATATCCACCAGGAAATCACAAAAATCTGCAGGATTCATTAGTTTCCCAGAAGACGTAGATGTTTCTCTAAATCTCAAATGTTAATCATGGTATTTGTTTTCAGCAAGTTCAACAAGGAGTATGACAAAGATCCTGTTTTCCTTGCCTCCAAACTTATTCATGTTTCTTTATAAGTTGCTACCTGATGAGCCATTTATATAACTGCATCCCAAGTTATTTCCTCTGCTGTCTCTGCACCAACAATGTCTAATCTGACTTTGCTTCCTACAATTCTTATCCAGTGCTGCATTTAAATGTCAACATCCAGTCCAAATATCAAAGTAAACCAAAGACAACCTATGTTACCTAATTTTTTTATGAAGTGTTATAATGTCAATAGTTGTGAATATAAATCTGGCTATGACGGCTCCCTTTCTGAGACATTTTATTCTCTGTTGTTCACTACATCAAATTTTTGGTCATTAGTATAGCTATGGCTCTTCCTACTTATCCAGCTTTTCCATCCTTTTCCTCCCTCCCACCTAGACTGCCAAGTACTCTTTCTCTTGATCCCCCCTACTGCCTCTTTATCTACTTACATGCCAACCAGGGAATATTGTGCTACTAAAGAAATAATTTGGTGATCTTGAATGAATGACCATATCACTTCAAGCATCTCAGAGTTTCCACTGTACTTGGAATGATCACCGTCTTACAAGATCAGGTAGAAACTGTCAGGAGCCAATACCTGGTGTTTCTACCACTGCTACTGTTTCACATAATCCTAACGTGTCTAATATCTAAATGAATTTCTTGTCCATTTCATGCAATGCTGTTATATCAGGAAATTGTTGGCACAATCATTATAGCTCCTCCCAATCCTGTGCATGATTTTTGCTCACATGAACTAGCGTAGAAGTAGTATGACAATGCACTCTGGTGAAGCAATACACATGATGGTAGCTATGGTCCCCCACCAAGATATTATTTCTATTTACTTATTCATTGACAAGTGAACAGTAAATGTGGGAGGAGAGACACTTACTTAGGAGGCTTACTTATGGTAATGAGTCACTCTATAAATCAGTACAGTTAGGACCAGCTACTTAGAAACAGTGCTTTCCACCATGTAAATCTCTGCCAGTATTCATTGTGGGGCAAAGGCATACTAAGCTAAGGATCCTGTTAGCAATCTGCACACCAACTTGAGAGCTGCACTTAATTTGCACAGCAGGGAAAAAGGTGCAGGAGTGTCTGCCTGAAGAGGATGATGTTGAAGTGGAAAGGACACTGAATTTAGCCAAATAGGTTAACCAGTTGGTCTCTTTAAACATTCACTGTAAGCAATGGAGAGATTCCTCCAGAAGGTGATGCAAGGGATGTAAATTAAGTTCCTGATGTGGGTCTCTTTTAGAAGAGCTCCTAGCTCTGCATTGGCTCTTCAGGGAGTCTATTTGGCTAGTTTACCTAGCCAAAGTTGGAGGGGATTAGTATGTCTCCTCACCTCAGCTGCCTTCTCACCTCCCTCCATTATGTCAGTAGCTGCCATTGACAGTGTTCAAGCTTCAGGCATCATCCAGCATGTCATTAAAGACCCCAAAGTGCTGGCTGCACTATGTTTCCCTGTAAAGCTTTGTTTGCCCTCTGAGCTCTGTTTTGGCTGCGGATAGAGGTATTTTCAAATAATTTCCAAGTCAAAAGATAGATCTTTTCCAAGACCACAAGGTATAAAAACTCTTCTGAGGTCTTGGGCTGAGTTTCTATTTTCCAATATCAGCCTTCTTCTGGAACAATATGATCCATACTTTTTCACAGAAACATTGGTACTTCCTGAATAAATTTTTATTTTCTCTAATACAAATTGTTTATTTATTGTCATAAAACTTAGTTGTTCTCAACACACCTCACTGATGGCATATGCAGTAGTCACAGAGTTCACTGATCCATAAGTGACCACAGGTGTAATGACCCCAATTGCCTGCACATCAATGTGCTCAAACACACAAAGACAGGATTTGCATCCAAATGGGTGTTTGGAAGAACACTTTACAGGCCATAATGAAGCTATATTGTTGTGTAACCACTGTTAATGTGCTTTTGTAATTGGTTTTGAAACTGCATTTGAGCATTTCAGAATCAATTAGGTGGAAGAATTCAAAACTTTTAGAAAGGTGCAATTCACATCTGATGTCTAATTTAAGGTCTTCAAAGAAAAGGTGAAACACTTGTCAGTCTCTTCTAACACATCTTTACACAAGGTATTGCTTTTTAGGTTTTGGACAGACTTATATATTGCTCTTTTTACATTAAAGCACTAATTTTAGTATAAATCTGTGGTTATAATTTTCATAAGATCATCTCATTTTTGTTTTAAATTTGGAATTGGGAAAGTATTCCAAAGTTGGCTTTTCCTGAATTTAGTAAGGTAATACTTCTGAATGTCAGTTCTGAAACTCTGGCCTCTGAAAGCCTTTCCACATCGTAATTATCCTGTTATTAAAAATTTTTGCAAGGCCTCAGTTGTGGCGGTAGAAACACCAATCATGTAGGCATACACTACTTTTATGCATCTGCGTTTCTCCTTTGCATTCAGTAGAGCTGCTTTTGTAGCTAAAGTTGCACCTGTGCGTAATATGGATGAGGGTAAATATCAGTGAATGACAGACGCATCCTACATTTGAAAGCTAAAAACGAGCTGTAGAGAGTTTCTTACCTGTTATCTTCTGTATATCTATCAAATGTCTGACGAGCAGAAATGGAAATTTCCTAGAGAAAGGGTCTTCCTTCTGCTTCATGAAAGCAAGAATTCAAAACAGAGTTACATCCTGGATCTGTTAAATTTAATGCAGCTCAACTGCAACAATAATTTCCAGTGAAAAGTGACTCAAGTCTATGCCCCCATCATTTTTACTTAAAGTTGCACTATGAAATCCACCAAAATGAATTTAAGCAAACTGGTTTTAGATTTGTACTACCCTATGCTCAACAGTGAAATTTGTTTCCACGTAAAATTTGTTGTGTCTTTTGAAAGTTTACTGTTACCTAATTTTACTTTTATTACAAAATTCATCATAAGATTTATCATATTATCACCAGTTTTCACAGAAATATTAGGAAACTTCATGAGTAACTGACTTGTGACACTACTGGAGATCATATAGGGATTAAGAAAAGCAGCGACTATGACTTCAGTCCAGTAAAGCACTTACATATATGAAAACTGCCATTATCATCAACAGAGCTGTAGATATTGCTAAAGAAAGCAAGATTTACACACTAACATAGATCATAGTCCAAGATCTTATTCGTTTATACTGGACATAAGGATTGCATGAGCATTTCTAACTTTCTTAAGTTGGGATATTACCATATAAATGACTTCTTACATTTCAGCAGTCTAAGGAAGTGAGGTATGCTAATATGAGTGATAAGGCTGACTGGAGACTGCAAGGCTAAGTACAAGCTAAGTACAATCATCTGCCCTCTTCTAAAGGTGATTCACTGTTTCCAACATGCGTATGGGTTGTTGGTACCCAGAGTGTTGCTCAGTTATGTTGCTTCCTGCAACTGCCTGAGCTATCTGCATAAACTCTGTGTGTGTGTGTACGCTTGTATTTTTATCACAAAAATTGGGCTAGGTTAATTCATCCAGCTTTAAGGAAAAAACATTATATTCTTTGGTGGGGTCTAAAATGAAATTAATTTAGCTACTGGAACAGTACTTAAAGGATGCTTTTCTATGGGCTTGTTTAATGAAGAGCCGCTTCCTATTAAGGGAAGGGTAGATCCCCTTTTTACATTTTACAAAGGAAACTTAAAATTAATTAAAGCAATTAATCTACACAGTAATAGTAGCTTTTGGAATTTTCCACATCCCTACAAGTCAGCTTTCATGCTCCCAAAAATATGCTCTCTCTCCTTTCCTTGTCATTGGTTTCAAAGCGAAAGCTGAGTGAATTCTTATTGCTCACTCTGCAAACAGGAGGATACACAAAAGAATAAGTTGAGCAAATCATATTAACAGACATGGTCCTGCATAAAATGAGAATATCTTACTCTCAGTCACATTTTAGTCAGACTGGTGATTTAAAGTTATAAAAGAAGTAACAGTTTAGTGCCTGTAGAGCTGAACTGATGCTTCCTTTCATTTGAACACCTCAGCCAAGTCCTTGTGAAAAGCAAAGCCTTGCTACCTTTTGAGCTGACTAAAAAGGCCTTAAGGCTTTCATCTACTTTATATTTAGTTGTTCTTTAGAAAGAAGGTTATTTTTAATAAATCACCTTCAATAATTATGAAAGACTAATACATTTGGGTTGGGTTTTTTGTTTGTTTTTTTTAAAAATTGCTGCAGTACAGCTGATTGGAACAGTTGTTACTGTGATAGTTATACTTTTTTCCTATGTATTTATACTACATTTGCTTTCTTGCATTTTGTTACTCTTGAGTCCTACTGATAGTTTGATTAGAAAGCTTCCTGTGTGTCCATTTTAAAAGGACTATGCCAAACGGAGACGATTACTTCTAGAAAAGCAGGGAAAGCAACACCATCTTCCTCAAGAGTAAAGACCTTTCTGGTAGGTCATGTTTTAGTCAAGTAGAAGTTGAGCTTGGGGTAGTGCCTGCTGAGTAAAAAACTCTGTGTATAGTGTTATGCCATTATAACATCTAATGGTCCTTTCCAGCTTTAAAAAAGTACACAACCATGTAATGCTCCTTCCCTTGAAACAAATGTGAATTTTGAGTGCTGTTTGCATGATCAGAAGGTGCAAACTTCATCAAAATCTGAATAAGATCCTGTGTTCAAAGATCCCTAAGCCTTGTGAAAGATCATTCATCAATATCAGCCGCATAATCTCCTTAGATATTTTAAATAGCAAATGTGATAATTTACATTAATACTGTTGAGACTAAAATTAAACAGATTTGATTTTCAAATCTAACAGCTGCCATTTGGACAGGTTGGAATGGAGCAGAGCGGGGACTTTGGAGACAGAGGACCTCAGGAGGTCCTATTCAAGCTTCAGGCCACAGCGAGGCAAAAGGTGTTATCAAAACCAAGCTTCAGGCCATAGAGAGACAATAGGTATTATTATAACCCCTTCACTGCAGCTTTCTACTCCTCTTCTCTCAGGGGTATTAGGATGTGGATGAGAAGAGGGGAACTGCATAGTGCTCACATTATGTGACCACATGCTCAAAGGCGTCACCACTCAGTGTTTAATCAGAAAATTTGTAGTCCCTCAGTCTCTCTGTAAAACATCATTTGCAACCCCTGTAGACTATGAGCTTGAGCAATGGGATTGGCTCCATCTCCTGGGCAGGCCTCACAGGCTCTTTTGGAGCTAGAGACTGTCCTGGGGGAATACTGAGAAGGCAAGTGCTCAACGGAGAATGGCTGCAAATCTGTCTGTCTTTTACAGGACCTTGCTAGAGCATGGGGATTTTTTAAAGAGATCATCTTGTTTCCCTGGGCTCAGCAGTACCAATCCTTCCCCTCATTACCACCAAAAAAAAGTGAGAAGTTGTCAAAACTTCAGTTTGACTACAGTCGCAAACAGGTTTGATCTGATCTGCGTTCTGACTCCAACGTGATGCTGTCCTTGGGCCCTCAAATACGTGATTAATTTTGAGAAGTGTGCTTAAAGATCCACTAATATTGCTTTTTTAAAAAACTTCCTATATTTGTTTCATGGCGAGAAGAAAGCTCAGGTCTTTCCACAGGGAAGTGGCAGTCCTTAGCTGTCCACCACTTACGCAGTCCTTTAGACAAACAAAACTAAACTGGAAGGGGGGCAGGGAGAGTACTCACTGTTTCAAAGGATTTTCTCATCTCCTTCTTTCCTTTCTATTGTTCTGCCTGATTTTCACTGTTCTCTGTAATGGCATTTCCTTAAGGTCAATCTATTGTTATTTAGGAGTGTGATAAAGATATCAGGCTGAGTCATGCAATATTTGCCAACTCCACACCTTTCAGCATTCTGCTGCAGAGAGTGGAGGTAAAATAGCTGTTTGTGATTACTACTGCTTCCTAAATAAAAGCTGTTTTTTAAAAGAAAATTAGTAAGAAAAGGAGCTCTAAAAAGAAAATTACCTTTTCATGCATTTTCTTAGGGTTTTCGTAAGCCTGCAGTGAAACTGAAGCTGTCCAGGGCCAGCAGCATTCACAAATAATGCCTTAGTAACACATGCATATAAATCTGAGAGAGAAACAGGAAGGAATTCAACAAAAAAGCATATTTTAAATCCACTGAGGATGCAGAATAAGAATCAATAAGAAAAAAAAAGTCTGCCTAAAAATTCTGATAGATTACTGAAAATTTGTCTTTCATGTCACAAATAAAATTTTACACTGACTATGTGCAAAAAAAACCCTTAACTGGAGAAGAAAAAGTCTACATAAAGCCTACTGTGTGAGAATTATTTATAATGTGAGCCATTATGTAAGACACTAACCTTAATTTTCTTTGCAGCAATCCTGTATTTCAAATTATTTTGCATTTGCCTTAAACAATTTCTAACAACTACATAAAACATCTGTATTGCAGCCCAAACACTCAAAAGGGACATCCTGAGATGGTTGCACATGTGGTCGTAAGGTACTTGTTAATTCAAAATTTTTCCACTTGGCTGACATTAAGAAACTATTAGAAACAAAATATTTTATACTTCTGATATGGGACAATGCTGCAGAGCTGCTACTGAATGAACTAAAGCTCTGGCTAGATACATAGGCATGTGTTTACTTTTGCCACCTTAGCTCTACAAAGCAAATTTTGATAACTAAATCCAAACAGAATGTTATATTTGTTTTTTTCTTCCTTTCAGATTTGCCCTTGTGGTCATCGCTCAACATTTTGCCCTCTTCCTGACGTATTACAGGTGCCAGGGATGCAGCTTTCAGGGCTATCCATGCCTTGGTATTTTAGGTGAGGTTTGTCAGCACTTACAGTGCTTCTTACCCTCCCCTTTGCTGGGGAGGGGAGCAGCAGGAATAACTCTACATAAAAAGTAACTGTTTTCAAACTGGATGAATTCTGGTATCATGAAAGGAAAAATATTGACCTAATGCTTCAGTCTGCAGCTCTGTCATCTTGAGACTTTCGTAAATCTGAGACAAATTATTTCAAAATATGTAGGTTCAGACTACCTGCATCACTATTTCTATAAAAATAATTACTATAATAACTAATGATTTGCCCAAAAGGTCATGTTGGCCCATCTTGAGTGACTTATCACACAATGTAGCTGTAGATTTCACATAATAATTCCCCCCTTAAGCCAAATAGCTTGAAACTGAGCTATAGCTTCCAACTGAAATACATCACGCCTTTCAGAAAAAATATATGCAGGCTTCTCCAGCTCATGGGAAATTCACCATGGGCCTTGGGAGTCTCTCCCAGGTCTTAATTAACTTAACCAACTGCAGTGCATTTCCAGTTTTGCCATTTATTAGCTTTATTAGCCTAGGCCAGTGAATTTTGCCATGTCGAGTGAAACAATGATCAAGGATTTTCTTCTCTAAACACAAAGTATGGAACTCACCCACCCTTTTCCAATCTTTGTTCTCTAAAAGTTGGACTTCTAACTTAAATAAATTGTATAGCCTCCTTTTCTAGCTTGTGAAAAGACATACACAGTTCATTTGATCAGTCTTAGACACCTAAATGAGGGCTGGATAAAGAGAAAGAGGTCATTGCAGGTCCCCCTCCATTAACTATGGAGAAAACATGGGCAGCTGAATTGGAGGCCACCTTTTAGGCCACTAAAATTACATGAGGTGAATGGCCAAAGTGATCATGAATCAGAGTCACCTCCTTCTCTTTGAAAAGCTGTACCATCTGAATTTCTTTATTCTCTCACTATGTGCCTACTTCCTAAATTATAGCCAGTTCTTGTGGGTTTTCTCTGAACCGTGTTTTGCCCTTGAAGCCCACTATGAAAAGCAACTTCTCAAGCAACTGCAGTTTTCTTTCCTACAGGGAGAGCTCTCCTCTCCACTAGCAACTTCTTTTCTGTTCCTGAAACTTTCAAGGGTATGCTTTTTTAAGAGACAACTACTCTTCTGACATATTAGGTTGCCACTGGCCAGTGAGTTAGTAGTCCTTGGTTAGGCACACAAGTGTACGGACATGCACACCCACATGAACGTGCATCCCCCCACCCTGCCCCTGCACATAGAAGTCATGTAAGCTTGATTTCCCCATCTGGCAATTTTAAATGAAGATTGCAAGTAAATATTTGGGGGTAAAAATAAGCACATGTTTTTGCTTTCACTGAGAAACATGGAATGACTGACCGGTAATGGGAAAGCTCTATATTTTCCAGAGTATGAAAGCTGATTCATAAGTCATGCTGATTTAGACAAAAGTGTCCAGTGAGGTGCCTTCTACAGTTCCCTCTAATTGATTTATTTCCTTTCATATTAATTGCTTCAGTGACTTCTGTCTACCATACCTGTCTCATTGCTGTTAATGACCCCTGTAGACTACAGGGTTTTGCTCTCAACAACACTAAGTTTGTATGAAGTTATCCTGAAGAAATCTATTCTGATAACAGAGTGGAAGTTCTGCCCTAAACCAGGGAAGATTAGGAAGAATAACTCTGGTTTTCTGGATAGAATGCTTTTTCCACAACAGGAAACTAAATTCAGTGTTTGGCCTTCCATGTATACCTCAAAAATAGCTTTGTGCAATACCTTAAGTTAGATTTCACCAGCTAAGCAACACTTGGATGGAGGACTTCTCAGGATGTGGTAGGGGTGACCACACAGTGGCATCTTGCTTCAGTCAGCACCCAAGTATGAGCATTTGCTTACTGAATATACTATGATGCTCTTGAAACTTGAGGATGTTAAAAATCCCGTTGTTCTTTATATAAGAATAATCTTTTAAAACACAGTGATGAAATTTTACCTTGGGAAATTAAACTTCCTATAGAGTTTCTGCCTGATGAAAGAATCTTCAATGTCCCACCCTAAACCATTGTATATTGTCCGGTGTTAATAAAAAGTTGCCAGGTTCCTTCTCTGCAAGCAGCTACATTTCGGTAGTGATGTATTATATATGTGAGGGTAAGTAAAACATTTGGGAATTCTTCTGTGTTACTTGCTAGGTTTTTGTTGTTGTAGCAACATTGGTTTGTAGCAGCTGTGAAGCTTCTGGGGTTTGTTAATAAAGGAACACACAGACATAGGAATGGAAAGACTTGATGAGAGAAGTAAAATAAAACTAGCACTTGTACAATGATTGGAGACCAACTACTTTACTTTTTAAATTTTTTTACTTTTTTTTTCAGATTATGTCTCTTTTCTGTGTTCTATTAAATGATTCTATTCTGTTAGCTCCATATAATCTATGTGAAAAGGTTGGTTATCTATATACGACTACACATTCACTTGCCCTCCCACCCCATATGAATATACGTTACTCTAATCCAGGTATGTAATGGTGCTATGCCTATTTGTACCATATGAAATTCGAACCCAGTACCTACACCCTTTTAAGATATTGTGATCTTAAAAAAAGAAAAATGTATGAAATATCTACAGTAGAGTAGATACTGTAAACAAACTGCTGTGAATATTCATTATAATTCTGAAGGAGATTTTTTTTTGCCAGTTTTCTCCACTTTCATGTGTTTTTCCAAGAGTTGTGTTCTACTAAGGAAAAAAAAGCTATGGAAAATGAATTTCATGGATTCATTCTGGGAAGGTTCACACTGGAGTAGATGTATTAACATTCAATACTGTACTCTGCAAGAAATTCCAGTGACTGCATTAGGGATATTCATGATATGACATGTAAAACATCATGGTTGTCAAAATATGTCCCTAATTTGGCACGTTCAAATAAATAAGGAGAATGAATTATAAAGCTCTTGCTTTTTGCAAGCATTCAAAAAGAAATGTGATGAAGAACATGTTTGTTCAAGACCTGTTTTTTAGATCTGCATCAACTTCTACCCACATCAATAAGTCCTTGTCAGGGAAAGTAAATGTTTCACAGACTAGATCAAACACTGGTTAATAAGTTATTTGAGAATCAATCTGTATTTATCCAGGTTCTGTCTGTTAATACACATTGTGGATTATTTCCGCTTTTAACTCCACTGCATTTCTCTGTGGGTTTATCATTGAGTATTCTAGAAGCAGAGTGGTAAAATGCTCTAGCTGAAAAACAAAACAGACTGGAAAAAGAAAAATGCGATAGCTCTGGAACGCTCATTTGAAATTTATGAGGGATTTGAATTTGAATATCTGAATTTGCCAGTCCACAAAGGAAGAAAGTAGGAGGCTGCGAGTGAAGAAGTTTCCTGTGGTTCTTCCTTTGTAACAAGCCACAAAGGAAGGAGCTCTGTACTCAAGCAGGCTTTGTAAAGCTGTTCAGTCTGTGCCTACATCAAGACTGCTGTCAGGATGGTGATGCAGCTCAGGAAAGCTTTCTGGGCTTTAACTTGCCTTGCTTTTACATCTATTCACACATTCACAGCATAAGGACCCTGTCCACTGACCTGCAGCTTCAAGAAAACAGAAAGGTTTTGGTACACTGTATGTTCAAATAAATTGCAAGATCTTTTCTCATAGGATGCAGAGTTTGACAGTCTTTCAGTATTTGCTATTGGAGGTGACTATATATAATGCATCCAAGCCAGTTTTGCATAAACCAGGGGTTCTCCATTTCCATAATGTGGATCACATCCAAACAGAGGGACTCCTTTTCAGTCACAAATACTACATTCAGTCTAATGGGCAAATAACAATCCTACAACAGCATTTTTTTACAAGGAGTTTTGATATCTTTTCATGAGAATAATCTAAAACCAGGCAATAATACCTAGAACAAGGCAATCCAACAGACAGTTTCCTACAGAACACAGAAGTGCTGACTACTCTGTGAACTGTTCATGGTCTGTGGACCATGAATCATTGCATCCTCCATAAAAATAGACCTTAGAAAGCTACATATCTGAATACAATTGGTACGTGCAAATAAGCACTGTATGTAGGGTAAGAGGGCAAAAGGATACAGAAGAGCTTTCAGAAAGAATGACTGAGTTCAGGGAAGTTCTGTGACTCAGGGAGTGGGATGCTCTTTTACTCAACAGCATGTGTATGCTTCTATAGCAGTCATAGACCAGGGAGAGCACTGTTTTTTGAAAGACATGAAAATAGGCTTTTAGCCATTTGGGTGCTAAGAGCTGTCTTGAGGTAGAAACCTGGGACAATAAACCCACTTATTAGAGCTGGGGAAGCAACTTTAGGGAGGAGCTAGGGAACTGGAAAGGGCAGGTTTGAAGAGGGAGGAGATTAACTCCGTGGAATTGTCAAGCTTGAGCTAGATGCTGAAATAAATAAGTATGAAAGCAATAGTTTGCAGCTAAAAAACCCTGCTCTGTCTCTTTGGTGCTCCTCTAGGAAACAAGCATAGAAACCTGTCAGAGAAGATAGGTTGCCTTTGTCACATCTTAGTGGTAAAGTTTAAAGAACAGACAATGCTGGCTGTTAGGCAGCCAGCATAAAGAGCAGGGATGGAAGGACCTGCGCCGGCACAGTGCCTCTTTTTGGCTGTGAAATGGTAACTATGAAATGCTTCCTCAGGTTGGTTTAACTGCTTCTAAGAGATAAACTGACCTAGTAGAGGGTGAAAGGAAATCGATATAGTTCATGACTGAGGACATGTCTTTTTGTTGTAGGAAATGAAGAAGTAAGCAGCATACTTTTGAATTTGGAACAAATCCGAGTTCAGTGAACTGATACCTGGAAGCCTGGTGACATTCATGCTTTACACAGTATATTAATTCAAAGGAAATCATTAGCAGCCTGAGGCCAGAATAAGTGCTTTTAACTTAAGTAAATTAATTCATTAAATTAACAAATGATGAGGCTACAACAATAGAGTTGAGAGGAAATAAAGACATGATTATGAGGGTCAACATAGCATTGGCTAAGATAAAGCACAACACAGATGGCTTTTTAGAGATAGGCTGAAGGATTGCTGATATGGAAGATATATACAACAAATGATACGTGAATTTAACAGTAGAGTCATATTGTTTTTCCATGGCCTTGAACTTTCTTTTCTTAAGCAATCAAAATTTGGCAGAGATTTTTAACAGCACTCATGGGTACCTGTTATGTTTGTTAATGCTTCTACTAAAAGAATGCTTCTACTACATCTATTAAAATGTTTATGGTTTTGCACTTTTGCATAATTATATCTGTCCCATCAGAAAAATTTCTAGGCTACCAGGTGCTGTCACAGTTAGTGACAGCAACTCTGATTAGGGTCCACTAGTTATTGGAGTTAATGAAAAGTACCTGCAAATCAAGAAGTATCATTGGTGTTTTTCGTGTTTTTCTTAAAGCTCTGTAAGGACAGCTGAACTCTTCTGTTAAAGGAGCAATGCAGATGAAAACTAAGCATTACAGGAAAATATGCTGTTGGCAGTACTGGAGATTTTAAAGTACTGCATTCAAATTGTTAATTTGTTAAAGGAGTTTACGTCTCATGCCACCTTGTTTTCATGGAAGACTTCAAAACAAGTTTTCAACAAGCTGAGCTGTAAGATCAGCCTTCTGTCATATGATGTGGGGATAGAAAATCATGAGCTTGAAAAAGGGAAATGTAGAGCTGCTGTACAATTAACCATTTCCTCTTTTATATTTTGTGGATACATCTGAATAATGACTAACTGTAAATTCCACTATTTCCCATGGAAAACTAACACTAAATTTAAAAGACAATTTTTCTGCACCATGTTTTTTCCTGGCTTCTACCACATTTACTAAATTTTCATATATCTAGCTGTGCCTTAGGAGACCCACTCACCTTTACAAAAATGCATTTTTGAAGATAAGCCTTAAGAACCTTCCAAACTCAGGGGTAGAAAAAGAAGGAAAATCAGAACTAAGACAGGGTATGTGCTGGAGAGAAGAGGGAGTCCTCCGGGAGACTGTAAATTTCTCTTCATTTTACCAACATGTAGATTCATGTTTGTAATCCACATGGCTGCTGAATCATAGATTTACTTTACAAGTAACCTGTAGGTCTTGCAAATAAAAATTCAATGGCGTAAAATCATTGTATGGGCCCATAAGACCTGAATGAATCACACGCATTTCAAATCTTCTGGTCCTGGAGGTGAGCAGCACAGAATGTGCAGATAAAAGCAATGCCATCCAAAATACCATCACTTTTGGGTCTGTGGAGACAGTGGTGGGGATGTGATGTACTGGGGGCTGGAATGATAATTTTCCACATGTTCAATGTTAAACAAGTCAATAATTCAAGGTGCCAGGAATTAATTTTTCCTGTGTTCATTTTGGGGGACAGTAAGTGAAGCTTGTCTTCATAACATGTGAATGATTCATATTTTAGGCATTTTCACCATGTCTAAGATCTCACTTGCCTCATCCCAATACAACTGGTACTCTAGAGTTTTGTACTGTAAGTCAAAAGCTTATGAAAAGAAGTTAAGATGATTTTGTGATTTATGAGAGGTAGCAACAAGTGTGGAATTGATGTGCTGTGACATCTTCAGAAGATAATTGGTCACCTGTGACCACAACAGACCCTTCCTGGTGATTACATTGTCCCTCCCAGTCCTCTCATCTATTTTTGTCCTGTACCTACCGATGCTAGAGGCTGTGAAAAGCTGGCGTCTGTTTGCTGTGTTTAGGGAAATCTGTGGATTTCGTACTTGATTCACAGACATCTATGTTGCACCACTGATGACGTTCATTTACAAAGATGGCTAATACTGAAGGCTATCAGTGTATCTACTGATCATATGCATCTGGAGACTAAGAAAACATCTTCACAAGATGGACAGAAGCAGTTTTCCATTTCCACCAGTGTGATTCAGTCCTGAGTATATGGGATTTTTGCTTCACAGTTCAGCATCTGTGCTGCTTGCTGCATCTGAAGACAGTAACTACAGTCAAAAGTTAGCAAGAAATCTCCCAGCAACTTCAAGAGCAAAGAGAAAAGGTGCTGAACTACCTCTTATCATTCTCCCAACTCAGGGTTAAGCAACACAGTCAAAAAAAGGCAGCTACCCTTGCCCATTGCATATTCTGTGCAGAGAGAATTTTTGTCTCTTGATCTCTTAATCTAGTTCTTACCGGTGTCTCCTTTCACTGAAAAAAAAACAAACCACAGACAAATCTATATCAGACTTAGCAATATACTTATATATATCAGATTTAGCAATATACTTAAATGGACAGATGAAAAAAAAGTCATCGATAGCTGCCTGTTTACCAGCATCTTTGTCATCCTCAGAAATAGAGATGAAAATTTAAAAAACATCAATGCATTTTAAATCTACCATTCCTAGGATTATTCTTTCTGTGCATATTTCCCTGCCTTGCAGGGTAAACACATAAAGCAATGAATAGACAAGAAGCACTCCCAGCAAAAGAGAATTTACAAATCTTCAAACGATGTTGAATGTGAGTGGGCAGACCATGACAAAATGTTCACACTGCTTCGTCAAATCTAACTAGTTTGCCACTACATATTTATGCTATAAACTGTGAACTGGAGTTCCTCTGTGGGAGAGTAACCCAGATGAAATGACAGGAAGCAGAAAGACAACTGCTTTTGCAGGTATGGAATAGGACAGGATTTGCTGGTTCCCAATTCTGTTTATGTAATTGAAAAAGCCTTTAAGAATCCATTTCCATCATCATTATTTAAATGGAATCCTAATTTACTCTGAGAATTAGTTGCATTTATTCTGGAAATGCAATCAGTGAAATAATGTCTTTAATCTTTGCCCTTGTTGAAATGGAATAATAATTCTGCCTGTCTCAGTTACAGGTTGTGAGGCTGAAACTGTACGGGTATGAAAGTGTGCATATTCCACAGTGGTGGGTACTACTTCAGGAATGATGTGTTTTATGATCTTTAGACAGAAGTATCTTCAGAAAAGGTTTTTTGTTAAAAGTAGCAGTATCATTGTTTCTTGTGCTGATAATAAACTAATTTACGGTCACAGCAGTGCAAAACTTTCAAGATTTTCCAGTGCAGCAGGTTTATGACTTCAAAATGCAAAGCATAGACACTGTATTTGTAAATCACTGTCTAATATTTACATAGAAATGATCTACCAAGACATCTCCATAGAATTTACTGTGTGGTTTTGCAGTAGTCATGCAGAAAAATGCTGACTGTTTAAAAATACAGTTATTGATTGTTATGATACAATACTGTGTAGACTGTCAGTCTGATAAATTTAAAATATTTTTGACAAGATAAATTTGAAATTCAAGAGGTGAATTTGAACATGGATTTATCAACATAATGGATCAGACAGAAATTCATTCCTTTACTTAGATTATAGCACCCTTGGCTGGCTTTCAGTTTCTTAGAAGTCAGCACTTGTTAGGCTGTACCTGTTTTGGGCCCCCAAGACAGGAAAGACACTTGATAAACTGGAGCAGTTGAGCAGAGGGTCCCCAAGGTGTTTAGGGCTGGAGCACTTGCCCTGTGAGGAGAGGCTGCAGGAGCTGGGCTTATTCAACCTGGAGAAGAGATGGCTTGAGTGGGGGCTCACAGCAGCCCCCAACACCTAGAGGGAAGGGACCGAGGAGTTGGAGCCAGGCTGTTCACAGCAGTGCATGGTGGGAAGAGATGAGACTATGGGCAGAAGTTGAAAGAAGAGAGGTTCAGACTGGAGATAAAGGGACCCTTTCCTCCTGGGGACAGCTGGGCAGGGGCACAGGTTGCTCAGGGAGGCTGTGCCGGCTCCATCCTTGGAAGTTTCCAAGCCCTGACAGGACACAGCCCTGAGCAGCCTGGTCTGAGCTCAGAGCTGCTCCTGCCTGAACGGGAGGCTGCGCTGGAGGCCTCCTGACCTCCCTTCCCACCTGGATTATCCTGTGATCCTGTGTTGGCAACTGTCAGAAGGAGACTGCCTACCCATATAGACATGCATGGCAATAAGCCAAATCACACAGCCAGATCCTATATCCCTCTGTTCCTAGGAGAGCCCCAGTGAAATTCTAACACCACCACCTAGGTCAAGAGCAAAATTCCCAGTGATTTTGCCAGGATATAACCCATTGTATTTTGTCTTTAAATATGGAGAAGGAATATTGGAGTTTTGCCATCAGTTTCAGAGAGGTCATGTCACACCAGATGAATAAGGGTGTCCAGCCCTGCACTGACCAGGGAGCCTGGGCCAGCTGGAATCTGCACTCAGCTCTTAGCTAAGTACCTAAAATTAGATGGACTGAATCCAGGCATGAGAGTTAAAACAACATTGAATATTTGGGAGATTTTTTTCACATGTACCTAATTTGAGATTGGACACAGCTCGCTTTTCCTAGGAAGCAAATATCTATGACTGATACTCAATTTCCAAGTTAAGCATGTACAATGTATACTTACATACATTTGCCTAAAGTGTGTGATTGCCAGACAGTGAATACAACTGATCTGATTTTACCTGCTGACACACAGTTAGATATGATCATGTGTCCATAAAGAACTCCAGTCAGTTCTCATGCAGATTAAATTCATAGCTGCTTGCATTTCTGTAGGCATGTAATAATTCTTATATATATATGAGACTTGGATGTGTGTTTGAAGTCTCCTCTGCTTCTCACTTAGAGAAGGTTAAAGTACAATATATTTGAGATCTAAATACTGACATTAATTAAACTATTTATTACTTTAAAACACTAAATGAAATACTTCTGTGTTTGTCATCCAGCCCATTCCCTGACGCGTGCTGATGTATACCAGACTCAGTCACCCCCTACACTTCTGTGCTCAGTCTGTCAGAACATGACTTTTTTTCTGGGAAGGCTAATTAAAAAGCAAAGGCATTAGATCAATGAAACACAAGGAAAATTGCTGTAAACATGTTGAGAATGGTAAATCTGCCTATTGGCATTTTAATCTTTGAGGAATTGCTCTGGGTAAGAGCTTCTTTCTTAAGTTTCTCACCTCAGCTGGATCAGTTTCCTTAGCCCCATTAGAGATGTGTGTCTTTTGCTACCCTGTTTTCATTACATCATTTGATTTAAACATTGTTGCACCAGAATGATTGACATACAAATTTGGCCTTTAATAAAAATCTGTTGCAGTGATGAAACATTTATTACATGTCATTGTATATGTACATATTATGAACCACTTATGCAAAGAACTCCAACAAATTTTACATTGACTGGCAAAAATCTGTGGCCTGATGAGGGCTACAGAAATACTTGGGGGTACATAGTTAAGAGAACCTTCTTTTTGACATCATGCGGTGTAAAAATTCTTAATTTTTGGAACTTCAAGAGCAGGTCTCTTTTGTATCATCTTAGACAAAAAGCTTTATTTAACTTTAGGTATAATGAGAGGTTTCCATATCAAAACTGTCTTTTAAGGAGGTAAATCTTCATTTTGAATGGCATTGATAAACATTAATTTAAAATACACCACATTCTAGATAAAAAAAAAAAGAAAAAAAATCCAAGAAAAAATATCTACTTTTCAAGATGTCTCCATAATTAAAGCTAATTTTACTTTCTGGTCTCTACATTACTATAACTGGATCTTTAGTCCCACACCCCTGTTTACAGTTCTTGCCTGCCCTTTGTTCCACCAACAGATTTTTGAGGAAAATTACAGGACTGGCATGCTTATAGTTCCTCAGGAATAAAGACCAATTCCTGCCTAGAAAAGATATATCTGGCTAAATAGCTATCAAGTGGCGAGGGTTTGGCTTGCCTCATCTGCATTGTTGGCTCAGATCTACTTTCACTTCTATCCACAGGATACTCCCATAAACAAGGCAAAAAGAGGGTAATATATTTACAGTTCTTTCACTGCTCCAAAGAAAGTTCACCAGGGTTAAAAATAGATGAAAATGTATAGTGATTTCCAAAAGCATACAATGAATATGATTTTAAACATCACAATGTATGGATTTTCTCACTGCAGTAGTGTTTCTCCTACATGCAGATGCAGGATATCAGTATTTGAATTCTCTCCTATGCTTCTTTTCAAGGGTTGAAGGAGTTGCAGATATGGGTGAAAACGGAACTCTGCTTAAAAGGATCTGAAAGTTCTCGCTGGTTTCAATGAGATTTGAATTTGGACCCTAGTGCTGTTATCTGGACTTCTAGAAAATTTGCAGAGGTAATTGGAATGGTCACCCTATTACCACCACAGCCAGAAAGCTGGCACCCGCCTAGCCAGCACATTTTGACTTCTTTCATTACAAATTACAATGGGATATTCATTCTGAGGGTCTGTGGCATCCCATTCTTTAATAATGAAGTCCAAGTTTGTACGTGTAAAGGCAGTTCAAAATCAATACTGTGCAACTCACCAGTGAGTCCCAGCTAGGACACTGAAAGGGATAAGGAGCCTGGGTGGGATGGATGAAAGGGGCCAGAGAGAGTCCTCAGTCCAGGGTCTATCTAGCGCACACAGCCCCACCGTGGCACGGTGCCAAGAAGGCTTCTGTCATGACCTGTCATTATGCAACTTCTGGATGGGTGTAAATTTGGGCCTGAGAAATGTAAACTTTGTCATCATGATGATTAAGCAAAGAGGAAGCTTTCCCTGGTAAACGTGTGCCTCAGACAAACAGAAAATGACTCGTATGCGTGCGTGGCCTCAGCTGCTGGAACAGGCTGCTAAATGGCACCATTGTCAACTAAAGATTTGCACAAGATTTTGTAAAATATCTTTATGCTGTGTCTTTTAACAGTAAAGCTTTATTTTGTGTTTGTTTGTTTTTCTTTAAAATTGCAGTCTGCAGAGACTCATGCTTATAGTTTATTCCTCAAGCCATGATTTCACCCTTTTTTTCTGTTAAAGAATCTGCAGTCATCTTCCTTTGCAGGTGCCAGGGTATATTTTCAACTGAAACACATTTTGTTCTGAGAGATAGGACAGGTCACTCACAGTAACATCCCAGAGTAGCCTTATCAGGGGAAAAAAACAGCTTGCCTGACATTTAGAGACTTCTGTGCTCTGTGGGCTGTGGTAGATATGTGGCCAGTACAGTGATTTCATACTTTTTCTGGTCAGGGGGGTTAGATTATTACTCAAATCTAAGGCAATGAAGTAAACATTTACAAATTCCTACTTTGCTGAAGTTTAATTTGAGTGGGAAGATGGTGAATGTACCCAGAACGTGTGTTGCTTGACATGCTCTGGCTTCAGTGCTCACCCAGAAGACCCATGAATGACAGGCAGTTGCAAAAACTGTCTCAGGGAACAAGTTAACTTTAAATAAATAGTCTCCTTTTTAAGGGCTTTGCTGAACTAAGCCAGGAGGATTAGCTGCAGGTTATTAATAGGAAGCAAAATATATATATATATTGATATATTAGAATAAATATCTCTTTTTCCGTGCTATATAACTTCATAAGGCATTTGTCATCAAAATTAAACAGGTCATGGGGAGAGGACAGCGCTGAATCCTGGCCTGTAAATGCCATTTATTACCACACTGACAAGGGAAAAGACAAACAACTGAGTTTCTTCTCCTAGTGTCTGTTGAAAAAGGTCCTCTTCATGATTTTATTGGTTATTTTTAATGGTACAGAGCTGCTGCTTCTTACTGAGAGGCACACAAGTTTTTATAGGCGCTAATCTAACACAGTGGTACAAAGCCAAGTGATAGCTTTATATCCCTACAACTTCCATTTGCAAAACCAATTGATAAAGTAGTTCGAAAGCAATTTACAGTGAACTCGTAGTTGTATCAGCAAGAAAGGAGCAAAGAGCTATTCCATGGAAAGACTTGGGGGACTACTGTAGTTTCAAAGAGCCCATTTTCTGCCACAGTTCACAAGAAGATGTACAATAAGCCAGGTAACCTGTAATGCTCTGGATTCAGCCGTGTCTGTTTTCGGTCGCAAAAGGAAGATCTTTCACTCCCCATCACCACAGTTCTCTACAAACCAGAGGCAGTGTCTGGGAATCTCTGCTAAAGAATCGTCTTCATTATACATGAAAACTGACTTGAAATGTTGACTTTTATGCTGGCCCATCTCAGACTAGATCTGAGTCCAGACTGACATGCAAAAATAGACAAGTGTTTTGAAAGACTGTTGTTTTACTGATTAATGTCCAGAACTTGAATTTATGCCTCTCCACTTTGCTTACAATTTCCAGGATAAAAGAGAACAACCAAAGCTCTAATCATGACAGATGCTGATCATTCTCCAGGGGGGCACACACCTTCTCTTTGGAGATGTGTGATTTTTGATTGCTCCATTTGGGAGCCTGTAGGAGTAGACTATTCTCTTAGGAAGAAGTCAAACAAAACTCTGAGTTTATCTCTGAGTCAGATAAACTGTGTTGTCTTCTTAATTGACTTTCAGTGATATTAACTTTTATTTATGCCCAGAGCTTGATGAACACAAAATAGCGTCAATGCATCCTAGGCTTCCCTCCACTAAGTTGGCAGAGGGTAATCAGTACAACAAGTTGTTTCTATAACCCTGAGTTTTTCTCAAGAGGAACTGCTCTGTCTGTACTTGGATAGACACAAAAGTAAACTCACACACAACTCAATTTTAACAGAAACAGTGCAATGTAACCAAGTGAATATAGTAGTGTTATTTAACCCCAGTCTCATTTTATAAGTTAAATACCTGTATAAAATATAGAAATACATATATATTTTCTCACCTAGAGATTAAATTATTCTAACAGATCCAAACAGACTATAGTCTTTGCATTGTGGAAAAGAGGCAATGAGACTGGAGAACATTTTGTACATCCAAAAGTATCCAGAGTGTCACAGAAATTTAAGATGGAAATATGTTACAGAGAGCTTTGTATCAGGGAACGAGTGCAGAAGCTGCCTTCTGGTACCACCATCCCTTGGGGTACCCTGCACATTCAAAGCGCTGGCCAGGATGTTAATACTAGTTTCCTAGCTGCCATGATTTACATGCATCTTTGTCTTCATTGCCCCTCTCCCTTACGTTCCAGAGACACCAGAGCCACAGCCAGCAAAGTACTGAAGACAGAGGTTGGAGGCACAGCAGTTCCCTGCTGGCGGAAAGTAAGAAATGTGATGGTTTTCATGTTAAACTTTCAGTCAATAAGAAGGGAGTTATCCTTGTTGGTAGAAATCACCAGTGGAAAGGAAAAATAAAGGGTCCACCCTGACGTACAGGAGAATGTGGGTTTTGTCACCATCCAAAACACAAGCCAGTATAGAGGGCAGTGCCATGATTTCCACTAGCAGAGACTGAAGGGGGGAGTTATAGGAACCGCTATGTGTATCAATACCGGGCACGTCCTTGCTGGTCTCTAGGGTTAAAAAGTCCCTGGCATATTCACTGGCATACTGAGCACACCCAGCAAGGGTGACCTTAGCAGACAGGTGATCTCCTTGCATCACATCCTAGAACAGCATGGCTTGCTTTTTACTTAATGGTCCTCTTCCTGCCACGCTCCGCCTATGCTGTCCCTGTTCCTACTTCTCATTTGTAGTATCAAGAATAATCATTGTAATCACCACCATTTCACTATTTGCTTTCTACTTTCTGCTATTCTTCTATTTGCTGTCTACTTTTCTACTTTCTGCTCTTATTTTTTAGTTCTTCCTCATGCATATCAAACCGAAACAGTGCAGAGGTGCTGACAGAGGTGGCAGAACTTTCCTGAATGCTTTACGAGCAAAGGAGAGACACTCAGGTTTGTCAGTGGCCACATTAACCTGCAGTCCTCTACTCATCAACTGCTTTATAGGCTTGTAGATGAGCTACTGCAATGGAATCAGAGATCGTAGGGTTGTTCTAGTACAATACCCACAAGTCCAGGAGTACATCTGTATGTGCACAGGAGGTCTGAGATAAGGCTTGGCAGTGAATAATGGGGGAGGATAATAAGGAGCAATAAATAACCTGGACTTGCTTTCAGAGAGAGTTCTCTGGATGAGGTCTGTGGGCATAATTGCCAAGTACCAAGAGCTGCTGTGCTGCCCTTGATGCACTTAAAATTAATCTTCAGTGTGGAGCATTGAGTTGTCTTTTAACCATAATGAGAGTTTAGGTACCTACTGGATGTGCGAACAGCAACATGTAGTTGCTTAGTCTCAAACTGAACCCCTTGTTCTCTAGTTCTCAGAATACATGGCAGAAGAAATTGAAAACTCCTGAAGTTACAGCACAAAATCCCACAGACATGTGAACAAGATTATTACTGTTTTACCCCTAAACAGGTTTACAAAGAGAATTCAGAGCAAAGCAAGTAAAATTAGTGATCTCCTAAATAGTATAAAGAACGAAAGTAACCTTGCTTAAAGTCATTGGCACTCAAATAGTTCACTAATGCCAGGGTCTAGCTGTGCCTGGCTGTTCATTTTATATACACCTACATTGCTCTAAGACAATTTGCAAATAGTATGACAGAATGGAGGATTGCCTGCTCTTGAAGTGCTCTATTATTAATGACTTCACAGCAGCTCTGTACCGCATTTCAGGATAGGAAGAGAGGAATACCATGTGCAAGTGAAACTGTAGGCTTGTTTGAGTAAGCAGCATGTAATTATCCAGACTGGAAGGTGGCCAGTGCACTAAAGCTGACACTCTAACACTAACCTTGCAGCATTCAGAATCCAGCATATTTGCAAACTGTTTGCTGTAGTTCATTTTCCAAGGTTCAGCATTAGACACGAATATTTTCTCTATTATATTCTGATGGCAGCACATCCTCCTGCCGATTCTAGTCCTACAATCTACTTTTGCTGCCTAGCTCTGATACCTTTAATTTTTCTCTATTAGGGAAATGGAAGAATGAGAACAATAGCTTATTCCTTCCTTTCCAACAGCCTGGATACACTTAAGTGGCAGTGGAAAATTACTCCCCAAAGTCTTCTCTCAAGTCCAGACAACACAGCTCTTAAAATGGTGAGAGTCATGCACGTCAGGATGAACGTCATGCACGTCAGGATGAGGGTCATGCACATCATGAGCACTTCACAAACAAAGACACTCTACTGTGTCCCAGGGAGTATGAGATATCTTTGAAATCACAACCATTAGCAAGCCTGCCAAAATTTGCTTATTTTTAATTTATCTGGTAAGCTGCTGTCAAAAGCAACGTTCTCTCTTTCCTCATTCCTCAGACAATATCAAATGACTAAAGAAGGAAGCTCAACAAGTCACTACATGGAATAACTGGGAGGGAAAGGTCATTCAGTTTGTGCTGGGGTGGGAGCAGAAGCCAGTTCAGCTGTGGGGTTTGTTTTGGAATGATGTGAAATGGATGGGAGGTGCAGAGATTTGTCGAGACAAAGGTTGTTACCTGCAAGGAAGAGGCTATATAGGCTTGTTGGCAGAACTCAGTTTACAGGAACAAAATCTTTTATGAAGCATGGCTTACAAACTCTGCCACCTGGGATTCAGGCAGAGATGCCTAGTTCAATGGAAATATCTTGCTTCCAGATATTGCATCAACTTTTGGAACTGGAACCAAACAATGGGTCTTCCAATAATCGAAATATTTCTGTTGTGAGCTACTCGGTTACTCAGCTTTGCATTTTCCCATAACAGCAAGGCTTTGGGCCCTGATGATTACATTTTCCACAGGGAGAGAACAAATTCACACAGTTTTTAACCTTCTATATGTGGGAGGGGAGAGTGAGTCCGTTGCTGGCTGGCTCCGAGCCAGAGAAGCCAGCACCTAAATAGAAAGCAAAATTGCAAAAAAGCAGATGTAACAATAGAGAGGAACACGGACCCCATTGTTCTTCCGAGCACATTTCTACAGCAGGTAGAACGCAGTAATGCCTCATGATTTAAATCTGTGGCACGGAATGACTGCTTGTTTTATTGTTTGTATTTAGCTAACTCTGATGGATACCCCATGATTTTGTGTCAGGCAAAGTGTAATGCTTCTTTTTTTTTTTTTTGATAGAACTGGCTCCTCAGCATAGTAATTTTTTTTTCATTAAGACTTTTCCTGGGAATTTTCACAAAGTTGTACTTTGGACACTTTTTTCATGCACCATTGAAATTGTTGACATCTTTACTGAGCTCAGCCAAACAATAGAATAATTTTGTATTTCATGAATACTAGTGAGGAGACTCACTAGACAGTGCCAGAACATTTTTGAAGACTAACTGTCCCAGAGCTGTCTGCAGATGTTTATTTAACCGACTCCTCCATCACTGAGATTTTGTCTTGCCTTATTTAACAATGTCAGCATTGACCAAGGCAAATATATTGAACAACAAAGATTTTTATCATCATTACTTCTACTGTAGAAACTTCTAAGCATTCATATTCCAGTGTTTCTACTGGCACAGCGTTTTTGTACTATCTCCTTCTTCTGTGGCTGAGGCCTTTGTGAAAAAGCTTGAATTAAATGTTCCACTCACATTCTCGGTGACAGCAAGTGCTCATATTTTCTGCATCTCCACACTCTTTATCTTTCCTCAGAATGTGCTCTGATCACCTCTATGTTGTTTCTCTATTAAACCAATTGTTTGGAAAGCTGTAACAGAAGGAAGTGTTGGGTGAACTCCTGTAGCAATAATTTGACCTAAATGGCTAGAGATTTCCACTCAAAGGCATAATTGTAATAGCATAATAATGAGAATATAAGTGAATATAGCTGCTTAGGATTAGCCGATGTAGTAGCTTGTTAGTTCATTGATCTCAGCACTGCTAAAACTAGAATTTATCACTTTTTTTTTCTTTCTAAGATTCAATCTTACATGTAATGTTTCTACTTTTAACTTTGTGAGTTTCTCTACAGCTAGATAGTATACTCATAGTATATTCCTGACATTTGAAGTCTCTGTCAGGAAATAGCTTTTGACGTGAACAGGTTCAACTTTCTAAAATGTCCATAGGGTTGAAAGCTTGCTCTTTTAGAAAAACATTTTTCTGTCTTGTCCAACCCCAAAAAGCACTTATAAACTCTAATGCAACTCCTCAGAATTTAATTGCATATTAATATATTATGCATTACATAAAATATTATGCATTTATATTCTGATCAAAATGAACACTGTACAAATAACATTTGAGACATTATTTCAAATGGCCACAAGAGAACCATAAAACAAAACAGATGGCAAGGGCTAAATAAAATGAATGAAAATCAAAATGGTATTAAGTACTTTGCAAATCAGACAATAGGTTTGATTAACATCAGCGGGAATTACAGAGATAATGGGAAGGTCTATAGAGCTCTGATATGGTTTTTGGTGTTCCAGTATGAAATGATCTAGTGTGACAGAAACAGATCTCACACCATTTAGTCAGATTAGCTTTCTACATTGACTTCAGCTAGTGTCTTTTGCTCTATGGAGAGCACAGGTCATGATGAAAAATAGAATATGAAAATTCAAAGCTTATTGAAAATTACTTTTCGCTATTTCCTTTTTATTGGTTATGGCAGTGACAGTTAATAATAACTGTAATACAGGAGACTTGTAGTTGCTTAGCAAGCAGTAGGTATCTTTGAAAAGAGATAAAAGGATTTTGTAGGCTATTGCAAAAAAAGTAAAGGTTAAAAGGGGGCTAACTTGGTGATAATACACTGAACATTACAAAGCATAAAAATGCTGGTGCAGTATATAATTTTATTTTATAAAATAGAGTTTTTCTTCCTGTAAACCAGCATCTGTTTATTAAAACTACTCAAATTCAATTTCTAATGGACTTTTTAAATTTCCTATAAAGCGGGGTGACCTCCTTAGTAGTAAGGAACATATGGGCAGCGTGACACAGTTCCTCAGACGTCAGAACGGGCTTTGCTTACCAGGGTGGATCTCAGCTATGCCTGGGTATGAAGTGGAACAATTACATACTGGGAACATATTGTAGAGGCAGATTTACTAATTCAGTCATCAAAATTATGAGTAAAATATTTACAGTTAAATTAAGGTCAGAAGTGTGAAACAAATGAACACTTGCTGATTCATTTTCAAAAGTACAGAGTAGGATGACAGTGTTTGAGTTCTCCAGGTCACAATATGAGCCTTACATCTGAAATGTTGTGCCTTTCTCTTGTTTACCTCATAATAAAAAATGAACTGTAACCTCTCCCTTTTATGCTTTTCCCTTCTTCCCTTTACACAAGGGCAATGGGAATTATAACCCTAACAAAACTATATAAAGAAAATAGCGTAGGGTAAACTTTACCCTTTAGCTACAGCTGTTGAACTCATTAGTTCCATGGGACCAGTGAGATCCAGCAGAACAAAGAATTTGTCTCAGGGGATTTAACTGAAGGGTCTAAGAAGGTCTGATCCAGCTCTCAGAGAAATCAATGTGAACTTTTCCAGTGATTTCAGAGAAAACTGGATCAGATCCAACAGTCAGAGAATTCTGAGTTAAAGCTGAAATTTATCCCATTTAGTCTTATGTGCTATTTCAGCTCCCTCTCCAGTCAAAAACTGCCAGAGTAAATGAGAAATTACAGAACAAAGCTTGGCTTAATATTGCTTGATCTGTGTTTTCCCACAGCTACTCCTGCATACCCTATTATCCCAAAAGACACAAAATGAAACAAATAAATACATAAAGTTCACTGTACACACAGTTGTTTATTATAAATACAAGCCAGTTCCTAATGGGGACAATACAGATAAGGGGAAATGCATCTGTGTTTTAAAATCGGGTTTTAATATGCAAATAATTTTATTGAAAATAATTATTATAGTAAGTTGAAACCAAAATTGCCAAAAATATTGCTGAAATTCATTCCCTGACTTTTATGGATGTTGATTTTAATGGAACCAGTTGGAAACCAGTGTTTTCTAAAGACAAACATCTGCCAAAGGCCTTTAGTTCCTTTTTAGTTACCTAATTTCAGTTACTCCAAATGAAGAAAGCTGATGGTGTATAAAAGCTATACCAATAAACTTCACAAATATTGCAGCATTAGTTCTATAGTTTGGGTATGCAATTCCTCTCCCTCAACCCTACAGACATTTTCCTTCACATTTTCTGTTCTAACAGTACATACGAACTGTTCTTCAAATATCTTTTTAAAAGAAATATTAGTACTGGCAGCCAGTATGTTGTCGATGGACCTTGGCAGAAAAGAAGTATCATCTTGCTTAAAAAACTACCTGCCCTGGAGCATTTAACAAGAATGTCAAACCCTAAACTAGGTCAGCCTTGTAATTCTGAGCAGTCTTCTCGTGACAAGAGCAATGTAAACAACGTGCTAAGTTTTTCTGTGCAGTTATCACCCTCATGTTTGCCATATGTCCCTTGGCCCGTTTTTATAATCTGTTTGTTGCTATTGTTTGGTACCCAAAACTTTTATTCATGGACATGAAAAGCCAGAAGGAACTCAGAGCTGGCAGATGTGTCCACTCTGGCCACAACAGGCAAGAGATGCAGGAGGGCAGTTCTCTGGGTCACAGCCGGCAAAGTTCATCCTTGTCCAAAAAGCTGTATCACTTGCATTCCTAGAATAACTTCACTCCAAACCTCAGGATTCCTTACAGGTTTTCTTCCTTTACAGTGAAAGTTATTTACTTTAAAACAATCCAGAGGAATATGAATGCTTTAAGAGGCTCAGCATGCTCTCTGGTTGGTGGAGGTGTCTCTTGGGTGACAGCAGCTGGGAGCCTGGAGAATGGCTGAGCCCAGCACAAGAAGCAAATGTTGGGACTGGAACGGGGACTGATAGATGATGTGTTTCCTTCCCTTTATATGTCCGTTTTCTTAGGACAAAGTTACCAAGGAACAATTACAAGTGTTCCAATTTTATCAGGATATATACGGCAATCTTAGCCAGGTGTTTAAGCAGGACTCAGATGCGGCATTGCAGAGGCAAGGGCAAGCAACTTTGCTGAATGAAAATAAAAAGCAACAAAGTTAGAAACAAGGAAGAATGCTTTATTTTAAGGAAAAGGGTAGGAAAACAATTCCTCTTACAGTAGCAAGTATTTTTCTTTCAAGTGTTTATATCTTGAATAAACAGTTCATAGTCATATGCCACAATGTGTTCTTTAAAATGGCTCTTATGATCAGATGTATTACATTTCAACACATATTTGGGGATGTTTATTTGTTTTTTTCATCTGTACAACTGACATTTATCCAAAATGGACACATAGGACAATTAATACTAAGTAGATTCCTGCAATCTCTTCACGTATGTTTGTACTAAAAATATTTTAGAGAGAAAAATATTAATTTGCTCTGATCACAGCTGATTTCAACAAATGTCAACCGAATGAATTTAAGAAGGCAATGTCTAGATGCAACCAACCTTTTATTGGCCATTGGAACCTTGTGCTCTGTAATCCTGCTGCCCTAAGTGTATTTTCATTTGCTATCAATAATTGACATTTTGTCTATCAAACAGAATACATCATCACAGCACACCTGTTAATGACATCGATGAAAAAAATAAACTGGCAATAAGCTTGAAAATAAACACAGTTATTTTTTAATGAGCAACCTCCCATTACTCCCATTACTAACCTCCTTAGTACTTAGTTTAATTATGTCACTGGAATGCATGCTTAACATTACCCATAACAGTTAATGAGCTGATTCTTCCAAAGTCACCTGCTCCTATTAACCAGTAATCTTCTCAGGCTAACCCCTACATTTCAGGGAATAACCAATAAAGAAGGCGGCAGGTAGTCATGAACTCTGCAGCCCTACTTCGACACTCATTAATATTAGACTTGTGAATTAGCAGACCACCTGCCAGTACAAATTTAATCTAGATCAGGCATAAATCCATAATCACATTTCTGTCAAAATAACCAGAGCACACAATATTGTGTTTTGTCACCTTTTTGTTGGCTGCACAGGGGCAAATAGTACTAATCGGGCATAAGGTCTGATAGAATGAAATTAAGCTTTTACTTTTTTTGTGTGTAATTATTTTAAATCACACTTGAAGCAGCAGAATGAATTTATTCCTGTTCAATTCTTAACGCATGTAGTCATGCCATTTTTTACCCCAACGATCACCAAAGTAACTGTTGCCCCAGAAGGTATGAGATTAAATTGGCCAGGTTTAGTTAGTAAGGACAGAGAAGGAATTGGGAGGAACATTTTGTGCCTCACCCAGTTTATGCTGCTGCACATGACAAAATGAGCAGACATCAAAATAATTCAAGTGGAAACCCAAAACCAGCGTAGTGAATTCTAATTGCCCAGCAAGTCTAGCCAATGCATTTCTCTGATGTGTGGGTGGTGGTAAGGTAACAAAGCGGTGTCTGTAGCAGCTTAGCAGTCTGAGGCTATGATCACTATGTACGTGGGACATTTTCATTTCTGTGATACTGAATTGCAGTGCATCAATTACAAACGAAGGACTCCATCAGAAAATAGAACCAATGGTTAGGAAAGGACATCCAAAGTATGGTGCAGAGAAGCTGGCTGCCCTCTCATGTAAATAGTTTTCACATAGGTGTTCTTCAATCCAAACATGTGTCATTTGAATGATCTCTTATTTCAGTGGGGACTCAGCCATTTTACAGGTAGGCAGGGTGTACAATTTCATATTCAGTAACTGCACAGACCGGAAAGGCAGATATATTTAAATTTTGAATTGTAGATTTCCATTTAAAAAACAGGCAGAGAATGACCCAAAACCTGCAGGCTGTGCATTGCTAGATTTTTTTTAAGTCACTGGAATTAGAGGCAAAGTTTACAAGACAAAATAAGTAGTCAAACCTGTTCTTAGAAAGAAAAGTATTTCCTCATTTTTGCTTTCTTTGTGCAGTTCCCTAGAAAGTTGTCTGTAACGGGCGTACTTATGTGGTTCAAATATCCCCTCAAACAGCTTTCAGAAGGCAGATTGCTGTCAGCTATTGTGTAGTAACTTCTTTGTATATATATGTTGATATATTTGTACCCGTTATCTGGGGTTCTTCATATTAGCTATTGTTCAAATTGTAGTTTAGTCCTGACAACATATTGCAGTTTGCACTGGTTTATTCCCTGATGTGACATTCCTGTCACTCAATGACTGTCCAGGAGAAACAAAGTACACTGAAGTGGAAACAGACTTGAAATGACGCCGAGTGCCAGAGAAACAGAAAACCACAGATGAGGAAAGTAATTTTCAATGCAACCTTCCACCAAGCTGTGTATTTCTTAGAGATTTTGGATTTTTATTTTTAAATGCGAGAACCAGTGAAAGACTCTTCTTTCAAAATAAAACAAAACCAGGTCTTCTTTATTGTAAGGATGCTTTTATATCAAAAGAAAGATCTCATTACGATTACAAGACCTGCCACCACCTATTTTCTTACCATTTTGTGGAAGTGGAGAAACACAGATTTAGATCATTTGCTAATAAAACACAAGGCTTGTGACTCTGCTCTTAATCTCAGACTTACACTACTGCTTCTGATATGAATATCATGGATGTGCTTTAGATAAAAATTATCTCAAAAGTTTTTCTTCTGTCATATTTTAATGTGAAGTAGAGCTGATGTCTCAGGAGATCATAAAAAGGAGTAAGAAGTAATCTAAAGAGTCAAATAATTGGAATTCACCCCGTTAAAAAAGGAATATTACAGAGACAGCAGGAACAGGCGCAAAAATGGGCTTATAGATAAAAAACTGACCAATCTTGTCATTTGGACTCATTGCATTCTGAACAAGTACTTACTTTCGTCAAATTTCAGAGTTACAGAGAGAGAATTAGCTTCTGTGTCTATGCAGCTGAGATAAATTCTGGGGATGGTAATGACATGCCATAATGTGTTATTAATAGTGTAATCATTGCAAAATATTCATAATGAATTTCTAGTCTTCAAAAAAATTAATCGAACTGGAAATATGTTCTATGCTTTACCTATCTGTGTTAGGTAAACAACCGATCCCTTCCCTGACTGCATAATGAAAGACTAAGAAAAATGCAGGCTCAGAAGGCTATGCTTGTCTTGCTCGGGGGACAGTTGAGCATCAAAAAGTGCTGCCTGTCTTATTAAATTGTTTGTTCACTCATTGCATTAACTAGCTGTCCCCAAGACAGATTTACTAGAGAAGGGGCTAGTCCAAAGAGGGGTGGACTTCATCACTTGGTGCTATTGGGAGCCAGACATCAGCCCCTCTCCTAGAGCTCTTTAAGGTGGTTCCACTCCTAAGATGCCAGGTCAAATACACTTAAATTATCCCAGACAGATATTTATCTCGGCTTTTATTTAAAGCTTCCATTTCTGGGATCCCAATTCCAGCACTTCAAAATTCTCATATTTAATAATTCAGATTTTTTTAAAATATCCAAACTACCTACTGGAAATTAGATTTTTTAATTCATTTCTTCCTCAGCCAACATTTGGAACTGTTGATCCCATCCATTCTATAAACAACACTCTACATGTATAAAAGACCCCTCTCACTCCATACTTTTTCTTTTCTAGGCTAAGCAAACCTCATTTTTTCAACTTTTCTTCATATTTTATGTTTTCATAACTTTTTTCTGGGCTCTTTTCAATTTATTCCCCTCATACACTTTCAAAGTGTGGTAGATAAAAGCCAATGTGATTTTCAAGTGAAGAACTAGGCCTCACCAATGTCAAACAGACTGCAGTAATTTTCCCCCAGATATAACACACAACACATTAACTAAGAGCTAAAATTAGCCTTTGTTGTTGGTTTGTCTTGAAAATCATAATATTGCTGACTCAAGTTCAATTTGAGGAGCACAAAGGATTAGTTTGATATGTTTTGTTCTTGACATCCATAGTGCTTGCTGCTTAGCATTACACTTTCCCCTGAGAGCTTGCAAGTTTATCATTTAATAATTTGTTATAGATTCTTCCCTGGAGCACCTTTTATCTTCTTTTAAAGAATAGGTAGTATACTTGTCCTTCATGTATCCTGTGATGTTACCCATCATTGTTAGTGGTACAGGCACTGTGGTGACTAGTTCCTGAAGTATTTTAGCATGAAGTTCACTAATTGCTACTGATTTGTGTATATCTTGCTATTAAATGATTTTTAGTAAGTCAGCTTGGGCCAAAACCAAGGAAACATGATAACCATTATTTAAAACTTACTCGTTTTGACTCCAAAGTGATAGAAACAGTTTTAGTCATTTTATGAACAACATTGGGCAATATATTCAGCATTTTCAAAAGTATCATCTGGTGAATTTGGGGGCTCACTATGTAGCAGTCAAGCAAAGTCCATCACAAAGACTGTAAACACCATGTAAAGAAACAGGGAGAGAGAGCGCACCGTTTAGGAAAATTGCAAGTAGGAAATCAGGTAATTCAAAATTTTAATCATCTTATGCTATGTCTGTAGAAGTAAATTAAGCATTGGGGGGGAACAATTCAGGGCACTTGATTTTGTATACTGTATCTTCGCATGTTTTAGCCAGTCCAGTTTATAGTCTCCCAGAGTACTTCTGGTGATGGTTCAGGGATTAGCATAAGCCAAAAGCATTCTTGGTTGGCAATTGGCATGAAGCTACACTACTTGTTGGCTAAGAGTATGGCTGTAGCTATTCTATGCCAGCACTAAAGAACAATCAAATGCATCCTTAGTTTATTATAATAGATGTACCTATGTTATACCAAGAAGTTAAGACATGGATTCAAACTTCTCCAAAGTTCTGTTTAGATTCAGGGAGTTTTGCTGCATTTTCATTTATTAATATCCTAGAGGACACACTGTCCAACCGGTTAGCTAAACCCACATCAAAGAACCACTGAGCCTCCAAAGTTTGTGTATATATGTAAAGTGCAAATACAAACAGAGAGACACATATATGGACAGAAAGTACAAATAAAACTTGTTTAATGCAAAACATTCAAGGTGTGTTTTTTGGAGAGCTTGCTATGTGTGTCTGGCAATATTTTTCACCACGGATGGCTTTTGTTCAATGAAATTCCTTTAAACTTGTCTGGGAAAGGAAAGATAATGAAACTTTGATGGTACCTGGACCAATATAGCAACAGAAAATCCTTCATGATTTTGATGACAGTAGGAGAGAACAAGGACACTGAAACCCCAATTGAATTTGACAGATTTGTCTTCTGTTGTGGGTTTTTTTTAGCAAAAAACATATCAAGTGTTGAGGGAAATTGCAAAGAAAAATGATGTGTGATCAAGCTCTGTTCTAAAATAATTAGAAATACAAAAAGATTTGTAAATTATATGTTTAATATCTGAAGATGAAGTCCTTAGCTTGACAAAAATTTCACTGTTCTCAGATAGGGAGTTCTCCCTGGGAAAAGGATGCAGGAAGGAGGTTATGTCCCTGTGATCCCTTTATTCTTATTAGAGAAGGCTATTATTTATCAGAAGAGTTACACGTACACATACACACACACAGAGAGTCTAAGTCTCCAGGATTCCTACAATAGAAGTTTGAAGTCCACTTAAATAAACTGCAGAGCATCAAATACTCCTTTCCTCACATACCAAAGACCTGTCACAGACTCTCCTCGGCATGTACTCGGGTAAACAGAGGACTCTGGCAGATCACTCTGAAGGGATCTGCACCTGAGCTGTGCTGGACCAGAGATAAAGCTTGTGTAGGGTACAGAGTCCCTCACTCATTGACCTCTGTTGTGACCTCCCTCCAGGAGTGGCATGTGCAGGATACGAAAAGAAGGGAGACCTCTGAAATAGTAAAATACCGACTGTTTCAGGGCTTCATCAATCAAAACTCTTACTTTGGATTCAGTCAGGAAATCTCAGGTTCCCATTACAAACTGTGAAGAACTGGGAATAAGGAGAAGATAAGGTGATGAATCTGTGATAGAGATACATAGAGAGGATATATTTGATAATCATAGGGTCTTCAATTTACAGGTGAATGCAAGGTCAAAATACTGGAAGGTGGTACTGGGCTGTAAATCTAACAGCAGACTCAAAACAATGGAAATTAAACAGTGAAACAACTAAACACATAAAGAATGTGGTTGGTTCTCCATCTGTGCCATTTAAAAATCTAATTGAATAGATTTTAAAAGATATGCTCTGGCTTAAACAGGAACTAGCTCAAGGAATTCCTGTGCCTACAAGGTCAGACACAGATGATCACAAAAGTCCTTTCGATTCTTATAGTACCTAAATCCATGTTTCTCCATAAAGCAGTATTACTTAATTCATCTCAGCTAACTTATCTATCTACAAGAGAAGCATCTAGTCCTAACTGGACATCGGGAATCCCTCTATAATCTCTGGAGAGAGACAGGAGTCCTTAGAGGGCAGTTTAGTCTGTCTTTCTCCATAGACACTGGGAAGATGAAACCTACCTTTCGTGCTGGTATTTTTTGAACTGAAGGTTAGGAAACAACTTTTTCATCCAGAAATTGAAAACTTTTTCCATTTGACAAACAAAAGGCTCTTTGATACAGCAGACATATTATAAGCAAACTCATATGGAGTTTGTAAACCTTCTTCCAAAACTCAGAATCTACATCCTTTCAAGTTTCATAGTCCCTTAACTTCGTTTTTTCAGGCAACTACTTCATATCTTGCTTTAGTAAAAATTAAAAAAAGAAGTAACAAAACTCTGAGATGGCTACATTTGCAACACTTTGCAAGTTAGAATGTCCCAGAAGAACTTGCAACAGATAAGTTTCTCAGTCAAAAACTTATCAAACATATTCCAATAGCTTTTTTGTTAAGTATCTGAGTGACTACACACTGTTTCAAAACATGGGAGCTTAGGTTGTCTCCAGTGACAGTTCTTTCTCCTAGTACATTAATTTAAAACAAAACAAAACAAAAAAACCTATGTTTTTTCTTAGTATAGTTAAAGGATGATTACTATTGAAATGGTATTTTTTGATGTCTTTCAAACTTCACCAGTTTGCCATCACCATACACATCAGAGGTATTTTTGAGTATCACTGGTGCCCTAGGGTTCTGGGCGCTGTGTATACCCCCAGTGAATATTCATTTTAAGAGCTGCAGATGTCAACTTCCTGGCTAGTAGGCAAGCAGACAGATATCCTACATACACAAAAGAGACCAGTCGAGCACCGAGACAGCAGGGAGGCCTCGAACATTTGATCTCAAACAATTAGAGGAAAGCAGTAGCTGAAAGCATAGAATTAGGCTCTTTGAATTAAAGGATAGCATTTCTAGTGAGAGATACAATTCCAGCTTTAGATTGGTTAGATGTTATTCATATTTCAAAACAGACTACATTCAGAATTTATTTAAAGCATATGGGCCTCCACATTGGTTTAACAGTCAGGCCTTGCTAATCTGATTGCAGGATCAATGGTACAGTTTGCATGAGTCTCTGAAATCCAAGCAAAATTTACAGTAAGTTATTGAATCAGAAAAGAGTCTGTGTCAAACAAAAACCTGCACTGACTAGACAAACTAAGTTGTCTAATTAGCTGGCCTATTTGAACAATTCCCTCTTTGCTCTTTCTGTCTATGTTACTATTGGCCTAATGTAACTTTGATGTAGAACAGTACTGAAAGAACTGATCTTTTTAGATTTTACAGCCTAAGACTTTTCTTTTTGCGCCTGTAGGCATCTTACTTCAATTATGACTGGGGAGTATCCACAATTCCTCTTGATTCCAAAGCACAAAGGGAAGTCAGGTCTGGGTTTTTTCTAACAAAAATTCCTAAAAAGGCATTTAGGATAACATCCTTCAGCGTATCTGAGATCTTTGGAAGAAAAATAACTAATATTCCATGAGATTCTCATGATCAGTCCCCTATATCACAATCAAAATCACCATGATCACAGGGAGATCTTCTTATAGTTACACTTGCAGGGAGAGAATGCAATGGAAACTGGTTTGTTTGCTTTTACATTTTCTACATTTTAGCAATAAAATTAATAGAAATACTTATATCAGAATGTGTAAGATACTGCTGACTGCTACTCAGAATGGAAAATTACAGATAGTACAATTGATGATCATTGTGTTGCCAGCAAGTGAAGAGTTACTGAACTCTGCTAAAATGCCCTGAAATGGGAAAATCATAGACTGGCTAAATCTTAAGTATTTCCAAAGGGAAGGTTTAGAAAAAAGCAATTTAAAGGTCTGTAAAATTAGGCCTACTTTGCTATATAATACATATTCTGAAAGCAGGTTGAAAAAGTTAAATATAATGTGGCCACCAAAAGGAGAAGAATGACCTACTAGGCTGTAATAATACATGAACTGTTGTGTTATTCTGTCAAAATGTTTTCAGTAAATGCAATAGCAGAACTAGCATCTCCTTTATGATTTATATGGATTTTTGTTAATCTATAATGAGTTATTAAAATCTAAGACACAATGTAATTAATAGCAACAATAACAATAGTGCTTAGTTTTAATGCGGTAATTTTTCCAGAACAGTTTTGCTGCTATTTAATTGAAGTAACCACCACAGTAAATAGGCTCAGTAGAACTAATCTTATAGTAAAATCTTATTCTGATGTAGATTACTGTCAAATTAAATCATGATCAGCAATCCTTAGAAAACAGACAATAAAATGTATTGATTCTTTCAACCGAGTTTTAATTCTTCAAATGTGTGAGGCAAGTGGTACAGAAATACCTTTATTAATCAATAAGCCATGTTTAAAGGGCAGTTCCAAATCCTAATAACTGATTGCCCCAAATTGTACTGCTATTCTTTTTCTGTGGAAAGCAACATAACTGCTCTGGATCTATACCCTGTGAGTGCAAAAAAGCATTTGTCTCACTGACTACAATATTAGTTTCCTCGTAACAGCAAAGACCAAACATTATGACTATCATCAGCCCTGACCTATCACTTTATGCTTGAATCACAGAATCATAGAATGGTTTGTGTTGGAAGGGACCTTTAAAGATCATCTAGTCCACCCCCCTGCCATGAGCAGGGACATCTGCCACTAGATTAGGTTGCTCAAACCCCATCCAGCCTCACCTTGAACACTGCCTTGAACACTGTCTTTAAATCCAGGAGCTTTTTTAGGGTTACATTTAATAATTTCTCCCTTAACTACCTCAATGCTGGCTGGCCAAACTTATCAAACTTGCCTTCTGCCTCTCTGATTTTTTCCTTGCAAGAAAAGGAGGAACAGACTGCCAAAGCAGCTCGTGCTGATATTTTGCCTGCCCTTAATAGTTTCTAGAGACCATTTTGTCTTTTCCACGTGTGTTCAGTTAGATACCCTGCAATGTTAAATACATTGGCGAACATACATATGGATGAACACTTTGAGAGCACCTATACTAGCAAAAGTCTTACAAATGTAATAGCAATCACCAGGACTGGCTATCTTTACTCTCAGAGTACACAGAGGGTTTTATGTCTGGGAGGTTCTCAAACAACAGGAGCTTCCCAATATGGCCTTTGAACAAGTTAACCAGCAGGTGAACCAGAATATGGATTTTCAGCATGTTTGCTCTTTTATATGAATGCTTTTACCACAGCTAAACCAATTCAGATCGCACAGCACCTGTTCTCTGCGTTACTCAGGGAGCAGCCTTGGAGACCTGCCACACTAGTAAATGTCTTCCCAGAGGGAGCAGCACTCATGGGCCTGCAGAGTCGTTCGCTTGAGTCTGCTTGAACTCAGTGTGATGAAATATTAAAAAGCTGATCTGAGGGACACTGAGATTTACTGTATCCAAAGAGAAAAACCCAGGCACAGAGATGGCAGCATGTGCTGCATTGTAAATTTGGGATTTTCTCCTTCCCTTAAGCCGAATAAAATGTAGTTCTCTACTTGCAACATAGATTTTGGACTCATTATGTTCAGATTTCAACCTCTGTTCAGAATTCCCAACAGACGAGAGTTTACAATTAGGGTTGTGCCATCTTCTTCACACTCACGGGCATGTCTTTGCATATACATCACCTTCCTGCAGTAAAAATACACAATATTGTCAATAGCGATACCATTGGGCACAATTCAGTTGCTCAAAGATAGTCCTTTATTATTAAAGATCCCTAGGGTTTCTCAGCTGGTCTTCAGCTGTTGTTCCAGAAGGGCATGTGTCTTCTGAAGACCTTGTGTGACACAACTGCTACTGTTGATGTCTCAAATGCCCTAAGGCATCTCAGCTGGCACAGGAATAATCAGTCTTCAGTTATTGGTACAAAATCCATTGTTGATCATCTGTCAAAATATGAGACACCACTGATCAATCTGTAGGCAAACAGCCTTTCATAAGTCATCTAAGGGCAAAGGATTTTATGAACAGCTGGTCCTCCTGTGAGGATTATGTCAAGCCTTTCTTTGCAGTCTTAAACTTGTGAGGCTTCTCCTTCATTTTTCTGCATTTGCCTAAAATAAACCTTGCCTTCTACTGCTTACTGCTAAAGACAGTTAACTGCAGTGCAAAGGTTCTGCATAGCTGCATTTCACTCCAAAACAAATGACATATGTTGTGTGTGTTACACCATGATCCAGAAATTGTGATTTAGCTTGACAAAGATGGAATATTTGCCTGTGGATAAAATTTTTCCCTTTTCTTTGGGAAAATAACATTTAAAGGCAGCTAGTAATCTATCATTTCCATGTCATTGACTGAAACTTCCCAGAAATAACAGAGAGGTAAGGCACTTAATGTAAGTACTGCAGTAAAAGAGCAGAGAGATGACAATGTAATAAAGAATCAATTCCCCCAAACAAACAAAAACCCACAAAGCATTCAGAGTGGATTTTAATTATGTCCCATTTTCATAACCATGTTGAATTAACATATTGCTAATATAGATTCTTACCTTACTACTAAGCCCCTCGATTCTTGTTTTAACAGGAATTTTTAATAGTTAAATAAAATCTTAAGTATTTCACTACCTAAAGTAGGCAGTGACATGTGAATGCTGGTATCCAGTCTTTGCTATCATTTACATTAGTTTGTAATGCTTAACATTTTAATTTTAAAATGATCACATAGAAATAGTCAGTCCTCAATGAAGAATGCATGCAACACATGATTTTGATGGGATGACAGGAACATCCAAGAAACAAAGATTATTCCATCAACACATAGAGCGATGCCTTTGTAATGAAAACGTGTACTGCCCTACCATCCACTCCTGCACTGGTAACTACCACTGCAGTAGCTTGCTCTCTCATTGAGCCCCATGGACTCCCCAGGGCCTTGGGAGAGTGCATTTGGTTATGGTGCAGGCAACCTCCTTAACATCCAGCCCAAAGGAACAGCGTTTATTGGCTCTGCGCTAGCTCCTACATTCATCAGTCCAGGGGCTGTGGAAAACTCGACACTCTGTTAATCCATGGGTGCCATTTACAGTTCAAATCAACGAGCCAGCACTGAATTTCTTTCTGTGTTTTCCCATCCCACTTGGTGCGCTCTCTCCTGCTCAGTCCCTCCCCACTAGCAGCTCTGGGGTTTTGCTCTCAGCAGCAAGTGACACGCAGCTGACAGCAACACTCTCACTCAGCTTTTCTGCTCCCAGGTGTTTCAGCTCCTCAGCACATTTCTAATGCAGCCTCTGAGCTCTCAGGAGACGTGCTTGGCCTCACTGTCTACCCTTGGCTTTCTGTAGACCTCAGTCCTTTCTTCTGGATGTTCAAAATACTTTTCATGGGAGAGTACTCTTTGGCATCTGCCAGCTCTATTCTTCTCACAACCTGTTCTTGCATGATTTAGGACTATAATCCCATTCCAGTAACCTAAAATTGACATTATTTACTGTTGCCAGTACTGCAGCAGCTGCAGCACAGAACAGTTCCTGACGGGAATTACCAAGAACCTCCCAGCTAAACATGACTACTTCCTTACCTGCAGGTTACTTGCTTTCTTGTCAAGAGTCTGAGCTTACAAACATGGGAGAACAAGGAAAGATTTCAGACAAGAATCCACAGCAATGTTATGAGCAGCAAACTGACGACTCTTCTACATGTCTTTCCTCCATAATTTGGCTCTTTGCAAGGCAAATTATTTGTGACAAAGAAGGATTTCCTATATGAGCTTGTAAGGAGTCATTCACACCCACAACGTTGTACAAGCCATTCAACATACAAAGTACTCTGAATAATAAGGAAAACAGATTCAAACTGAAAATCACTGCTCTCCAGATTACAAGGAGCTTGGTTGTAATCACACCTTCCTGCTCATGGTGGTATATGACCTGGCTAGGCAGGAGAAGGATGTCCAGGTACAAAAGAGGCTGAGAACCTCTGCTCCAAACAAAACAAATCTATCTATAGCCAGCACACCACTGCTTCCCTCAGAGCACTTCCAAAGAACTGAAGACTTATAATCTCCTTTTTCATGATCTCTGCACTTCTTTCTCTGCCTTTCACAGCTATTTGAAGATCATCATTGGACTTAAAAATATGTATACACGTAAAAGTCTTTTTTTCTCAACTGACCTAAATCAGTCCTTTCAAGCACAGCACCTGGGTGTTAGCTTTGGAGGCCAGTCTTTGCTCTGGGAAGAATGGCCTAGTGGACCTGCTGAGAAAGTAGAGTCAACTGTAGGAATCTCAAACTCATACAAAGGGACTGGGTTTGCAAGAGGATCACAGGACTTATCTTCCTTTGCTTCTAGGACTTTGCTTCGATCTTTTTCAGGTCATTGGCAATAGAAAGTTGCTTATTTCTGATGGCTCTGTGGTGACTCACGAAAGGGAATGTGGCCTGTTTATTCCACTTATCATGGGCTGATAACCATATTGCAAAGCCATAATTAGCAGTAATGATTAAAGTCTCAGCAGCCATGCTTAAGGCTGAAATGGCTGGTGACTGAACTCTCTGTACATTATCCTGCTGTGTCAAGGTTAGACCATGCTGTTGTCCCTGCTCCATGGACAGAACTCACCAGGACTTTGCAAGCTAAAAACCAGCTGGGATAAAATGCAACTTTACATAAAGGCGGTGCTGCTCTGCCCGTTATTCTCTCCACTCTCAAAGTCGTGAGGGCTGCTCACCACCTCATATAGACCTGCCAGAAGGAAAGAAGGAAAGAAGGAAAGAAGGAAAGAAGGAAAGAGGGAAGGAAGGAAGGAAGGAAGGAAGGAAGGAAGGAAGGAAGGAAGGAAGGAGGAAAGAAAGAAGAAAAGAAAAAAGGAAAGAAAGCAAGAGAAGTTGCTCACAAGCATTAACTGATGCCAAAGAAAGTTGCTCAGGATAATCCCTGTGCTTCAAAGCATAAGAATGACAATCACCAAGATTTGTTACTGTTGTGGATTTTACTGGGAGATGCATCCTGTTGAGGCCTCTGGAAGCACAGGTCCTGCAGAGGTTATGTGCATGGCTGCTCAGGCTTCAAAATGTAGGCACTCCTCATGCTCCATTGTTCGATGATTTTCAAAAGTGTGTTTGAGCTCTGTCAGTTCTTTGGCCTTTGGATAGGTTTGCAGCATCCAAGTTCAGCTCAAATATGACAAAAGTCCTCTTACTTGCAAATTTTTCTTTTCTTTTCTTTTCTTTTCTTTTCTTTTCTTTTTCTTTTCTTTTCTTTTCTTTTCTTTTCTTTTTCTTTTCTTTTCTTTTCTTTTCTTTTCTTTTCTTTTCTTTTCTTTTCTTTTCTTTTTCTTTTCTTTTCTTTTCTTTCTTTCTTTCTTTCTTTCTTTCTTTCCTTCCTTCCTTCCTTCCTTCCTTCTTTCCTTCCTTCTTTCCTTCCTTCTTTCCTTCCTTCTTTCTTTCCCATCAGCCCAGCTTCTGGAATTCATTTATTCGATGATTATTTTATACGATGTGTTAAACAATTCAAGGAATTAATTTAAGCTGCTCTCCATCATTTAGATTTAAATCAAAAAAGTTTGTGGTCAGTTTAGTCCAGAAGGACTGTTATTCTATCTACTCCTTACCAAGTATATCTTGTTTTCTCATTTGGAGTCCTCTGTTTGGAGTGTTTGATCTCTGTTGTTTTTAAGTAAAGGCTTGAATTTTCACCATGGAGAATTTGTCCTAGTTTGTTTAAGATTAGGAAATTTAACTTGAAGGCATCCTTTATCAGAAGCTTTTTGACAAATACAAAATGTACATTTAATTCAATAATCAGGTTTAAATCAAGCTCCAGTCAGTAGGCGGAGAACAATGTTCCATCAACAAATGCAGCACAGAGGAGTTTGCTGTTCTCTGCTTTTTTCCTAAGTATTTTCAGCTCTGAGGTAAAGCTTTACATAAACCTTGTAAAGAAAAAAATTCTGAAGGATCTGAATTTCTATCCTGCTAAGCACAGAAAGCGCTGATGAGTCACTGCAAAGCTTTTCCAAACTTATCTGAACATGTCTGATGTGGGATTTGGGTTAGGGATGCATAGGCACAAGTGCACTCAAAGCATATCCCGGAGTTTCTGGCTGCAATCTAGTTGGAAGGATCTTAAAGCAACTTTCCTTGGGGCTGCCTAGGGTTCCACCAGGCAGAAACCAGCACATAGATTTGCAAACATTAAGAAAAAACAACACTAAAAGCCAAGCCACTTCAAATGCTCAGTGTTTTGGGGTTTGGCTCATTTGTATTTCTAGTGAAGAATCATAATAATATCAGAGCATACAGCTTCCAGCTCAGTTGCAAGACTTGCCCATGACGCAGTGGGAAAGAGGTTGGAGGGTTTTGGCCCCATTTGTCTGCACCTTTGCTGCTCCCCCCCGGGAAAGTGATGCTTCAGTGCCGCCTCGTGGCTTCCTCCTCCACAGAGAGGGGTCATCCCAGCAAGATACGGTGCCACTGCTACCTTGTGTTTGCTCTGTGGTATTGAAAAACTATTCTATTTTTTTAATATCATAAACACAGAACTCTGGAAATGAGTTTGTGATTAGAGATAGTGCTTAGATCTGATGAACAGCTATGGCACAGTCGATGCTGCAGCTCACTGCAGTGCACCTGGTGCCCCTGGACGGGGATAGGCAGCTGCCCCTGGGAGACCCGCTTTGAGACAGTCAGTAGGGTAAGCGCAAGCAGATGTCCTCAGCCTTCCCTTCTCCTCTCCAGCTACAGCACCTTCCCCAGGGCTGCCAGCAGGCACCTCCCTTCACTCAGGACTGATCCTTCTGCTAAGGACAGGCATCTGCAAAGGCCGCGAGAGGAGGCAGAGGCACAGCCAGCCACCTCTTGCACTAAAACATAGAGTACGATCTTGCACAATCATACTGAAGTGTCATAACAAAGCTGCAGTACTAGTGATGAATGGGGACAGGCAGCCAGAACAACCACCCCCTACTCTCTTCTTAGACATATTCAAAATCATAGAGCCATACTTTTGTTTACGGAGTCTCCTCACAAACCCCATTAATCTTCCATGTTTAGCTGAAACTGCAACAGCGCACGCCACCTCACACAGACCCTGCTAGCTTGGGATAGCCTAGGGTAGAATAGCTCCACTTTGGGACACTCTGCTGGGAATGGGGAGGGAGAGGGACACACGTGAGTTTTAACCTTTGAGGAGTAACATGCTGAACTCAGGTCAAAGATCTGCCTCAGTCCTCTAAAACTTTCCTTTCCTAAACTGGAACTGAATGAAGACTTCTGAGCATTTCAAACTGTGTGAGGCTTTGCCCTACCTGGCTTCTACTTCTGTATTGAGCTCCAGGTACCAGGCAGGGCAACTCAAACTACCCAGACTCCCAGTACAAGTCCAGGAAACACTGAACATTTCAGAAAAGAAGGAAAAAAGGTCAGACATGATGTTATTCAGACTAAAGGGAACTTACTAAAGAGGAACCAGAGATGTGGTAGATGCCCCATCCCTGGAAAAAAAAACATTCTAAATTTTGAACCATTTGTGTCTGTAGTATCATTATGTGTATTATAACCTGCCTTTTTTAAATGAACATGAAAAACTGTTACTCTGGCCATGTCTCCTGGGAAGATGAGGTTGAGAAAAGCTGCTGCCACGAGCATTTTTAGGGATTTAATTGCCTGCTCTGGCAGCCAATCCAAAGTCTTCATTTAATTTCTTGTATTTTGTCAAGGTTATAATTAGCTTTAAACTTGTGATGAAGATCTGCAAAGCTGAGGTAAGCAAGTTGTTCGTAGCTGGGACCACAGTTTTGCTGGGTATCCCATCCCAAATCCTCCCAGGGACCTTGCCTATGCAGTGACTTACGGTAATTTTCCCTGTGATAAAAATAAATGACAAAGGCCTAGCATCAATTAGTCACTAAAACGCCTAGGTTTTCCTTTCCCGTTTGCTACTTACAGAGCCCTTCTAACATCCAATGCAGATACAGCTTGATTTTAGATCCCAGGATGTTAAAAACTGTCCTTCACCTCCTTTGCTAATCACCAGCATTTGTAACACGTCCGTCTGGCCCCAAACTGCACACAAACACTGTATTTTGAAGCTGAATTTCTGTACAACCCATTTCCTGCAAACTCAGTCAGACTCTAGGACGTGAAACTTGCTTAAAACTGAAGTGGATATGTTTTATGTCAATATGTTTACACATCAAACAAAACTGAAATGCTACCTTACTTTGGAAAATATATTCCAACTCAATTTACCAAGGAAATGTCATAGGTAAATATCACAGCACAACCTCTACGCAAATGTACTTTTTTCCTTCAGTGACATGTTTGAGATTGAGCGTTCTTTTGGGAAATGGTATTTCTGGACATGCTTGGTATCTAGAAATGATGCTTCTTGTCAAATCGTAATAATTTATTTCTGCTATTCAGCTATGCATTTCTCTTACAATGGGAGGCACAAATGAATGGTCTTCTCCGTAGCACCATCAGAAAAAAATATGTTTGCAGAGTTTACCATGACTATTAAAAAAGTACATTTTAAGTATAACAAAGCACCATGTAATGATATTAACAACACAAAATGTAATTGAAGAGATTAAAAAGGCATAAATAATTTTTTTCTGCTTCCTTTCTGGTTTTGGTGTCTTTTTGTTGTTTGATTGCTTTGCTACTATTTTAAAATGCCACCCCTATCAGAGACCTTTCTCCAAGCAACATTAAAGAACCCATTCTGTCACCCTAATCACAATAATTTCTATCCTTGTAGGTATCCTGAAACAATGTGCTAGAATTATTCATGGAGTTCCAGGGTGAAAAATAGAAATAAAAATATCAAAACTCTTCTGACTTCTCTTTGTGTTAACCCTGCTGCTTCTAAACACTGTGAGTGAGGAATCTTGTTTTATATCATATCTTGGCAGTATGAAAGAGAGGAGGCTGAGAAGAACACTATCTTGGGACTTACTTGCTTCTGTCAGTTTATGTCACATTACATTTATTTTAATGAGAGGGTGCTACATTTCATGTCTGCCTATGATAACTAGATAAAAACAAATGGAAAAAGACATGAAAGCCAGCAAATTCTGAAGCATTAGACATTTCTATAGCTAATGAGACCACTCTATTAAATTAGAAAAGATAATCTATTAAATTACAAAAGATAAACATAGTTGCTTTATAAAAAAGAAAATTTAAAAACCCTTTCATTAATCAGTTAAAAAACCAAGCCATGTTGGTTAAACGTAGACAGAAGCGTTTATTCCTCCTCAGAGTTTCCCTGAGGAATTTTCTCTAAAATTTCTGGTGCTGGTTGCTGGCAGAGAAGACACATAAACTCAAACAGGCCAATAACATGCTCTAGCATGGTAGCTTCCATGCTGTTACTATTCCTTGTGTGAATGGCATGAAGAAATTTCAATACACTAGCTATACTGTTAAGGAAAAAGATACCTTTAGCTGCTGAACAATACAGTCCTGGAGTTTACCTTCTCATCGAAGCAGCATGTATAACTGTTGTTTGAGCAGAGAGTACTGTGCGATGCCATGCAGTATGTGTTATACTCTGTTACAGCCCTACAGTGTTGGCAATTCTTGACTTACAATGTCTCCTACCCTCCTGTAGCAGGGACCAAAGGGAAAGACAGCTGCCTGCTACTGGCTTTTAACCCAAACAAACTAAAAGGGCTTACATAGTCACCTTTACTTCCATCTCACAGAAGTGGAAGAGACATCTCTTTCCTTGGGACTGTATTTACCCCCAGATAAGAACTGTCAAAGAAAAGCTTTTTTTTCTTTAAAAAAAAAAAAAGGCTTTGTTGTTAGACTACATAACAGAGTGAAAGACAGAACTAAAGCATGAGGAACAGGACATTGCTCCAGGTTAGCCTTTGTACTGAATTTAGAGGATAAAAGAATTAACTCACAATTTGCTGTGGGACAAACAAATGCTAAATAACAATTTTAAACTAAATACCACACATGCCATCATTCTTATGGCTTGATGTGATGTTACAAACTACAGCTGGTTCTACCATTGAAAAAAAGATACTGGTTTGAATTTAGATAAAGGATACAGAAAAATAATTTCCACTCAATCCTCTATCAGCTTTTGCTTCATTTTATATTTCATAATTTATTTTCCCCTCAGCAATATTATTTTCTTCATAGGCAAGGCAATTCATTCTTCACCTGGGCAAGTAAAGTTGCATGCATATGTATTCACTCGTGAGATTTTTATATTGCTAAATGAGCTATTCAACACTTTTCAAACAACTCAACATACTTTCTTTATTAAAATTCATTTATTTTTATATTTGCTTTATAAATCAGCCACCTGTAACCATTTGTTTATGGAAAAACTGTGAAGGATTTTAGTATAAACAAGACATGTGACTCTAATCTTTCATTCTTCATTTTCATCTCTCTTCTTTGTAATTTTGCATCAGAGTGTTAATAACATCTTTCTGTTCTTCATCACGAACGCAAATACCACAAAATTCTCTTTCCACCTATTCACATTTTTTATTCTTTTAAAAATGAATATTTACATTATATGATGTCTTTTAACCTGTCAAATCATTCTTCTGTTCTGTTGCTAACTTCTGTAAACTGTCAGCTGTATGTATTTCTAGAAGAGTACGAACCATCATGTGATACGTGTCTCTTTCATAACTGCCTGAAGAGAACTAGATGCATAGGTATATCATGGGCAGAGCTATACATGCTACCCAGCTCTATTAACCTAGCATTGTTAAGACTGTTAGCACTGTTGCCTGAATTTGTCCTCTAGTTAATCTCCCCAACTCTTGTTCCAAGTCTCAAACCAGATCCAAAGGCTTTAGGTTAAGCTAAGAAAAAAACCCAACCTTTTCTTCCAGGCACAGGATTTCCACCCAACACTGCCCACACTGTCTGAGCGTAAGGTCTGGAATAGGTACAATTCACTCACAGAGAAAAATTTCCTACATATAAGAAAGGCATGACTATAGTCTGAGATTTTCTATTCTTGGAAATCTAGAGAGAAGCCAGTGGCCTGGAGTCCACTCTATTCAATTCAAACTCATTTGCATAGCAGGTCCTGTCAAAGTTTTTCTTGGGCTGAATCATGATTTCATAAATTCTTCTGTGCTTCCTATTTCCTAAAAAAAGGCAGTAAGAGTCTTGGCATAACTAACAGTCATGGTATAGATGAATAAGACAGAGAGGACATCCTGATCTTAGCCACTTGTCCAGCAATAAAACTGAGCAGTGTGAGGAGACCATGGTTTACAAGGCCATAGTGCACCCTCTGCTCTTCATTGACTACCAAGAGCCTTGATTTCTCTAGCAGTAAAAGTGGGAACAGAAAAAGTCACCATTTGTTTCAGAGCGTGAAGCAGTTATCAGGTGTTCACACTCAAGTCCAACACTGAGTGTACGCTTTACCTCCATGTTGCTCTGCAGTACAGCAGGGTCAACAACTCATCCTCCTTCAACATATTTCATTGATTTTGGGTGCACACACTCCATTTTGGTAGGTGCACCACAGCTTGAGATACAGACCTCCATAGCGCTGCGTGCTGCAAGACATGGGACAAACGGAGGTTGGTGCTGTCAAGGAAAGAACATTTTATTCTTCTTTCAGAATAGCTAATGTACTCTCTCAAGGAAACTTCCAGCTGCTCCGTTCATGCTGCTTTACCTTTAGGAAGGATTCAGCTGCAACTTGATTTTTAAAATTGCACAGACCCATTTAGGTTTAATTCATTGATAGCGTAAGTTTTTGGTGGGAACATTTTCTTTGAAGTTTCCATTGATTTCTACATTTGAGTTTCCAGTAACTGTGAAATTTATGTGCCAGGTATGCACACTCTGTCCAGATATACATTTTGGTAAAAAAAATCTAAACTAATAACTGTGTCATGTTTCATACTTGCTACATGACCTCTATGGCTCTCACAGGCACATTAGTTTCTCTATATTTTATCTGAAGGAAATAAAAATAGATCTAGTCTCTCATAAAACTTCCTAGGCATGAATCAGTGCAGGTCCTCCTCCAAAGTCTAGTCAAGATGACATACAAGATCCATGGTGTATGTCATCTCAGTCTGCAGAGACACAGAAATAACAGCTTTTGTACAAAGCCAAGACAGCTACTCACTAAGCAAAACCTGCCAATTTTATTGTTTCTTTTCTCACTTCTTTTATTCAACCCCCACCTTTCACTGTGTCTTGTGATTCCCAAACCTATTAACTGCTTAGATTGGATATCACTACTTTTTTACTACATTTGTACAATGGATTCTTCTGTAAAAGAAAGTGTTTGGAGTGTTTTAGTCTTTTCTAACGAGGAAGTACAGGAACAAGATGTACAATAACTGAGCCACCAGAAAGTACAAATGCTGCCTCCAGAAAGCACAACTCTTTTACCATCCACACGGCACCTGTGGTTTGGGACACCACACAACTTAGGGAAAATTTTCTCGAGGCAACATCCAAGTCACTTAGATTTCAAATAAGAAATATGTTGCTTGCATAGGTGTTTCCTTCCTAGCAGACCACCATTAAGAGATGTCTCTGCCATGTGTTATTCTGAAGATTTGGCTTGAGCATGGTCTATCCCTTGTAAGTGAACTGACACATGAGTATTCACGGTTCTTGAAGGATGCCAGCCACACCAGCAATCTTCTAAAATACATTTCTAAGACTGGCTCGTGGGAGTAGAGCTCTATGGGGTGGCAGAGACTGAGGCATAACATGGCACTTGATCTCTACCGAGTCTGGGAGAACTGCCCAGCTTCCTGCTATCGCCCTTCTCCAGCCTATCCACGTACGAGCAGTGCTGGCAGGAGTTTGCCGGTTCTCTGCTTGGAAATAACACACACCTCTGGACGACATTCGCTGGCAGCCGTGCCCTCCCCACCCGAGCACTTGCAGAACAAGGCAGCGAGGACTCGAGCTGGCTGGGGGAGAAGCCCGTTCTCCTCCGAATGACAGATAAAGAAGTCCTTGGGCATTGCACTGAATGGTGGGGGGTTTGTTTTCTTTTGTTGTTTCTTTTTTAATCTGGCAAAGAACAGTTAACAACTGAAATCAGCTGTGTAGTTCAGGCACTCATGGAGGATTATGGACAGTTCAGACATTGAAAAATTCAAAGCAGAAATGAGTCATTTACTAGGATCATTTTTAAGATGGCAGAAATACATATTTACACTATCTAGAATTTAATCAGTGGTTTAATCAGTCACAGATTTTTAATGGGAATTGACCTTTGTTCTTTCCCTGGTTTTAATTTTTCATCTTTCAATTCTTTGTTTGTGAAGCAAGATGTCTTTTTTCTTTGTGTTAAAGTTTTTTCTCCATGTCACTGTTTCCCTCGACATTTACCTGCTCAACACATCTGGAAAACTTCCAGGAGAGAGACTGGATTGCTTTGGGGTGGTTGGAGCTCCTTACTCCTGACCCTCTCACAGTAATTCCTGCCCCTAGGTCAGGTAAGGCTCTGCTCCTTTATCACTGCCATTTGCAGATGGGCTCATAGTGGTACACTGGCACAAATTTCAGGTTACCTAAGGAAGCAAAACTGTAAATTTTGCTGGCTAAATTATTTTGCATGGGCAGCTGAGCCACCCATGCAGAAGGGATAAAAAACTGCAAGAAAGGAATGGGGCAGAGAGCTGGGGAAAGGGAGTACTATTATAGCTACTCTGTAAGATGTCCTTGCTTGGGAATGTGAGACTCAGTTCTTCCACTGTTTTGATTCTCGGAGCCACAGTAGTGCTTCTTTGTTATATCTCCATTTACTATTGCCCTTCCTAGTCTTGGCACTGCAGTCATCTATTACCAAACTGATGTCCTATTCTGTAGTACTTCAGTAAAAGTTTGTAGGCAGTTGTGGAACTGACTTTGACAATGATCTGTTAAATGTTTGGCAGCCCGTAAGTGATTGTTCTGCTTTGGAAGGTATAATTAATACTGCTCCAAATGTGTGGGAGCTGTCTCACCTTCCTGAATATATTATGACATTATATTTTCATGTTCAAACTTTTATTATCAGTGTCTGCCTATCAGTGTTGCTTCCACCAAGTATTTCCCACCAGACCACAAGCAAAATAAGTAATTACCTTTTCCTGTTACTCCAGTGTCCTTTCTAATTCTCCTCCTTCAATATCCCTTCTTGCACCACAGTTTATAATCTTTTCACTGTTTTTTTTTCATCACGTGACAATCTTCCACTGAAGCTCTGAAGTTAGGCTAGATAAAATAAACAAGTCATTCAATACAGAATAAGTTTCACAATATCTATAAGACTATGAGTCTGTACCAGTCTCTGTTTACAGAGTTTTCCTCTGCTTCATATCCTCATTTTCATGTATTTGCCTTGCTTAGGCTTTTAGGGTCCCAATCCTGATCTGAAAGAACACATATAGTCTGAGTCAAATCAGTGAGGTCTCATCCTTATGGTTAATTATGCATATTTATGGATTTTGTGCGTTGAAGAGCAGATATTGTGTTTGGTTTTGTATCTACTTTTCCAAAGAGCTATGAAAATGTATGGAATTGTGTAATAACAAATAGATAAATAGATAGATGGATAAAACCTCTGGCAGTATAAGGCTCACATCTCCAGAGAAAGCATCTTATGTGGGTTTCTTTGGTCATGGGAAATAAGAAATGGAAGATCTTGGGAACTACAAACCAGCTTGCTAATATTTCTGCTGAGAATCTGATTTAGAAAATTTATCTTTCCCCAACTAGCTGCCTAGGCGATATGGAATTATGTTCTTAAATAGGAAATATCAGTTCATTACTTACTTCAGAATACATTAGGCTTAAGTCTGTTCTCAAATAGGTGCAACTCCATAATTTGAGAAGTCAGAATCAACCGCAGCATACTATATTCAGTGTATCAAATGATTTAGAGTCTTTTTCTCACTTGTATAGAGAGGCATTCTGACATTCATGTATACTTCAGCCCTTTGGGTTGAAAGACAGTTTTCAAATACTAAATTCAACAGAATATCACACTTCTGTTATGCATATTTGACAGGATTAGACCTTTCCCAAGAGCAAAACAAAACCAAACAAATATCCCTGAATCCCTCAGACATTTTCACTAGACGTTTTTCTGCTTAACATGCATACTTTCAACAACATCATGCTTTAGCCATCAAAGAAGCATGATCTCCCAAAAAGTTAAGCTACCGAACTTTTACGTAAATAAAAGGTTTTCATTTCTTTCAAATAACATGAGCACTCATTTACTACACAGAAGCAATTTGCTTTGAATTTGCATGTATGATAACCAGAGCTGCTGTTTTATTTATTTTTTAGTTATTTATTGTTACAACTTCTTAAAGATTAAAAAATAAAAGATAAATTAAGATAAAAAATACTCAAAGAAATCTGATAAAGATTGTATGGTATGTGCAACTGAATAGACAAAAGTATTGGTCTCTGGTCAAAAATATGTTCCATTAAATTCGAAAGCTTAGAATTTCACAGAGTTCAAACCATTCTATGTTTTTAAAGTATTATAATCTGGTTGTATTTCAAATATTAAATTTTTTCCAATTGTTTTTATACAGGCAATTTTGACACAAAGTTTCACACATGTATAAACGCACTAGGAGGCTGAATTTGTTCATTCTGTTTCAGTAGAAAGCTACAAGAAGACATGGCTAGCAGAGATTGGGCCAAATTACCTTACTCTTTTGTATAAAGATTACTTGTTGGACAGACGCAGATTTTTTTTTTATATGCAATATTTCATCTTTATAACGCACATAATGAGAACGGTAACCATTGTAAAATGAGTGTTCAGCATGTCAGGATGTGCTAGCTATTCTGATTGATGGTCTCTCAGGCTGTGATACTGTGAGAGCTATCTAAGGTACTAAGGTTGGTACAATTATCCTGAAACGCGTTAAAGCTTCTCAGTGTAAGAGAGGACTGAAAACTTGGATAATCTTTGGCTGGCTAACTAACAGTAGTTGTTCCTATGCCAGGCCTGAATTTTGGAAAGAAGAGAATATAAAGGCTCTGATGTGCAGAAAAAGGACTGCATCAAAGTCACTCAGTGATGCCGTAATAGTCAAACTTTGAGATCAGTGAATTTTGCTGCTGGTCATGTCCTGGAAGCAGAGCCCCAGAGCAAGTAATCGCTGAGATTAGCATTCTTCAGAATAAGTCCTCCCTGTTGATATTCCTGTTGGCATTATGTGGCAGCTGGGGTTCCCTCAGCTCATTTAGTTATTCATATCCCCTAAGCCTGAGAAAATATTACAGAATTGTACATCAGGTATTTTAAATCCAATGTACTTCACTGTTTGCTGACAGAGCAGCTATTTCACATCTTGGAGGTATGACTGGTTCTTTAGTCATGTAAAGTTGGTGCCCACTTTTCACAGCAACAGAAATTTCAGCAGCCTGCAAATGTTTCTTCACCAGGAAGCATGCAGAGACAAGTTCTTCAGGTATATAGATACCTAACTTGATTTTTAGCCACCGAAATCATGATATCTAAGGTAGCTCTAGAGATTCTGGGTAGAAACAGAGTGCTTACCATCTAAAGTTAATAATGCTGCCAATTCCTGCAAGTTTTTCTTAAGTTCTCTTTTATGTCTTCATTTCCCATTGTGTTTTCCCTCCTTTCCTTCTATTAGGGATGTAATTTGATTTTCATTCATTGCCCATTTGAGAGAAATCAAGCTGTGACTTTAATGTCCACAGTTACTGGCAGAAGGTGTGAAGGGTACCCACACAGCAGCCTGGTCTGCAGAGGCATTGGCTGTATGCATATTGCACACAGAGTAGTGAACTAAAGAGGAACAGGGCACTGCCTTTGGTTCTGGCAAAGGGGCACAGCACGGCTCATGTCTATGCAGCTAAAACTTCCTCCTCCACAAAACATACTGGTCTCATCCATACCATCTGCTCTGAGTAATCCTGCCTCGCAGTAACCCCCCAGTTATACCTAGGCCTTTTCTGGGACAGCACTAGTTATAAAGAGCTTAAAATATATTTTCAGTAATCAGTGAATTGATTAAAGCTAGGATTGCCCTGATACTACTGCCTCAGAAAAGTTTAATGGAAACCTCATGGCTCTGACTGGTTCCTTTTATTAAAAAAAAAAAAAAAAAGGTAATTTTTTACTGTTGAGGAGCTCAATTCCAGCATCCAAATTAATTTCAGGGACAGTCAAAACACTTCTTTGCTTCCCGCCCCTATTCTCGATATTTAAAAGACATAATTCCCACATGGTGCACCTTGGTGTTTGGGAAATGAATCAGAAATGACAGGTAGCTGAATGACATTTTAGAAAACCCCACTTTTCTTTGGAGAATTTGTTAATCTAGAAGTTTCACAAAGCTACTTAGAATTCTGATCATCACCTTGCTTCCCTCTTAGATACAATTCATTAATAATGATAGAGCTTTATACCTTTCCCTCCAAGGTTGTAACTAGTAATGATGGATGAATGCCTATACCACCACCACTCCTGTACTGGAGACTGTTCACTTCAGTTCTTCACTTCAGTTTCTACCACTTCTACCTCTGCATCCCTGTTTTTAAAGAAGAAAAGGAGTGAGGTACAGAGCAACAGAGTAATTTACAATAGTGCAGGAAGCACATGGCAGTGGTGAAAATACAGAAGTCTAAATAGAGAAGAAAGATAAGGATGAAAAACTCATACAGTGCAATAAAGGCAACGAATTAAGTTTGTTCTTCAATATGAAGTAAGGTTTTCAAGACTGACAAAATATGGGAGAGTAACAACCAGGTATTCATTCCATAATATCCAAAGTTCTTTGCCTTTTTACATTATTCAGTGAATATATGCTAACCAAAAAAGAGAACCAAATAACACACTTTCCGGAAGACCGTACCATAACTTAGTACTCAGATTGCAAGTAAAACACAAAGACTTAAAACATTTTGCAGATTGTGACAAAGATTTTCTTGAATCTTTTACAGATGTTCATCCCCATTGCCAGTTTTAAGTCTATAAAGTCTAACACGAAAAAGTCATGCATCGCTTTTTTGTAGTAACAAGAGCCTTAATTCATCCGGCTTCCTGAAGCACTGTGGTAGAAAAGAGAATGCAGGAGAGCTCCAAGGCTTGTATGATAGCTCAGCAAGGTCAGTGGAGATCACAGAAGAACATGTAAGTCAGTGTACTGTGTCAGAGTGAACATGACAACTTGGCTTTGGGTCCTATGCTCATTCTTTTTCCATCTGTGCTTGCCTCTACCCATTCACCTCATCCCACATCTACCCCTGTTCCTAAAGCTAGGCTCATCACAACTGAGATCTGATCATTGCCTCTTCCCTGTCAGTCAAAGCTATCCTTAATCTTGTTCTTATCCTGAAGATAACAGGTCCATTGAACTCTACTGCTGTCTGCTACCAGTCTATATCTACCCTGCCATCTGCTTTACACTAATATCTAATGTAATCCTCAAAAAAAACCCCTCTTGCAAATTCCCGTTCTATTGCTCATGTGATTGCTAATCCCAAATCCAAGAATGTTTCTGCTGTCAGTCAAACCTTGGTACTGTTTGAAGGGGCTTCTGTTCTGACCTGCCAGTGAGGTTAGTCCTGGACTGGGCATAACTAAAAATATGTGTTAGAAAGCAATTAGCTCCCTGGCAAATGGTAGTTATATGATAATGTTATTTGAGTAAAGTCACACTAGGGAGGGGAGGTTTTGCCTTTGGAGAACTTCTGAAGGAGCATGAATTAACTTTAGGCTACTTGCTTCTGTAGAAAATTGAGCATTGCTCTTTAGACATGTGTGAAATGACAGCATAAATACATTTTATATTTAGAACTTACTGAAGCGGTTGGGTGTGATCGGTGAGTACTTCTCTCACCGCTGTGTTTTGAGGAGTTCCTGAGCTCCTTTGCAAAAGCAGAAAGCTGTCTCTTATAGCCCACTGAAACTATTCTGACCAAAAACTCTAAAGATACTTCTGCAACAAGGTCAGAACTCGACACCATCCACAGCAATATGACAGCTAGAGTGACGAACATGTTTTATGGCATCAAGTCTTCCCTCACCCTCCATGACACATTTCTTCCTTCTACTCCCCAAAAGCTTCCACCCCCTCTGCCCCTCTTTGAAGGGCCTCCAGTCTTAATCACCTTTTTTCCTCCACCTTATTTTTGTTCATCTCATTCAAAAAAATCAGTTCAAGTGTTATTTCTATGCTGCTTACATTGAGATTGACTTTTTTACTCCGGATTTGTCTCCTCAGATGCCAAGTAAAAATGTTATATTATTTTTCTGACACCTTCTCATGCTTTTGAAAGGAACTCAGGAGACAGTAAGAAAAGGTGCAATTTCATTGCATTTGGTTCCTGTTTATATAAGTCTCTGAGTCTTCTCCTTGTGTGACCAGGGATTGTGTGTTTGGTCCATCATGTCATCCCACGGCATCCCCAACTTCAGCTTTGGCACAGTTCCAGAATTGCTCAGGTACCTTTAAGAGCTTGAGGAAGCTGAGGAGGGCAGGCAGGCTGCAGGTCAAGCGTGTTGATTAAATAAAATCAGTGCATACCTGAACTGGAGGCCTTCTTTAAATATATCACACAATACAGCAGCCATTCCTTTCTAAATGAAAGCTCGTGTTCAGCCTGGACAGATTTGTATGAGATATAAACCATCCTTTCATTTTACTGGGGAATAATGTAGCTGAATATATATTTAAGTTTAAATAATAAGATATATTCTTAATTTTCTAGTCTGTTATGTTTTATAGTTTAACATAACTGATAATACCCAGAATTGCAGGGGCTAGCAATCTTCTTGGAGACAAATGCAAGTTACAGACTTTCTCTGGCTTGGTGGCCTGCATTTAAAATGCTGCATTTAAGGTTTTCCTCTCTATTATGCTTATCTCTATTAATATTATATTAATAATATCTGTTAATATTAATATAAGTTGACATTTGAAAATATTTTTCTCTATTATTAGTTTGCTCTTCCCTTTGCTGAAAAATGTAATTTGTTCAATGATTTCAGCAGAAACTGAGCTTTTGGTCAGGTAGTAAATTCATTACAAATGGCTAGTTATCCTTGGTATATTCGTAAAAAAGTAATGCAGAAGCAAACCTGGCTGAGGGAGAAATACAGGAAAGGCTCTTTTAATACAGCTTTGTGTTGTTTATGTTGAAAAGCACGAGTATAATTTCTTTTTTTTCTGCTAGATGCTTACATTTACTGACCACGCATTTCTTAGCACCTTCAAACCTCACAATCTGACTGTCTGCCTTATCACTAGCACCAACTCCTTCCTGCTGCACCACTGAGCTGAACCTTGACCTGTAGAGATTAGCTCACGCTGGAGAAAGGGGTAAAGGGTAGTTTGGTCTCCCAATCCTTTTGATCTAATCTTTTCTTCTCAGACTTTCAGGGTGATTACCAGAAAATGTAGAGTCTGCTAGTATTTTGGTGATTTTTCTGTATTTTATACTTGTTCTTTCCTCCAACAAAAGAGCATTTAAATGATACCTTCTGGAATGTGAAACAGTATTATCGGACTGTAACTGATGATATGGTACTTGAAGATAATCAGCTCTTGTTGAAGTTAAAACATTTGTTAAACTGATGACAAAACTACAAAGGCATTACTGTACATTCTGAACATACATAGTCAAAAGAGGCCAGCATGACTGAGGACTTTGAACACAAAATCAAGTCATAATGCAACAAAACTGCTTGAAAAGAATTGTGCAGATCAATAAAAGACCTTTTATTTCTCTGCCTTATATCCAATATTGCCATCCATTCAGATACCAGTTATTCCCTTCTGGCTACAATGGCACACACTTTGATGTTCGCACGTAGTGAATGAAAGGATCATACTTACCACAGCAGTGGCAAATACTTTGATGCAATGCTTTTGCCCCAAACTGCACAAAACGGTAACAGAATAGCACAAAGTAAATTAATTATAGAACAACAGGATCTGAGACTCTTTGGATTTCAATTGTATATTCGAAAGATAAAATAGACTTTGCAGTTCTGAATGACTTTTATATAAACATGGTGGATCCTATCTATATGCACTTACATAAGTGTGGATATACTTCCTTGATTTCAAGAGAAATAAAACTGAACCCTGACTGATGGAGCATGAGCAAAAGTATATGCAGTTTTCTCACTTCCCTGGAACATCAGATTTGAATTTTTCCAGATTTTATTCACCAAAAGGGTAGGTTTACTCCTTTTTTTCATTTGCTACTAGGCTTACGAGTATGCAAAAAGTAGGTTTTATTCCTCAAGAGGAACACAGATGCCAATAGGTTATATGGTCATACAGGAAATCAGCTGCAGAGCCCAAGGCAATGTCTACAAGATCTAACCCCATGTACGTTGCGCTAACCAACAACCCCCTGTTCGAACCATGATCTCATTTCTGTGCAGTTTCCTAAAGAGCGAAAGCACAAGATGCTCCCAAGCTCATCTGTATTGCAACGCCTATTTATCTCTTCTGGAGATCCTCAAACTGAGGTATCCTCCTCCTAAATCTGACAGAAAATTATTCAGCGCTCTCCTAGCCCGATACCTGCACATGCAGTTCACCTTTACACCCACTTCTGTTCAACCATTCTCATAATCTAATTATTCACCCAGTTCTGTAGGTTGGAACTCTCAACAGGTTTGAAAGTTACAAAGCACCAAACATACCCTTTTGGCCGCTTGCCCTTTTAAAATCCAGGTTGTGAATTGATTATCTCAGTCTGACCTTGATAAAATCCATGCAGCTGTGAGCCACGGCAGCAGATAATGGAGATGAATACCTCCCAGTTGCTCAGGTGACTTCTCACATGTCATAAACAGACAACACTGTTTATCACATATATTAACCTACGTTGCATTTTATCTGACAGTTTAATTGTGAATCAACAAAACACACATTTCTAGGAGGTGTTTGGGCCTTTAAATATTTGCCAATTAATGACAATCTGCATGTACCATATTGTGCTCTGAATTCAAACATCTGCTCTGTGTTCTGGGTGTTCTGGAAATTGTGTATTTTTAGTTTGCATTTTCACCCACCTAAGCAAAAGCAATGCCATGCCAGGACTCACATACTTCCCAGACTCGGCATTCAGCTTTCTGTCAGGACAAACATACATACATCCTTAATATCTACATGTGGGAGCCGAACCTTTCGTCAGACACGCACTTTCCTTTAATGAGGCTCTGAACCAGCTGACTTGACAAAGCTAATTGTTAAGTTTCCTCTCCACAAATAAAACATTTTACATTTTACCTTAGCTACAATATTGTCCAGTGACTAGATGTGAATAGTTGTTATAATAAGCCATTATTTCTGCAGAGACTATTTGAAGTCTGTCTTGTGCAGCACACCAGAATAGAGGGCTGCATGTGCTTTGTTTTACTGAAGCTTTTAAGTTGCTCAGTGAACTGTGATCTTTAAAGAAGCTTGACTTTGATAGCTTTATGTCCTATCAGATTTTCATCAAAACCAGTGCTAAGCAAGGATCCCATTACTGTTCAAATAGCTGTGTTAATGAATTATAAGCAATATGAGATTACATGGCTGTGTCCCACCATTTTTTCCTTCTCTTCTTCAAAGCTCAGTCTTCATTCTTTCTCCTGAAGCCTATCTGCAACTCCAAAGCCTTTGGTTAGGGAAGGGAACTCCAAAAGGATACCCCAACGTCACACTCCCTCAGGTTCTCCCCCATCATTAGAGGACTCCGCCTCTGGCCAGCGGTGATACCAGTTTGTACTTGCATTCGCAAAATTTACTATTGTAGTTTTTTTGCAAGCTGTGAATTTCTTAAATGCAACTGGACTTTCAGTGTGCTATATTTGCTAGAAGGCAGCAGGATGAGATGGATTCTGGACCTGCCTTGGTGTCTGACTGGGCTTGTAATGGCCTTTCATTCATTTGTGTATAAAGGGCTATAAAGGTTAGAAATTAGTACCATGAAATACCAGGGGCGGGGGGGGGTGTGTGTGTGTGTGAAGGGCAGGGAGAAGGATGAACATATTTGAACATAGAACATATTTGAAAGGCAGGGTTAAGAACAAAAACAAAAAGCGTATGAAAAAAGACCGTTTCAAAAAACCCCACAAAAAATAAGGTTCTTTTTGGTCTCATGTGGGTCGCTTAGGGCATAGAAGGAAACTTGCAGAGATCATAACACTCATCACAGTGAGTTCTCTGACAAGCATCTGTGGCTTTGTGAAACAGGCCATTTTTCACTGATGAAAATCTGCTGCTCTGCTTCATCATCATGTAAAGGGCTCCATCCTGTTTAAATGCAGTTATTATCAAAAGTACAGTCCCAAGATGGAGTTCTGTAGTGCCTAGAAGCTGATACTGCAGGGTCCAGGCATGGCTTTCCACTCTTTCCAGCTGCCAAAGCGAGCAGGAAACCAGATGCTGGGACATGGATTCTCTAGTGTTCAGCAAAAGGGAAATTAGCACATCCAACCACAACCAATGCATTTTCTTTGTCATTTCAGAAGATAACTTTGCATTTTTAGCTCTGAGTTTGGTGATCTTCAATATCAGAGAGGACTTCTGACAGATCCCCTCCAAGAAGCCTGTTCTCAAAAAGCTTCAACGAGCAAAACAATCCTAAAAGAGTATTTTCAAAATACTGAGCCCAGAGAGTCTTTTCTAGAATAATCTAATACAGAGTCTTTCCAACAGTCATATCCTTGTTGTCCAATTCAGCTGCAAATTTCAATATACTATAGAGTTGCAGCAGACTGAGTTATCAGTTAACCTACCCATTCCTTGCTCTATCACTCTTTTCACTAAGTTGAATTTACTTTGGGTACATTTATTAAACAAAATCATCGCAGGTGCAAACACTCCAGCCTTAGTGAGAAATGAACACACCAGTGTTAGCCAGGGAAAGGGAAGAGATTTGAAAGTACGTGCTAAAGACTGAAAAGTTCACATATATTTTTGTTGGGCAGAACAAAATTAACTAGTTTGATTACATTACTGCAAGCACAGGTCACCTTCTAATCTTTCTATCTCTTGGCTCAGCTGTGTGGCTTTCTCTCTAATGGAATATTAATCTGGTTTAGTTGTAATTAGCAAAACCAGTCATCACTTAACTAACAAACATTGAAGATAACTCCCCAAAAGACCTGCATTTGGCCTTCTAATTACGGCAATGAACTTGCACAGCTCTTCTTAATGGCGGCTGTAACTATTATTCAACAAGGTTTTAAAGAAAACATTAACAGGCAACACATGCGTGCCATCAACCATGTGCACTCTCACAGGTACAGCCTGAAGGTCACTTGGAACAGCAGGTTTGTTTTTTCAATCCATATCTCAAAGGGCTTGTAACTCGTTGGCTGCCCTAGCAGCAGAGCTAGCTGGGGCCATGGTTTGTTCCCACATTCTCTGGTGTGCCTCATGGTGAAAGCAGGCAGCATTGCCCAGCCAAACCTGATGAGTGCTGGACACCAAATATATACTCAGATCATTCTCTAAATTGCAAGAGTCCAGCACAGGCTCTCTGCCTCTTTTTTTTTTTCCTAGTGAGAGCATACCAAATGCTCTCTTAGCAACGATGAGATTTTTATGGCTTAAAATAATTATGCACTAGTCTCTGGAGCTTAATACGTACTATTTAATAGTACCTTACTCCTTGCCTTCTGGCCACAATATGTCTACAGTGACCCCCTCATGGCAGAGTGCTGTAGACATTCCTTTTAACAGCACAACTCTTACACATTACATAACCTGCATTATTCTCAGCAGTGTCCCATGAAATTAACTGCCTGGATAATTGCAACATTGCACAGAGTCATTAAAGTTCAGTTTAAATCAGTTCAATCAATACATAGTTTCACTGGGAGAAGCGGAATATTAGTCCAAGACCTGAAGTCTCTGAAGAAATTATCAGCCACTCCCATGCCTTGTGTCCAGTAAAAATTAATTTTGTCACTTTGAACACTAACGCTCACCAATAGCCTTGGAAGATGAAAATCCAGATTGTCTACCATGCTTCATATAAATTCCTGCAGACACACTCTTCAATACTGCAGTCCAGAAGGTACTGAACAGCATCTTACCATACTTTATGTATCTTTATGTATCTAGATGCCAGACAGATATAAGCAATGGTGAAAACCTACTGTATGTCCAGAGCTCCAATCCCACTAACATATTTTGTTACATGTATTAAAAATTCAGAAGAAGCTACAGCTGATTGCCAGGTTTCTGCTGCTCAAAAATAAAGATCAATGGCAAGAATCATAGGGAGGAAGAGAGGGAGGAAGGAAGGAAGGATTGTACAGTGGATCAGAATAGAATAATTTCTGTATTTAGTCTTCCTATTGGCAAGTAATTACAGATGACTAGAAATATTTCCACAAAAGAAAATTTCATTTAAAATGTCCCCACATCAAGCATGAGAGACTTTACTCAAATATATTCACTAGCTCATAGGTGATGGATTTTAGCAATGGAAAAAAGGAGATAAACTCTTTTGGCACACGCACCTTTTAATCATATGAGTATGAAAATATTTGAATCCACCACCTCGATGCAGGGCTCATGGCACACTACAAGTGTGTATAGTGAGAGAGGCTCAGTTCTTGTTCCAAAGTCCATGGCTTAGGCCCATGTATGCTGAAGGTGTAGGCATGAGGTAAGAGCAGAAGAACAAACAAAATTCCCATAAAAGTTTATTACATACCCTGTTTTGGCTATAGTGAACTTTGGTAAAGGGTGACAGTAATAACCTGTTCCTTGGGCCACTCTGTACTTATACATTTACCCATCTCACTTTTCCCTCCTCCCTCTCCAGAAATGCTCCAATAAGTGCAATGAAAGATGTTCAGCAATTTTAAGAGCAATGAGTTACTCTTATCTGATGTGAAGACACAAAGAATTAAACCAAGATACTTTCTCAGCTACAAAGAGAGAAGAGCTGAAACATAGGAGATGATGATGGTAAATACAAAACATTCATACAATGCTATAAATTTGCATGATGCTTTTCGCAGAGAGATGACAAACCAGAGCTTTGCAGTGGGATCAGGAAGGGCTGGGTGGGCAGCAGTACGGCACAGCTGGGTGCTAGCACTGACAGAGGAATTTATGCTGACAAACATTAGTACCTCTCATATCAAAGTGCAAAAGTCTTCAGGAGTACAGCGATCTCCAGTCTGCTGCCCTGTAGTCCCTTTCAAGATCTCTTCTCGCAGCAGGAAGAACTATAGCTAGATCTGCAGAAAAGAATGCAGACATATCCTATTTTTTACTTATTGTTCCTAAGAACAGGTCAAAATCCCACAAAACCTGAGATCCATACCAACATTCAGCTTTGACAAAACTGAACTTAATCCAGTTTTTGTCAAGGTTTAAGAGGGGATGCTGGTGACATCTGATTCTAGGTAGATAAAACTTCCACAGAGAAATCAACTCAGACACAGTTTAAAGGGGCAGATAATTACTATTTCTGTGATATATTCAATTTGGCCATGTCTACGGAACCGAAAGATCTGCCATTTAATCAACATGAAGTCACAGTTTTACAGTTTTAACTGAAATTATGCACGGAAACAACATTTCTCAAGAAAGTTTGTTCTTAACGCTCTTTAAATAACTTGTGGTAACACGAAGCAAACCCTCAAGAATAAAAGGTACAGTGTTAATACAGATTGGCATGCTAAGATAATGCTATCATTTTCATTAGTAGCTCTGTTATTCTATTAGAAGACAACAGATTGTTGTGACTACATTAGCAGAGCATGATTTGAAGGCTGATATCTTTCTTGTAGCCAACTGATGCAATTGGGAGAAAAAAGCAACCAAACAAACAGGCACACTTTGGGCGAAACTGCAACCTTCAGTTTAGCGCAGATGATTGAAAAAAAACCTTCACTGAGTTTAACTAGGTTATGTTCATGAGCTAGACAATCTGAAAGAGAAGATGCTGACGTCTGTAGAGAACAGGGGTGTTTAAGAAGAGATCAGAGAGAGAAGGAGAAAGAGAAAAAAATAATGAATGATCTTCAGTGGAACCTTGAAGTGCTTGTGGGCAGACAGGGGATGGGGAGGCTAAGATGTACCATAGAAGCAATAGCCCTCCTCTGTGATTTTGAATCCCATCAGAATAATGATTTTTTTCTTCCTAGATTCATCTATGGAAGGTGCTTCATGTCTCCCTTCAGGACCAGAAGCAGTTCAGAGATGCTGTGTTTTGTCTGTGAAAAATGCAAGATTTTGTGTCACAGTATTTATAAAGCATTAGTTATCTCAACTTTTCCTACTGGAGAAAAGCCTGATCAAATCAAATCAAATCAAATCAAGTCAAATCAAATCACTGATAAATGCTCTGTTTGTTAAAAAATACTGAAGTGAGTCAAATATCAAAGGCAACCTGAAACTGGGTGACCCTGGGGATTCATGCATCAATGTAAATGTTTTACTGTGTTACAGCTGGAAGGTTATTTCACTGTATCACAGTGACATGATATCTCAGTCTACGTGATACTAACTATCGGGTAAATACTGGTACAGAACTCGTAATGAGTACCCAACATGGCTGGTTGAAATCTAGCCTAGGCATGGCAGCGCCAGGCTGAAGTCACCACAGTTATCTTACCCTTACTCACATTCCAGTAAAATTGGTGAAGCATTGCCTAGCGTAGCGCACATTTGGGTGGAGGGTTTTTTTCCCTCTTGAAGCGTTGTTAATACAGAACATGATTTCCAAAAGTAGCTTGTGAGAGACAGTCCTAGGTGACCCTAAGACAAAAGGATAGGAGCCATATTTAGCTGCCAGTTCTTGAGTCATAGGGAAGTCACAGCAGAAGTGTTACAGTGATAACAATTTGACTGTGCAGGGAAGGATGGAGTGGTACCTCTCTCAATAGTTTTGCAAGTTCCAGTCAGGAAATCCCTACTCTCTGAGATCAAACATCATCACTTGCTGAACTACAAAGTTAGTTTTCCAATATAGTGCCGGACATCCTATGTGAAGATATCCTGTGGAAGCAGGATGAGCCTGGAAGAAACAGAGTGAACATTAAGTCTGTTTGACTTCACCTTGGAGTCACCCTTTACAAAATATTGCAGTTCAGAGAATGTTTCTAATGGGCTACATGGGAGCAATCAGTACTCGACAGAATAGTATTTAGGGAATGATCTAATTAACCTGCATATAATAGAGAATATTTCTTCCAGTCTAACAGTAAGGATTTAGAAACCAATGCTACTTACAATTACTTTCACAAGGAGTATATTTTTAACAAGCATTTAAACCCCTGCGCAAACACACACACACACACACACACGAACATATCTAGATCCAAGCTATTCACTTTCAACAATTGAATTAATCTGAAAACATGGTATTCCTGACTTCCTAAAAATAAAAACTGACATTTAACTCCCTCCCTCCTTTTTTTTTTCCTCAGGAGATTGTTGCAGACTCATTATCTCCACACACTGGTAATTAGAACTAGAAACAAAATGTACCTTTATTTTCCTTTTTCCTGAGGAAATACATTGCACTAAACTGTTTTCAAATAGGTAATAACATGTCACTATTACTCTTTACATTGCATAAATACTTGCTCTGCTGTCCCATATTTTAAAGCGATTTTCCAGGTCAGAGCATTGCTAGCAAACAAACATCAGCAGGTTTCCGGTACGGAATTTCTGTCTTACACAAAATAGACTAAAACTGGTGAGGTTTAAATAATGAAACAACTTGCTTAATGAAAGCAGATGGATTGGATATTTTATTCGTGTTTTGGTGGACTTTTTTTTGGCTTTCATTTGTGTAGAAATTTTTCTTGTGAGGAAAAAAAATCCTGAAATAAAGCTTTTGTCTTTTCTCCAGACCTCAGTCTCCCATGATGGTGCCAATTTGGAAGTAAAGTACAGAAGAATTTTATTCTAAAACCCTTGTTTGTCAAGTATTTTCATAGTTATATTAGCACTTGTTTCCTATAAGCAACATATTTTTTTCTTACATCTGTTCTGCACTGAGAAGCAGCCAAGTAAAATGGCTGAAAAGTGCCATCTACTGCCTCCGGGAGAAACAGCTGAAGCTGAGCAGTCGCACCACGACCAGAAGAGCAAAAGAAGTTCTGGCATGGTCCTTCTCAGGCCACTGCAGGAAAGATTAGGAACTTGGGAGGAGACAACAGCGCTTTCTCCCTTAATTTTTGTGCTATATCAGACCCACAGGTTTTTATTTGTAGCAGCAATAAGATGTTTTCCACTTGGAGAAATGCACTTCAGCAGCACTGAACTTTTTTCATAGAGCGCATCATCTGGTACATCATGACTATGGCTTTAGAAACCACTAATGCATATAGTTAGCTCTATTTTGTATGTACATACGTACCTATGTATTGATATATATACATAGATCATTCGCTATGTTGGTTTTTTGGCCTTGGCATACTGGAAATAATTTCATATGCACTTCCTTAGCAGCACAGTTGAATTTAAGTCAGTTGTCAGACATTAAAATTATGGACATAAAGCTGGTTTCTATATCTGTTTCCTTATTCTTTTTGCTCTAAAACTCCTTACCTCTAATGAATTTCAGACCCCATTTCTACACAGCAGACAAAAAAACCTCAGCCTGTATCCGCTTCAACTTCAGACGAGTTATCCTGGTATAGCCGTCCCAGTTCATTCAGAGAGTACCTCTACCTGAGGCTGGTTTTGTTGCTCTATTCCTGCTAGTGTACTGACATCCTAAATCTGCAAAAAACCACTTTTTCTTCTTATTCCAGGAAGAACTGGTGTCTCCTAAAATAGAAGATGCATTGTGTGCAGATTTTGTGAAGGATGGGTGGCAGCGCACTAAACCACTGCAGTTATAATAGTCTTTCCCAGCTCCTTGAAAGCTGGAGGACTTCCCAATTCCTAAGGATGATAATGAGAAGAGAGGGAAGCAAAAGAAGAAACAGAGGAAAGGTTGCTGGGTGCAGCATCACTGCAGGACCTAATGAAGGAACCTTAAGACTCCAAATTAGATATGAAAGTGTTGAAACAGACCTAAATCCACCAAATTTGTGTACTTGTCTTTTGTCAATGGTTTATTTTTAGCCACTTCAAACATACATTAAGTCTCAAAGAGATATGGTTGACAATTAGTTGCTAACAGGAAGATATTTATCATGGGACATAAAGAGTCTGAAGAGGACTGACTGTATGGAAATGGAACAACTTAATGAGAAATTTTGGCTCTTATATGCAGAGAATTATCAACTACTGCTTAGATCTTGCTCCAAAATTTGGTGACATTCAAAAGTAATGGATTACTTTTCTTACAGGAGCATATGTATATTCAGTTGGAAGGAGCATGGGACGGCCCACATAATAAAACTTTAAAGTCTTGAATATGTTGGGCAGGCGGTTCCAAAAAAATACATCATTTTTTCACTTTACCCCACCATATGCTATTTTATATACTTCACACACTGCATACTTTCTTGAAAATGTGCCAAATGCAGAAACTAAAATAATGATGTTCTCCAAATTAAGTCTGTTGTATTTGTGCATCCCAGCTGAATTCAATCAAGAGTTCACATCCTGTAAAAGGTAAAGCTACTTATACTGCATATGATGTGACAAATACTTCTTGTCATGGTAGAGGGACTTGAGACATCACTGTCAGTCAGTTCAGCTTATTTTTCCAATGGTGGTTGAAGTGAACCTGATCTACCTCATTTTGGAAGAACGTGCTCAGTCATTTACTGCCTTGTAGTTGAGTTTTAGTATTCGCTCACTGAAGGGGCAGTAGCTTCCATCTGAGGATACAATAATACTTTAAGTCAATTTGTCTAGTTTGACTTACAATCACACTTTCAACTAAATGGAACAGCACATACAACAGATAGATAAGTCCTGTGAGAGAAAAGTTTTGAAGTTTAGATGATGACTACATTAAAATTACAGAATTACAGCATTATCTGTCTGATGATACGTATTTCTGAAGGAGATCTTATGGTATATAAAAGGATAAAATTCAATCTGTGACCTCTTTAGAAGCTGAACTGTGTTTATTTCACCACCCCCTCCACCCTGTTTTCTTATATGTTTGTATGTACTCAACATTTTTCTCAATAGCCTAGCCTGAAAAGTGTATTTAATGTGATTAAAATTTACAACAGGGAAGAAAAGGAAAAAACCCACCATTAACATTTCTACATATACAGTTTAATCTGAAAACAAGTTGGAGACATTTTTTCTTGGCTCAAGGAACTAAACCAAGAACGACCTCAACTGACAGATGATTTTTGTTTGCTTTGTGGCAAAAGAAAAAAACTTCTTTAATTGATAAAAAATGTAGAAGTCACTGAAGTTGCAACATGAACTACAAACAACAATGAAGCATAAAGCCATTTTTTTCTCTTACTTATCTGCAGCTTGTTTGTTACAGCCATAAAACACTGCAGCTCTTGACACATGAAGAACTTTCCCCTACTACCTGATAAGCCAAATTACTTATCTCCACAATTCTTTGAATAAAAGTTCCTAGTATGTTGATGAGTATAGGAAATGGCTCACTACTCTGTTGGTGGACACAAAAAAAGCGATTGTTTTGTCAAAATTAATAAACGGACTACAAATAAAACTACAAGTCAGAGAGTTATATTGGTATACTCCTCATATGAAAAAAATAAAGATATTTGGTAATACAATCCAATATTATTATTAACCCATTCCACAGTTTGGATTTGTGAATGAGATCACTGAAGATGCTGACTGCGAGAGATTTGCAAGGAAGTCCCTTGAAATACGAAGGAGAATGAGACTTTTAAAAAAATTGCTTTTACCTTTTTTTTTACAAATGCCATTCCTCACCGTTGAGGGAAAGAATATTCAGTGTGCTTTCCACAGTGCCACAATGGGTTGTTCTGGAGTCACACAAGTCCAGGGCTGGGAACAACTGTGTCACAGCAGACAGAAAGAATAAATGCATTGTTATACCTTGGCGAACAGTATACTTAATGACTGTCTTTCTGCCAATTTCCAGGCCTAGCTTGTATAAGATCAAAATTAATCTATGAAAGGCTACATATTCCCTTTATTCAAAGGGGAAAATAATAGAGAAAAGTTCACTTACAAAAATATCTGGTCTACTTATTCTCCAGTATGCACCTTCAAATGTTGCCTACCAACAAAGATATGCATAACATAGACCACAGCAGTGATAGTTTTGAAAATGTGGGACAATTATAAATAAGTATTTCTAAAAAACATCCTTTGCGGATGAACTGAAGCAACCAGTGCCACTGTCATTCTATTCCCACAGTCAAAAGCATACGGCCCTTTGTCAGGTTGTTTCTCCTGGTGTCTCAAAGCCTTTACAGGCTGCTTGAATCCTACAGCCTTTCAGAAGGATTACGGAGGTAATTAGGAGCTCTGTTCATTTGGTTTCAGATATAGATACATGCTTCTCATGCATGTGTCTAACTTCTTCAGTAAAATGAAGAAATTAAACTGAAAAAAAAAAGAAGGAAACACCCCCAAAAAACTACCGTGTTCCCCACATCCAGGATACAGGATCTCACTGCTTTTCAACAGCTAACAAAACATAAGAAATAAAAAACAGATGAAAGTCCCTAGTATCATTCCTTGGCGTCTCTTAAAAGGCAGGAAGAAATTACTGTAGCTGAAAACTAGATCCCAAAGTCAGAAATTTATTTGATCAAAGACTGGTTATTTCTACTGCCTACACCTGGCATCAAAGCAATTCTCTAGAATAGTTTGGGTGACAGTCTCCATTCAGTCAAGCTCAAAGACGCAGACATTTTATATATTCCTGCTTTCTGCCTCATACACTATTGGGGTACACAACTACGTTGGTCTTTTTGCATCATTCTTCCCTCTGCATCCCCCAAGAATCAGGTAAAAAACATTGTAAGTGAAAGAGAACATCAATGATTGGGAAAAATTAGTATGAAATTACTGTAGAAGTGGTCTCATAGAAAACGAGACGTTCTTCCAACAACTCTGATGAAAAAGGAGAAAAACTATCTTCATCATATTCTAAAAAGCTGCTGAATAGTTTTGCACCACATGTTCCTCTTCAGTAGAAAAAAACTGTCTTCCAAACTCTTCTAACACATAACGCTCTACCCCCAGAGAAATCTGCTTCTGCTTTCCAAAAAATGTAAGTACTGAATTGAAATGCCACATTGAAAAGTTACTAAGAACTATTTTAAACATCCCAGCCTGAAAAGCAGTGCAGCATTTATTGAGTCCATGTTCAATATAAAATGACATCTGTTGAAAGCATATTTCACACACACGTGTGAAAGTGGTCACACAAAAAGCTCCAGCCCTTCCTCCTGAGAAGGCAGAAACACAAGTGGAAAGTTTTCAAGCATTTATGGTAGGTAAACTTTTTTAACAAGGACGCTACCGTTGGCTCTCATGGTCCCAAGACTGGAAGAGCAATAGGACTGCTTAGGGGTCCACTCTGGAACTCTGGCAACCAAAGGGGTTGTGCAACAACATGGTGGTATCAACAAGTAGCTGTTAATCTGAACACTGACTCTTGTTTCAGTTGCCAAAAAAGGCATCAGAAGCACAATGTCCGGAGAGGTTCAACAACGGCACGCTGAAAGCAGCAAAGCCTCAGGTAGCCTTGTGAGTCTGTAAGGAAGAGGGGACCAAGAACGGAAGATGAAGACAATGGTAGGGAACAAATATGAGTAGAAAAAAATAAAAAGTTCTGAAAGAAAAAACTAATCAAAACTAGCAATGCGATTACCCCTATCCTTTCCTATCCATGTCTGAATCTAACACATCACATTTTCATCCCTATTTCTTTTTATAGACACACACATCATGTCATTGATTATATCCCATGGTAGGTGATGTACCACAGATCTATCAGTTTCTAACCAACTTCAGCTCTGAGATTCTGTTTCTCCCCTGGTTTTGGTGATGCATCATAGTAACCTTGGCTACAGTGCAGCTATTGATTTAAAATACAAATACAGTGTGAGAGAATTTCACTGCACAACAGGGTTATTGTGACGGATCTGAACAGTCCCTGTTTCAGCAGCAAATGCAGAACCCAAGTATCTGATCACCTTGTTAGATGTTTTGCACTGCAGTCTGATTTCTTCTTGTATTTGTCCATGAACTTACAACTAAGATATAAAAACCAGAATGTACATGTAACATACTCTTCTATTACTGTGGCACAAATACAGTACTACAAAAGTGTACGACCAGAACGATGTCTTTTTCCAGTGCTGAAGAAAAAAGAATGGTATACAAATCACAAGACCAACAAAACAAAAAGAAATTGCCACCAATGCCACCACTGCAGTTGTTGCCCAACATGCACAGTACTTCTTAGTACCATCCATGTTCTGCAACTTAGCTCGTCCCACCTACTACCATCATGACTGATGCTCAGGTATTTTTCTCCAAGATTTTTATCACTTCATTTTAACTTCATCGTAATAATAGCTCTCACTGCTAGTGAGACTGTGTGCTGCTGATTAAAGACAGAGTTCTGAGTTAAAAATTTGGTTCAGATGAATTATTTCTTTTGGAAGGAAAAAAAAAAAGCCTGGACACAAAGCTATTTTGCAGCATGCCTATGATTTTTAAAATATTATTAAATACAGCTATTTAATTATGTTGCTACACTTTTTCACTAGCATGGCTTGTGGAATAGTCTATTCATTGCAAACTTCATGTAGAAATAACCTTTTTTACAGCCGAGTGATATTATATAGTCATTTGTACTTCAGTGGAGTGGAGGGAGGATGCAAAATCATATTCAATCAAAGCAAAGGCATTCTACCTACGTTTGAATAATGAGCAAAGATGCAGAGCAGCAGTGAGTCATGCTCATGGGAGCCTGTGTCTCTCCCTGCCTGCAACCCCTTCCAAGCACGAGCAGCTTTCCCCTGTGTGCTCCTCACAGTCCTCTCCCTCTGGCTCCTTACAAACACAGACACAGGCTGGCTGCCTTTCCAGCCAGCCATCTGTGGTAGCAGTAATGCCAGTAGAAGTGGAGCAGCAACCAGGAGGATTTGTGCATATGTACCCCTATGTGGTATCTTCCTCCTTAAGCAATACTCCGGTTGCGCTTCTTGGATCAACGAGACTTGGTACTGTGGGGAATTGAATTTTCATTAGTTTTCTATTCATGATGTAGCACTCATGGTTTGGGCACAATTTTTCAATAAATTGTACAGATGAAAGGATAGTCACTCATATAGCATATCAAAGCAATCACAATATTATACAAAAAAATTCCATACTCTTCCTCACACTTCATTCTTCATGTTCTTTTCTCCAAAATAAGTTTAAAAGTTGATACGAAACCTTTCAAAAGTCTGCGAATTCTTCCAAAATTAATTTTGTAATTTCCTACTTGGAGATCAATTCTGAATTGAACCATGCACACACAGTTGACTTCAAAAACATATGTTCAAAGTCTTTTTTTTACAGAAGTGAGAAAGGTAAAAGTAACTATTTATCAAATAATAAACCCAAATGCTGGTTACTTCTCAACCAAGTGACTGCTCTATCTGTCAGGCTATACAGTCAGCTTTTGTCACCAATGCCAAAAAATACTTTTTATTGGATCCTGAGGAATAAAACCCTCATCTGACAAATGCTGACAAGGCCAGTTACCTGAAAGGGGAGATCCCCAGGAGGCTCCACTCTGCTAGCAGTGTATCCTCCATAGCAGAGCACAGGGCTAGGGAGGTAAAGTCTTAAATTTACCCCAACACAAATGGGCAGAGCTCTTTAATAGTCAGGTCCTCCAAACCAGGAGCAATTCATACTTTAGGAACAGTAAAACTCAGTCAGGAATTTCACATTCATCAAAAAGGCTATATATATTTCTGAGGGAGTCCTGGTCTTAACGAGTGAATATTTTGAAATACTATTGCAATAATTTTCTCTTTTTAAAAATTTAATTTCTTCTGTTGAGTGATTGTATTAGTACCTATGAATGAGAAAATTGTGTAAATTTATGTTATTGTGAAATTTTAATCATTTAATATGACATATTGTACATCCCGGTGATTGTTAAAGAAGGTGCTGCTTTTCCGCTGTTGAAAAAACAGACTCCATGTTCTTATTTGCACGATAAGGACTTTATATTATGTATGTAAAATAACTTCCACAGGAGTACATGTTTAATTTGCTATGTTGCTAAGTACTTTACAATTAATGGAAATTACACATTAAAATATTAGTGCAACATGCTAAAACTTCAATGACTTGCTTACAAATCACCTTTTCTTTTTTAATGCAATGAAACATAAAACCACAGGACAAACTTACATTCCCACCTCTTCCCATTTTACTGGATCCCTTCAATGTGCTGCTTTGACTAAGAGTGTGAAGTCAGAACTGGAAGATGTATTTTTATAGAATAATTTTTTTTTGCAGCAGATATGTTAGCGAGTCTTGGAATGCATTACATTTAAATGCACAACTTCCAATAGCAAAAAAAGAGATGTGGCACAGCACACTCTGTGATTTCACACTAACCACAAGCATCTGGCTGGACTTCTGTAGGAAGGGAGGTTCAGAGAAATTCTCAGTCTCTTTCTTCCCTCCCCACATATTTTCTGTTTTAGATTCACTAAATGAATTTGGTTTGAGTGTACTCCCCAGGATCATCTTGCTGCCCTTCCCACAGCAGCAAATCTTTGTGCTAACTTCATACCAAGAAGTATGATCACAGTTTCTAGGCCAGGTAAGAGGAGAGAAGCAGAGGAGAGGAATCCAGAGTTACTAATATGTAATAAAACCACAGATCCAAACCCCACTGGTACTTTGGAAATCCTTAGTCAGTTTGGATCTGAACAGGAGAAATATAAACGAGTTTAGGCTTAAGAAATACTCTTTGACTGCTCGCTCATGTTGTGTCAGTTAACCCAGTTACTCAAATCTGAAAGACAAAAGTGTTCAGATATTATAGCTGAGGTTTTAAAATATTTTCAGCAGTGGCCTTATTCTATTTCACTTTGAATTCATGTTTAATTGACTTATTTCATTGTGAAAAGGACACTAAATGAAATGCTGAGCATGTATGAAAATGTAATATTTTAATAGGAAATACAATTTTAATATAATAATAATATTGAAAACAAATATAAATAAAAATATTATGAACATGCAGAATAACCCTTACTGTAAAAACCTATTTTTCTTGCTACAACAAAGTAACATTTCCTGTCAACGAAGGGTCACTGAGAAGGCCTCATATATTTATACAAACTTACTTAAACACAAAGTGTTTTCTGAGGAAAATTTGAAAGATGCAGTAATGTTTCCATAATGGAAAAATATAGTCTACTATGTTCACAGCAGTACGGGAAATACCAGCAGCAGGAAACTGGAGCTGGGATTATGCCAAATTATTTGGTTGCAGTACCATGAGTATGCCCTAAAGCCTACTCTGTGAATGAAGGACATTTATCACACTTATGTAAATATGATGTAGGAGGTAAAAGAATTTTGATAAAACTATTTTTATCAAAACTATTTGGACGTGGATCTTGATTTTCACGTACATTTGGGAACTGACAATGTCCAGGTTCAGACTTCAGTGGTTCTGCACATCTGTGCCCTCTGCTTTGAGCCATAAATTGTAACGTTGAGTCTTCAGGTACAATTACTAAATCTACTGCCTACATTGGAGGCCTTACTCTAATGAAAGTGATCTGTTTATACTTTGAACTGCATGATCAGGCAAGCAATGACATACAGCTATCTTAATGGAAAATCATTTTAGGAGATACGAATTAACATGAAGGATTAAATGATAAATAAAAAAGACTGACAGATAACAGAATATATTCAAAAGAATTCATATATTCAAAATTCAGTCAAGAATTTTATCATCGGTCATCATAGTTTCAAAGGTGTTTACACTACTTTAATAATGAAAACCAACAAATATTAAATATATACTCTGCCTATCTATAGGCATCACTTTGCAAAGCCAGACCCTCACAGGACAGCATGAGCTGCAACATTATGCTGTAGACAGGAAAATCCTACAAACATCTCGGTGAGGAGCTTGTATTCTGCAATGCGGCCAGGCTTCCATTCTAAAATTTATTTAGAAGCTCCAGTTCCGATTCAAGTAACCGAGTTGTTTCCAAAATGGGATATACACAGTGGAGTGTGAGAACTCTCTCTGAGGACTTTGTAATTCACAAACTTAAAAACCATTTTAATACACACTGCAAACACATTTATGTTTTGAACTTTTCTCTGTCTCAAAGTGATACTCTGCCTTGCTTATGCCATGCTTGTCTCAGGTGCAGTTTTTAAACACTTGCAAACAGGATTTTTTCAAATATTCAAAATATCTGAAGTACTTTGTTTTTTACAGAGCTGAGATCACTGGTATGCTGCATAGCAACATGTTTAGTAGCTTTTATCTCACTTTTGATGGAAGAGCAAATAACACTTTTATGCAATTTAGTTTGTTCACCAGTATTTTGACGTACCAGACAGTAACTGGAATCAGTGTATCATGAATCCTAAATAGTTTATCCATTCACTAGTTGGACTAGAGATACCATAATTATTTTATTATCATGTCTGCTTTCTCTTCACACATTTGTAATGAGTCAGTTATTAATATTAGCTATGAATATTCTTAAATGAGGATAATGTATTAAAAATGTGTATATGCTCATGTTCCTAGAGCCATGTATTGTGCTCATAAAAAGAATCCCACTGAATTGTGATAACAAACCTTTTGAATTCACATGCAAGGAAATGATTTTGAAAAGTTACTCAAAAGATCTACCATCACTGTGTCCTTCATATTAAAGTAATCACAATAAAACCATATATTCTATAAACACACGCATCTGCAGCAGTTAGACAGATTATGTAAAATGGCCTATATTGAAGAAAACTAATAATTAATAATATTTAGCAAAGGTGATTGCAAATCTTTGTTAATTACATTTTGCAAAATACTATGTCCACTAATGAGCCCACAAGCTGATTTAGTAGAATTAGTCCTTTGTATTCAGTTGAGTAATATATCCCTCTTTGTGTTGCCGGGACAAAAGAGAAGTGTCATCAGGGAGCCGCCTGCCTGCACACACAAACACACTCTATAGAAATTGCCATGTTATTGGAAGCATGGAGGAATGTCACTATGAAAACACAGGAAACCCAGGCCAAGATTTCAGATAGCTAAATTCAATTATCAGACATTTTCATTCAGATTTGACAGTGGTATTTCAAAAGCCACTGTTTTGTTACCGCCGGTTAAAAGCCCCTATGGCATTCTTTATGATTATTAGTGAAACAGAAATTAAATGGCAACTGACCCGTACAGTGTTCACTGGAGTCACATGTTTCGGAGACCTAGATACTGCATCTGCATCGCTGTGTGATGAACAGCACGTACATTCCCACTTAGGATCTGCTTTGGAGTGCCAGTATAGATGAATGAAGGAAATTTGATGAAACTTCTTAAACTGATGCCACGCTAAGAATGAATGTTCTTGTTTTCTGTTTTGAACTATATATGTTTGGTTTGTAAGCTTTTGTTCAATAAAAAACAAATGATGATGTCTCAGTAATGTTTAATAGAAATAATTTAATTAATACAGAAGCCTGAAAGATTCAAAATACCTCTTAAAAGAAGACATAGGGAATATAACATTGTCATTAAGTAGGTGTACATTGACTATCTCAAATATTGAAAAAACATAGTCATGCACTCCTTAACACACAAAAGGAACAGCAAGATCCTAATGCCAGACAACATGAATCTGCTAACAAACAACATTATGCAGGAAGAGCATTGTTTCCTGGGCAGAATATTCTGAATTACTGTTTGTCAAAAAATACTTCAGTGCCACCCATAGCTTTTAATACAAAGTCAAACTGATGGCAAATTGTCAATGATATCAACCACTTCCTCTGTTTTCAGCAGCAACCTATACACTGCTAGCGCTAATTTCCTACTGTTCTGGTTCAGGCAGCAATCTGCCCTTTTGCAGCAATCTAGAAGACCAGAAAAAGAAGTCTGCTATTTGAAGATGCCCAGAAATTGAATTGTTAGTTATAATCCTTTCTAATATGTTTAACTGGTTGAGTGTGTTAAAGACAGCCAAAGGCTATTGCTATTCTACATGTATTACTCCTGCCTAAATATATGCTGCCATGTAATGTATGCCATAAGTATTAATTTCATCCAAGCTTTCCAAATTATCATTTTTGTATAAGACATGAAAAGTAGGTTGTAATTTCCTCATTTCTTAACGCTGTCTAATAAATCACATTTGAAAGCATTCTGTGACAAGCATTTGAAGAGCACTTGGTATCTTTTCTTCTTCTCCTTTAGCAGAAGAATAGTATCCCATCACACACAGACCAAGCACACACAGAGCGGATCTGGGAAGAATTAGTCTCCAACTATCATTTTCTAGCTGTAACAGTAGCTCAAAACTTTGCATGGATGTTTTATATAACAAAATGTATAAAAGTCATGTTTCCTAATAAACTCCCATGCAGCTTGCAAAACTGGTGCCTGCACAGCTCCAGTCTCAACTATATTTTCCCAATACCATCCCTTTGCAGGGCCATGTTTTTCACCAGTGGAGAAACGTTCGCTACTGCTTCTCCACAAACAACCTAGCAAACTCTTTTTGAAAGCACCTCCTCTGCTTCCAGAGATGTCCTTTTCTGCAAAGCTAAGTTCTGCACTCGCCACTGCAGAACCAACCACAGGCTAAGCCTTTCCTAAAGGTTTCCTTGCCACAATAGAAAAGGAACATGTAGGAACCAAAATCAGATATATGTTAGTGAAGAGCCTGCCAGCAGCTTGAAAAGCAGTTGAATGCCAATCAGGCATAAGGCACTTCCATTAAAACTTTGTGAAAACCCTATTTAAAGTCTCTCTGCAAGGAAGCCCAATACTGCCATTGTTCAGCAGGATTTAACATTTTTCTGTGTTAGGCTAGATGAGGGAGATGGAAGTTGGACCTCCCTACACCAGACAAGCGCCAGTGAAGACTGTCTTCCTTTGTTACCATCAAACTTTCCAAAATGAAGTGAACCTAAAATATAACAGCATCTTTAGGCAGACAAATGAGAGTCTGGCCACTCAATTTTCATTCATAGAGGCTTGTCCAAATAATAACCCTCTGTCTGCAGTCACTTTCTTATGAACAACATAATTTAAGATGATTTCAGGAGCAGAAAATTAAATCATTCACAGTGGATAGATCTTCTAATAACAAGATGCTTTTATCTCACGGGCAACAGTGCTGTCAGTACTTGGGCATAATTAGGACTAGAAATTGGTAATTTTGCTGTAAAGCAGCTGACCGAACAATAGAGACCATGTAAAATAGACTTCAGTTAAAATCTTTGATACTGACTCAGACTGTTTACTTGAAAACTCCCACACAGCTACGTGACATTTTGCTTTGCTAAATATTAACATGCACAGAGTCTAAGGTAAGTCTTGTTTTCTAACCAGTCACTTCCCCTTTGGATTTTGGATCCATAGTTATTCATATCCCCTTAGCTGACTAGTGGTGGAAGCAAATTTATCTTCTGGGATTTTGGAAAATGTAATCACCTAATGGAATCTTTAATGCAAAACACAATCCTATCTTAACCTAAATTGTAGGGGAGGGTAGTGTGGGAAGCTGGCATTTTTAGTAAAATAACTGAGTACCATAAAAAGCCTATAGGAATGTGAACGAAACATAATAAGCAAAATATATTAAGTGATAGGAAGGTCAAAGTTAAGATTAACATTTGAAAGTAAGAAACTTCAAAGCAACACTACGTCAGCATTTCCCTCTAAAATGCATGTCTCCTATACTCTTTCTTTTAAAGATGAAGGAAACAATATATACATAATCTACCATAAAACTATATACTGTGTTTGGTATGAAATTTTTAAATTTCTGTTACCAGTCGTGATGCTTTATCATCCCACAAGCCTTTTACTTCATTTCATAAAAACTTCATTCTCATCAAGACTCATTAAGTATAAATCACTTTGAAATTCCCTTTAAATCCCTTCCCTCATCATGGTTCCATTAAAGGTATTGCACAGTGTCCCACAAGCTTATCTTGTAAGTGGTTCATAGGCTATTTAGAAATATTCTTACATCAGACACCGGTATATGACTTTTTTTTGCACCATAATGTCACTGCAGGAGGTGCAATGTGGCAAATAGTTACTAAAAAAATGTCCCAGGTCACTTATAGCCTCTTGGGACCAAGGAAACTATGATACTAAAGGAACACAGGGTCATTGTTGACTTAAACCCTGATCTGTACAGACGATCTTTCACATCCTTTTTTATTGTCATTCATGCAAGTTTCTGGACAGTGCCTCCTGAAGAGCTTCCTGATCTCCTCAAACAGAGATTGGCCTAACAATAAAATTGTATTATCCATATTACTCCTATTTCCTAATTTTTATGTCTTGCTTTATCTTCTGATCAGCTATAACCAAAAAAGAACAGTAATCACTTATGTTTCCTTTCCTAGTTCTTTTTCCTTGCTAGATATTTACTGTATTTTAACTCACTAATGTATGTAAATAAAACAAAAAGAGGGCTACTTGTTATGTTCTGAAGCAGTGTGGAGCATGGTAGCAAGTTCAGGTGAAATGAAAACAAACCACAAAGAATAACTGCATGACTGTTGCATTTCATCATTGCTGTAGAGCTCCTTCCACTGGAGAAGTTACTCTAGATGATACACCAACCGAGTCAAAATTCGTCTAAAAACAATCACAAGGCTTCATTGATAAAGAACGTCAAAGACTGTGTTAGGGATGCATAGGCCTTCATCCAAGCTCCATGGCAAAATTCAGCAAAATTCATGAACTACTGGAAGCTCTGGAACAGATCATATGGTAGTGCCTGGACCAGTACTCAATTGATCTGCGTATGTCCCAAGAACCATGTTATTTTCAAGTTATCAGGGGGAATACATACACTGACCCTTTACTCACTCCCAGAATATGAAATAAGCAGGAGATTAGAGATATGCAACCAGTTTTCTTCAGATGGTTCCTTTTTTGTTCCACCTGGAAATTTTGTCTGAGCAGAAAAAAACAAAAGAGGACTTCATTTGTTGGGAAAGCCAGACACTCCAGATTGGAGCAGTTTCTCTGATGGAAAATCGTAGATGAACAGCCATTCATAGACCTGTGTTGACTCTGCATCCCAGGCTCAGATTTCTCTGGACTCACTGAGCATCTGTCACTTGTATATAAGCATTAAGTCCGACACACATAGAATGTATCAGATTCTGCTGGCAGTTTATGTGCAGTTTGTCTGACATATACAGGATGTGCTGGATCCACTCTCCATGTCCTGCATGGTACATGTACCTACATTTCCATCCAACGTCTTGTGAAAGAGCCCAGAGTGCATGATCAGAGATATATTAAAGAAGAAACCTGGAGAGGTTGCTGTGTAGGAAAACTCATGAAGGCAGCAAAACTTCTGACTTTATAAGAAGTAAAGGTAATATGGGAAAACATTAGCAGTACTCCATTGTCTTAAAAAGCACTCTTCAAATACTGATCTCTGATCCTTCTTTAAATTGCACTAATCGACATACTAGTCTGGGAGAGGAATTTGGCCATTGCCCATTTACAGACATTTCTTTTGTGATTCTTATTTATCTACTAGCCTGGGATCCAAAGGTATGCAAAAAATATTTTGTTGAAGGTTAAACTGATTCATATAAATTACATGAATTTTAGTATTTCATTATCTTCCCCAGTGAATAACATTTCAAAACTTACAGGAACTAGTCATTCTTTTGTATTTTTAACCATGTACATCATAGGATATGACAGTCACAGAATGTGATGGTACCTGGTCATCATGTACCCGTATATCAAAGGATTTTGACATTTGTAAATTGTATAGAATCATAGAATGGTTTGGGTTGGAAGGGACCTTAAAGATCATCTAGTTCCAGCCCACCTGCCATGGGCAGGGACACCTCCCACTAGACCAGGTTGCTCAAAGCCCCATCCAACCTGGCCTCGAACACTTCCAGGGATGGGGCATCCACAGCTTCTCTGGGCAACCTGTTCCAGTGCCTCACCACCCTCACAGTGAAGAACTTCTTCCTTACCTCTAATCTAAATCTACCCTCTTTCAGTTTAAAGCCATTACCACTTGTCCTGTCACTACATGCCCTTGTAAAAAGTCCCTCTCCAGCTTTCTTGTAGGCCCCCTTTGGGTACTGGAAGGCTGCCATAAGGTTTCCCCAGAGCGTTCTCTTCTCCAGGCTGAACAACCCCAACTCTCTCAGCCTGCCTTCATAGGAGAGGTGCTCCAGCCCTCTGATCACCTTCGTGGCCCTCCTCTGGACTTGCTCCAACACGTCCATGTCCTTCTTATGTTGGGGGCCCCAGAGCTGAACACAGTACTCCAGGTGGGGTCTCACGAGAGCGGAGTAGAGGGGCAGGGTCACATCCCCTGACCTGCTGGTCATGCTTCTTTTGATGCAGCCCAGGATACGGCTGGCTTTCTGGGCTGCAATCACACCTTGCTGGGTCTTGTTGAGCTTCTTGTCAACCAACACTCCCAAGTCCTTCTCCGCAGGGCTGCTCTCAATCCACTCATCGCCCTGCCTGTATTTGTGCTGGGGATTGCCCCGACCCATGTGCAGGACCTTGCACTTGGCCTTGTTGAACTTCACGAGGTTTGCACGGGCCCACCTCTCAGGCCTGTCAAAGTCCCTCTGGATGGCATCCCTTCCCTCCAGTGTGTTGACTGCACCACACAGCTTGGTGTCATCTGCAAAGTTGCTGAGGGTGCACTCAATCCCACTGTCCATGTCGCTGACAAAGATGTTAAACAGTGCCGGTCCCAATACCGACCCCTGAGGAACACCACTCATCACTGCTCTCCACTTGGACATCGAGCCGTTGACCACAACACTTTGAGTGCGACCATCCAGCCAATTCCTTATCCACCGAGCAGTCCATCCGTCAAATCCATGTCTCTCCAATTTAGAGACAAGGATGTCATGCAGGACAGTGTCAAATGCTTTGCACAAGTCCAGGCAGATGACGTCCTTTGCTCTTCCCTTATCCACCAATGCTGTAACCCTGTTGTAGAAGGCCACCACATTCATCAGGCATGATTTGCCTTTAGTGAAGCCATGTTGGCTGTCACCAATCACCTCTTTATTTTCCATGTGCCTTAGCATAGTTTCCAGGAGGATCCACTCCATGATCTTGCCGGGCACAGAGGTGAGACTGACTGGCCTGTAGTTCCCCGGGTCTCCCTTTTTTCCCTTTTTAAAAATGGGGGTTATGTTTCCCCTTTTCCAGTCAGTGGGAACTTCACCAGGCTGCCACGACTTCTCAAATATGAGGGATAGTGGCTTAGCCACTTCATCCACCAGCTCCCTCAGGACCCGCGGATGCCTCTCATCAGGTCCCATGGACTTGTGCACCTTCAGGTTCCTTAGATGATCTCAAACTTCATCCTCTCCTGCAGTGGGTGGTTCTTCCTTCTCCCAGTCCCTACCTTTGCCTTCTGTGACTTGGGCGGTGTGGCTGGAGCACTTGCCGTTGAAGACTGAGGCAAAAAAGCCATTGAGTACCTCAGCCTTCTCCATATCCTGGGTAACCAGGTCTCCCGTTTCCTTCCGGAGAGGGCCCACATTTTCCATAGTCTTCCTTTTATCACCAACAGAAGCTTTTTTTGTTGCCCTTGATGTCCCTGGCCAGATTTAATTCTATCACGGCTTTAGCTTTCCTAACCTGATCCCTGGCTGCTCGGACAATTTCTCTGTATTCCTCCTAGGCTACCTGTCCTTGCTTCCGCCCTCTGTAGGCTTCCTTTTTGTGTTTGAGCTTGTGCAGGAGCTCCTTGTTCATCCATGCAGGCCTCCTGGTGTTTTTGCCTGACTTCCTCTTTGTTGGGATGCATCGCTCCTGAGCTTGGAGGAGGTGATCCTGGAATATTAACCAGCTTTCTTGGGCCCCTCTTCCCTCCAGGGCTTTATCCCATGGTACTCTACCAAGCAGATCCCTGAAGAGGCCAAAGTCTGCTCTCCTGAAGCCGAGGGCAGCGAGCTTGCTGTGCGCCCTCCTCGCTTCCCTAAGGATCTTGAACTCCACCATTTCATGGTCACTGCAGCCAAGGCTGCCCTTGAGCTTCACATTCCCCACCAGCCCCTCCTTGTTGGTGAGAACAAGGTCCAGCATAGCACCTCTCCTCATTGGCTCCTCTATCGCTTGGAGAAGGAAGTTGTCATCAACGCATTCCAGGAACCTCCTGAATTGCTTATGGCCTGCTGTGTTGTCCCTCCAACAGATACCGGGGTGGCTGAAGTCCCCCATGATGACCAGGGCTTGTGAACGTGAGACTGCTCCTGTCTGTCTATAGAGGGTCTCTTCCGCTCAGTCTTCCTGGTTGGGTGGCCTGTAGCAGACCCCCCACTATAATGTCACCTCTCCCTGCCCTCCCTTTAATCCTGACCCATAACCTCTCGGTCGGCTCCTCATCCATCCCCAGGTGGAGCTCCATGAACTCCAGCTGGTCATTGACATAGAGGGCAACACCTCCTCCTCATCGGAGGAACAACAGCGTACTTGAAATTGTAGTAGGAGAAATTGTAGTTTCTGTTGCTGCAATAACAAATAAAGCCAAATATTTTAAGAAATCATGAAACACCAACTTCTTGAAGTTTTAGCTGTAAGTTGTAGTCATAACATCACAGACTCCTTTAGGCTGGAATACACTTCTGGAGACTATCTATTCTGAAACCCTGCTTAAAGCAGAGAGAATCCTGACATTAGATCAAGTTGCTCCAGCTGAGTTGTTAAAATCTCTGAGGATGGTGTTACAGGGGAATTGGGTGGGGTAACCACAAAACCAGAGCCATACATCTCATATAATCCAAAAGTTATTAACTTTCCTATTAACAGGATGGATGTAGCAGCTGAGCAATGATTTCTGTTCCAAGATTTCTATTCTGCTGCATGCACTCATATCACACACTCACAAATCAGATCCCAGCTCCTCTGGGCCAGTCAGCACAGACCTGCACCATGAACCAGGGGAACAGGCACTCACTCTGACCACTCAATGCATGGGGTCCTGGCTGGCAGCTTGGTCCTAACACATAACTGTTCCACTTCAGGCTCTGCCTTTTACATGTCCGGACATCCTTTCACGGTGTTTCTCTCTCTTCCCAGCCACTAGGGACTATTGTCTTAATTATTTATTGCTTTCGAAATGAGATTGCAAACATAAGCTGTCAATGGCCGTGCTAATCTCACAGCCCCAGGCCAATCTGTTCGACTTTCTCCTTATCTAAGACCAATTACTGATTGTCCCTAGGGATTCTGTTACCCTCTGGTCTCCTGCCCCTAAAATGTTAAGCTCATACTGGATTAACCTAGTCAGAGCTGGGCAGATGCAGTCAAGGTCTCATTTGCAGTGCTTTTGGTTATACTTGTAAATTGTTTTTTTGGGTTTTTTTTTTGTCTCCTTACTTCCAGCCAGAATTTCTCTTGCTGTAATTTGTAGCGTTGTCCCTTGTTTTTTATTGTGCACCTCTGAGAAGAGTCTGGTTTTGTTTTCTGTATAAATTCCCATTATACAGTTGAGGACAGCAAATAGATTCCCCTTACCATGTTGGCTTTCTCTGCTGACTTGTGTTCAGTTTGCTTGAAAAGAAAAGAAAGTAAAAGAAAATAATCTAAGATGGTACAAAAAAGCATTCTGCATTCTCCAGAGATAAAATGGCAATTTGTATACACAGCAAAATTTGATCTTAGAAAAATATATGAAAAAGAAAACTAACTTAGGGTTTAGGTTTCTTTTGACTTCTTTGTTGTTCATCTTATATGCAATTGCTTTGTACATTCATGAGAATGTCAAATTCTCAGAAGTCTATGGGAGGCCTTTAAGAAACTTTTCAAGAATAAGAAAGAGTATGGATATTCTCAAATGTATGAATTCTGTTGAATCCATCTAAAAATCATACAATACATGAGAAGAGGACATATACAGCCTTTATACAAACATTTCCAGTGAAGATTGACTAAGAGGCAATTTCATTTTAGCAGCTGCTGTAGTGCAAAGAGCTGACATTTCAATAGAAAGCATTATTAACCCAGACACATCTGCCTGAAACAGTCAATTAGAGCCAGAAACGTCAAATACTGTAACTATCATGTTTTTCAGATGTTTTCAAAGTTTACTGTTTAATGGAACTTACTTATGTTGGTAATGCATATCTTCAACGATGGTGGTAAATAGGCAATTGGTTACAGGTGGGAAGCCTTATATATACACCAAATATGATAATCATTCCCATGTAACCTCATCAAGCATTTTAGCTTTCTACAAAGCATTTTCTCTCATTGTAAAAAAAGGTTACTAATAGTTACTTACTTTACTGTGGCACTGTGAGAAATAAATAATTAAAGTTCATTGACTAGTTTTGAAAACACAAGTTGCCATTTAATTGCTGAGTATATTATCATCATTTTCAGCCCCTTAGCATTGAAGTAAAGTCTACCTCTGTATAAATTTATAGGCAAAATACCCTAATATTCCCCCATCTCTGTCATTAAACTGTAAGGTTGACAGCAAGAAATAATACAATTTTCTTTTGCTTGAGTTAATGAAGCCAAGTTTATGTTCCAAGTTAACCTGGAAAGACAGTTCTGAAGGCAAGTCACAACAAGCCAAAGGATTTCCATAAGAAGATTATGGAAAAAGATGCTTCACTAAGGAAGTTTTACGTTGGATCAAAAGCGTTACACCTAAGTAGTTATGTCTTGAATCAACATATTTGGTAGCTACAATAAATTAAAGCAATAAAATTTTACATTTTTAATGAACTTATGCTCTAATATATGATTGAGTGTGCGGACAGTGATTAAGAACATAATTATCTGGAGATAGCTAAGGAAACAAACTAATCTGAAATACATTTAAATTAATCTGAAATACCATCTATTCAACTTTTGGAAACAGAAAGATGACATTTCAGAGGATTATTTTTCTCTCTCCAGGAGCATGGGAACCGAATGAGATCTCTGGTCTGCCTAGTCCTCCAGCAGTGCCAGAATCTCACTATGCAAAGCATTTGTAATGCCCCCTGTCCACAGGGGATAATGTCAGACTGTTTGTCTGCAACTTGTAATCTAAAGCAAGGCATATAGATTTTGATTTAATTCAGATTTTATAGATTAAATCATTATCAATTCTAATAGTTATTTCCTTCTTTTATTTCAGGCTGTAAGTAGCATAAAATGGGACTCATTTCACTCATACAGCAAACTGAAACTTCAGTTTGTACGCTGCTTGTCTAAATGACAGAGAATAGATATCACAAAGAACAATCTACATTTAGAAGGCAGAAAAAAGATTTAAGATTCTCATTGAAATTCACTTTAAACAGACATAATTTAGTGTAAATGGTGAAGTAATCATTGTTTGCTGAAAAAATAATCATACCACACATGCAGGATCACAAAAACGCTTGTACAGATTTCCACATGCTTCTCACCTCTGATTATAATTGAATATATTTTTAAAATCCCTAATCTCCAAATCATGTAAAAATTTTGCAGAGTCAATTGTGGAGTCCTGTCCTGCTGTGTTGGATATCTTTGTAGTTTACTATGCCTTGGAACCTGACATCAGAGCATATCCACACCACAATACAAGAAGGACAAACAACTATTTAGATCAAGTACTAAAAGCAAAGCAGCTTTGATGATGTGGAGCTTTGTTGCAGCTGAAGCCCATGCTGCTTGTGCTCTACTGAAGGTATTTGGTAGCTAAGCTAGCTCATTTATGTCTACTTGAACTGTAGCACAGCTCTGGAATGGAGAAGCAGAGATAACATTAATTTCTCTTGTGAATATTGTAATTGGCCAAAGGTCAATTTTTGGAGCCTGAATATTCTCCAAAAACTTGAGACAATAAATGTCTTGAGACAACAAGAGTGTATAATAGCATCATAAAAACACTCTTATCAGAACGTTACCATTTATAAAATCCAGAACCTCACTTTGGAGTGCACTTCATCATACCTTAATCCATCTTAGCTCAGACACAGGCAAGGCATTTACTTAAGTTCTACTGCACTTCAAGACAAATATGAAGCAACTGGAGAGAATCCAAAGAAGAGCAAAAAGAATGATCAGAGGTCTAAAAAACATTTATTGTAATAATATATAAATAATTACATAACAATAATAGTAATATTTATTCTACATGTCTATACTGGAAAAGATAAACAAGCAATAAATTCAAATTGCAGTAAGGAAAATTCATATTAGATCCTAAGACAAGCTTTCTATGGACAGTTCCACTATGGACAGTGGAACACAGCAGCAAACTGCTCATGAAGTTTTTAGGAATAAAGCAGAAAAATATCTGTCAGAAGTCACAAGCAGTTGATCCTACCAGAGACAGGGAGGGGTCCAGATGATCTTTCCAGGTCCTTCCTGCTCTGCTGTACTATTACAGAAGGGAATTTTGCGAGGGTGCAGGTATGTGCTCTTGTGTTTTCTGGAGTAAAATGGAAGTACTTTACCAACTAGGGCTTGACTAAACCAAAAATGGACATTCATTTTCAAATGTTTTTTAGAGATCTCTTATGTTTTAATCAAAGGTGATTCTGTGCATTTTCAGAGGAAGGAATGGCACATGCAAGGGATATTATGATGGCATAGATTTATTTGATACTCTGTCTTACAATTTTTGAGCACCTTGTAAACATTCTATAGATTTGATGAAAAGGTGAAATATCATAGATTAGTCCATTTGGTACCATGCATTTATTTAAAATATTTTTCTGACACTGCTCAAGCTAGAGTGTTTTGGAATGTTTTCAGTTAATTCAGCATGTTTTACATGTGGTGCAACTGGATGAAGTATACACGATGGAACTGAAGTGTCAGGTCTCTGCCCTAGTAACTAAACATAATTTTGGCCTAAGAAACTGATCAACATAAAAGTCAAACATACAGAAAGATAGACAAGGAGGGGAACAGGCAAGGAAAAGAATTGCAGGGCCAGAGTTTCAGTTGCATTCACTACAGCCATTACTTTAAATCTTAGAGATCAGATAACAACTCAACTTGCTCTCTTTCCATGTCTAGATACTTAAATATTTACGCCTTTCTTTAAAAGCTGTAATTCTAAAAGATGTGAGTGCTTTATTTTGTGTTACTTTAAAAAAAAAATCTGCGGAAAACTAACACTGATTAGACAAACTGGAAACTAAAAGCTCTCCTAGATACCAAAAGAGCTTCAAAGAGAACTCTCCATTTTTCAGATGTTCCCATAGCAATCAGAGCACAGCACAAAAACAGTCTAGTTTTAAGATCTGAACACATTTCATTTCATACAAAGGCCATTTTGCCCTAATTTTAGCTACTGAAAAAAACTTATACATAAGTCCACTCACCACCTATGAATGTACCATCAATAAGCCATACTCTGCCCAAAGAAAACGTTAATTTGATAATCAGGCTGCTAAAAGGCAGACAAGTAGATATGCTGATTTGCAGATGATGGTCAAGGTTAGGTATACCTGAGCTTAGATGTTTTTTTATTCTATACAATTCTATACAACTAAGCTGTGCTTATCTCCTTTGAAAAGTTAACTTTCCCATAAAAAGCTAAAATCTTAAAAGCAAATCAGAACTGTTTTTATAATAACAATTACAGATTTTACATAAGAAACTGGCTGGTATTTTTGCTAACTGAAGGCAACATTTTTCTACCTCTTAACAGAAAGGGGGAGAATGTGATGTCATCTCCAGAGCTAGAAGAATAAGAACAGAATGAGAACTCTAGAAATGAACCATTCTTTCCTCTGAGCTAGTCTTGCAGGACTTGTGTGTAGATTCCCTCTACAGAAGTACTTTATGTACGTATTTGTGTGTGTGTGTTTGCATACAGATGTTAGTTCCTGGAAGGCGTGCTTGACCTCTGTACAATGACTGTGCTGCTATTATAACAGGAATTCTCTTTTCAGATGATTCAGCTAATTCTTAAACACACAGCCTTTATATGTCAATTAACATTTCTTCTCATCTCATTTTTTGATGTTTTTCCTTAGTGGCACTTCTGGCAATACTACGAGCAGTAACTTAAGTGATATGAAATGCTGCCAATTGAATATAGTCTTTCTGCGTTTTACTCAGTAGTTTGTATTTTGATTTGATTGGTGAGGCAGATCTAGCCATAAAATCATATACAAAAATTTCCAGAAAAGGCCACTAATTTGAGGTCACTCCATCCCAGACACCCTGAGGCACATTTTCCAGAGACAAGTGGAAATTAGGACACCAGTCTCACCAATGTCATTTGGGAGTCAGTTGCATTACAGCCTCCTTTATAGCCTAGGAACCATCCTACATGGGTCAGATTTTCAAAGACAGACATTTAGCATTTATAGCTCTCAATACCTACAGATGAACTAGGTTTGTGAAATGGAAAAATGAGTAACCATTTTGGAAAACTTGGGTTATATATACATTAGAGTGGTAAAGTATTTAATGGATTATCCAGTTCATCTTCCCCAAAGTTTTGATTCTCTGCCCTTCGTTAGGGCATCTGAAATAGGCATCTGAAATCATTCTGAAGTAGTTGTATAGTATATGCTTTGTTTTTCTAAAAAACAGGTTAGAAAGGAATGTGGTTCTCCCCCCAAAATTCCTACAAGCCCCTTTCAATTTGCAATTTTAAATCCTCACCTTTACATTCAATAGCTCAATTTTTAATTGTTTAATAAATAAAAAAATATATTCAACTCATAAAGTTCAAATTCATTCTTTTAATGTGTAAATGATCAGGTTCAAATAATTGACTGTTAACATACAGTGAACAGATTCACTGACTTCAGAGGGATTACTTAAAATGTTTATTTGTATCTTTAATGTAAATAAATTCTTTGTTTTAATTGCAAAGCAAAATTATGAAATTATGAAGTAACTCATTCAAAATATAGTTATACTAAAACTCTCTTTATGAAAAGGTGTGTTTTTAATCTAATTAATAACACGCTTGCCTGCACAATTTTAATTGTACATTCCTTGACAGTTATCATTCATAAAATGTTGTAAGAGAAAAACTTAGCTTTTAAAGAGTCTGCCAGCAGGTGAACCCGATCTAAAATCTCAGCCCTGCACCAAAATCTACCCAGAGTTTTAGTCCAAGCACAAAGAAATATTTTTGTAGTTAAGGATATTCTGTCAACTTGCCTTCTGAGTTACAGCTAACATTGGGCATTTCAAACTGAATCTGAGTTAAGAAGTCAATGAACTGGCAGGGAGGCCAATCTGCATTATTATGTCCATGGAGACTCACTTAAAAATGAGCAGGACTAATGTCTTTGGCAGCTATGAGTAGACACTACACAAGCCAAAGTGGGACAAATTCCCTTCTATTTAAGATCATTTAGAAATGAAAACAATTATAAACTCACTCAGATGTGATATAACCATTGCAGGAATAGAAAGACAGCTCTGCAGAATCCTTGCAGGCATTAATGCATAGCATCATGAATTAGAAGAAAATCAGTGAACAGAAGCCTGCCAGAGAATACGAACTGAGCAGAGAAGTACTGAAGCAACATGTACTTAAGAAGATTTATTTGCTTTGCAGGAGAAGGGAAGGAAGAGGAAGGAAAATATGAGAATGTTTAAAAAACAAAGCAAAAATTACAATAATTTGAAAACTAATCATGGTAATTTCTGGCATCGTGTCTTGTTTTATAGTCATGAATATTTTAAAGTCATTGAGAAGTATCATCTTGTGAATAACACTTGGAAATTCTCTGGCTTACAGTCAAATTAAATTCCTTAAATCAAAAATCTAGTAGCAAAATTAAGGTACTTAACTAACATATCACTTAGCAAACTATGCTGAAAATTTTCATATTTTCTATGAATTTAATTTTGAATTCAAGACAATAACCAGCTGCTGTTCAGCAGCACCTTTTGGTTACACTTGTTTCATATTTACGCACTCTGTGTGACTCCTTGGGAATCAGTAGATTTATCTGAAATTGCAGTAGCAGAGATGTAAAGAAGTATAAGTTAAAGCAATTTTTACGGTGAGAAGGCCAACCTAACTTTTTTTCCGGTAAATTATCTCCTCTATAATCAGAGTTCTTTCCATATCTAATCATTTGTTCACACACGTACCAATCGGAGTGAAAAGACTGTATGTACAGTGCCAGCCTAAACCTTCGCTGTATTTTGCTTTCGTTCATAATATCAAAGGCAAGGAACTGTAAATGTAATTTGCTCAAGATAATATAGAGAGCACATGGAGATTAGGGAATTAACCAGGCATTTCATGGCATTATTTTTTAAAAAGTTCTTTACCTGTCTTCTATGACTGTTTGCATAAAATCATCGTATTTTGTTATAAAGTTTAACGTCTGAGTTTGGGGAATCTGCTTTTATATATGCAGGCAGGAATGTGCTGGTTATTCGTATTGTGGACCAGATCCTTTACTCCCAAAGTATTTTAAGATTTTCATACATATTTATTACAAGTTACTGCTGTGGTAACATCAGCTACTTTACTCATTTAAGTAAGAAAATGATATTTAGAAAGAGACAAATACCTTTAAGTTTCACAGTTTCTTTCTCTACTTGACGTCAGACAAAACTCTGATCAGTTTGCTGACACTCATCCTGTCCATAAGGCTGTGAAAAGTCTGATAACTCATTATACCTTGTTTTCTGATGCACTGGGTCTAGGATTAAGAGGGTCAGAGATGCAAAACTTCTGGATGTTTCATTCAATATTCCTGGCATTGGAGCCACAGAAATCCAAGTTTGTACCTTTTAATGCTAAATCAGATCCTAACTGCCCAAGTAATGGGGCAAAAAATTTTTGTACAGTCTCTCCCACCTGTCCCATGGATCCCTCTACATATGGATGATCAGGACCTGGCATTAAAGAAGGTTTAATATCTATTTTTCAGTAAAGAAGGTGGCACCAAAGTATTTACTGCACTTGCATTACTACTGCTATTAAATATTTTTGCATTTTTTGACCGAAGTATATGACTCTTTACTGGAAAAGATAAAAATGAAATCACTGTCTTGAAATAACCTCTCCTGTTATTCATGTGCTCATTTGGGTTTGTAGGAAAACGCGATATTAAGAACTTTTATCCTGAATAGTACTTGCTTTTCTACTAGTGTTTAAATCCTTACGATGCTGCGCTCTGGCAGCTCAGTCACCCATGGTGCTGCAGAGTGCTGACGTACGGATTTATTTAACCAGGAATGAATAAAGGGGCTCAAAGAACTCTACATCCAAATTTCAAAAATATACAGTAATTGTTTAAAACCAACTCTGCCATCTTACTGAAGACTGAGATTAATTTATGAATGATATTCCAATGTGTCAGAGAGAGAGCAATCTATCAACAAAAGAGCTTACACAGCTAGTAAGGCACTTATTAAAACGTAACAGAATATAATTTCTATGTGCTTTCTTTCTAAATTTAGGATTTATTTTATCAGCCTTTCCAGCAGCAGTCCTAAGCTGTCTTTATTATATCTGATGATTATTTATTTTCTAATCCTTTTATATAATTAAACAAACACCATTTTAATTCTGCTACATGTGGAGGAAATGAAGTAAACAAATGCGTTATCAGACTAAATTCCTTCCTCGGTGCGAAACAATATCTGATATAGTGATTTAATTTTATAAATGAATTCTGGCCATTACTATAACCAATTGCTCTTCAAAAAACATTAGACACTGAATGAATGCAAGATTGAAAAAAACCAGTCATTTCATAAATCACCAGAATAACACACGTTCAGGTATTACTTTCTAGGCCCAAAGCCAAAGAACTGGGATAACATAACAGGAGTAAATCAAGCTGTGAACTGAAATGTATGGATTAAAATGTGAAATAAATACCATTGAACACTGAATAAAAATTAAAAATCTATCACCTTGACATTTTCTTGTAAAATAATAATGTCATCTTTCTTCTGAAAACATAGTCCTGTAGAAAAGATTAATTAATCTTTTGATAAAGAATCGTTATTTATGCAGGTATCAAGAGAAGGATCTCTTTGACATAAACGCCATATTTTGAAAAATTCTAAACCTTATCACCAATAATTCTTGAATTAAAAATCTTGAGTAGTCTGTGATTGAAAGGCTTCTTAATTTATTTCTTAATTTAAGTATCACTATCTTTTAAAGTAAACTACCTTGAAAAGAGATTTTAATATAAAATGTAAAGAAACGATTGCAAAAATCTGCATTTGTTGCAAATGTAAAATGACATTTTGGAGAATTGTAACTAGACAAGTATTTATGTAACAAATGAACCAGAATTTGTTTTTCTTTCTTATTATATGCATTAAACAAAAAAAGATATAAGTACTAAATTGTTATCTGGACTGTTTTCTATGCTACTTTTCCCATCAGTTATAAAACATTCATGAAGATGAGGATAAAAAAGAACTAAAATTAATAATGCTACATTTTAATAATTCTTAAGAGGTATCAGAGCTAGCAAAATGCTTATCAGAAGTTGAAAAAAAATATTCAAATTGAATAAAAATACATTCCCAAGTTTGAATGAGTGCCCCATTTACAATATATACTGATTTAGCTCAGAATATCCTTGCATATTTAAAGTTCCTGGCACAGCAGTTCAGTGAAGAGCTAGCATTTTAACGATACTATTGCTCCATCTAGTGAAAAATGTGTAACATATCAGGCTTCAAGTCTGAAGCCGAACAATGTACTTTCTGAATCTACCTGATTCATGTAGCCAAAAAAAAAATATTCATCCTCGAGTTAAATTCTGTTCATCCCCCTGTTAAAATAGACTTCTGATTTTGCAGTACGTCACAGGTTTAAGACTTTATTCATAACCTTTTGAGACAGAAGTCATAAATGCAAAAGTGAACTGTAATGAAGATCACAAGAAATAGGATGTAGGAGATGTTCTCCATCCCAAATGACTGAAGTCATCTCAGTGTCGATCCCATCCCTGGTTGCTTCCTCTTGCAATAAAATCGTCTCTAATCCCTGCTGTTCATCTAGTTTTCTATCTTATTCTTTCAGTTATTCTTAAGAATTTTTAATGATTTTTCCATCCTTTGGTACCCTATCTCCCTTTTCGAACCCTATTCAAGTTATCCTCACAATTTTCAATAACAGCCATCCCTTTCAATGGCCTCTTCCCCGTATTAATTTTCTTAAATTGTGCTTTTTGTTGTCAGCAATCCATACACATCCATATCATCTTCACTTATTAAGCAGTGGGGAAGTCAACAGAGCTAAAATACTAGAAAACCATGCCCTCCAGAAAGATGTTTTTCGTCTTCCCCAGGTGCTCCATTTCCAGTCAGGTCAGGAAGGGCTGGTTGATTTTCAAATCAGTTTTTGTGTTGTTTGTTCTACATTGAATAACATACTGAACATGAAAAAAAAAAAAAAAAAAAAGCCCAACCATTCATTTTGGACCCTATCCAGTATCTCCTATTAACAGAAGGTTTTTCTGGATTTCACATCTCAAATCATAGCCCTTGTTAACCCATGTGAAGAGACTCATCTTTCATTTGTGCACATTATTATTTCTACATGATGCATTGTACATTGTCCATTTGTACATAACATTTGTAGAATGTAAAGTAACACAAAATGCTGTGAGAACTGGTGCAACCACCTAGATTTCATGAGGGAAGAAATAATAAATGGTCTCTCTTCAATGTGTCGAATATATAACTGCTCTTTCCCATTTAATAATTATTTAACAAGAACCCAATGTACTTAGGAACATGTTACCATCCAGTAGACTGGAAATCAAGTTTAAAGTGACAACATAATATGAAGACAGCTGAAAGTAAGAATTTAATGCTTCTAATTTTATTCTCTTTCATTCTGGATCTGAATATTTAATAGGTTTCACACTTGCAGCTTTTCTCTCAAGTCATAATCAGATCCAATCCATATTATAATTTGAGTTTTTATCCTGTTTTCTGGAATCCGTTTTCAAGAATAAGAATTTAGATAGATTGTGGTGGCAACTAGTTAAAGGAAACAAACAAATCATAATAACAATAAGAATGTTCTGCATTTAGTAAATTCCTTATATCAATGGTTAAAACTGAAGGAGCTCAGAAACACCCAAGGCCGTTATGTCATTTAAAGTAATTATCCATATGGTCATTGTTTAAACTTGAATCTTGACAGTACCTCTTACTACTTTATCTGAAACAAGATCTGCTGGATATAATGTATTAAATTATATCCAAAAATTAATACCTTGCAACTCTACCCTTCAAGGAACTACTATTTCAAAGTACTCTAAAATCTATTTTTTCAATTCCATTTTGTCTTCCTATGAGGTCTGCAATTATATGCCATAAAAAGACAGCTAGTAGATATCTGGTATGATACACAGGGTAACACCAGTACACTCACCAGCATGTTAATTGCTTCAGAGTGCTTAACTGCTACGTTTATAGAGCAAGAACGAAAAGATCTTTCTGTAATCTATAACCAACAATGTCATGTGCTACATTTTGCAGTCATGTATATCTTCTGGCTGTTTTTTGAAGTAGATAAAGTTGATGGTCAAAAAGAGATAATGGCCAGTTGGTCTGTCAGCAAAAAAAGCTGACAGAATTTGGATCTGTGTTAGAAATCGATATGATGATGAGGAAACCATTCAAGTTATGGTCCTCAGAGTGGGGGATTTGGTACAGCAGAGAATTGTAAATGTGGGGAATTAATGGACCACTTGCACTTCATATTGAGTTGTCTGTACTTTTTATCTTAAAGTTTTATCATCCTTACTTTGTTTTCAGGATGTATCAAGGATAAAACCTTCATGATACCTGAAGGAATCTAAAGATACTACCTGTTGATTGTGAATTGTTTGTGACAGTTAATGAATAACTGATCCATGAAGAAGAGAACAGGGTGCTCACTCGCATAAAAACTTCTCAAGAAGAGGACTAAAAATTAAGATAACAGAAAAAAGAACTGATACTGTGCAGAGAAAGGCTTAAGGGCCTTAAAGATAAACACAGGATCTGAATTCTTGCCATCCTCATTAGAATTAGCCAGAACTTGAGTCCTGAGCAGAAGGCTGCTGAGTTCATGTGAATGTCAGTGCCCAAAAGTACAAATTATTCACACCAAAGTAGCCCAATTTTGTAAGTGAGTGTATAAATTTTGTAAAATTCCAGCTTCACTTCAGAAAGCATTCCAGGGCTGTGTTAATTCTCTCAAATCTGCTTTTCTCTAGGTTTACATCTACTGACAATGATTTTCTCCTGGCTTCTCTCCACAGACTTACCACTTTAAGTCTCTGATAAAATCCTTCTTATTACACTGGCATGTAATTCCTTGAACAAAGACCAAAAAAACCAAAAGGCTTGATGACCTACAAAGCTGCTAGATTATCTTTTGAAGGGAAGGGAGGGGAAAAAGGCAGCTCTGATATTTTATAACATCAGTGAGTGATGTTTGTGAACCCAATATCAAGAGTTCTAACAAGGAACAGGAGTAAAAGATGTATTTTATGTAAATTCAATCAAAAGCTAATCCAGTGATAGGAAAGTTGGGGGTGCATAATTGCTGTGAAGACTCTCAGCAGACAGTGTAAATTGGCTTGGGTGCAGGTTAGCACTGGGGGTGTCAGCTAGGTACAACATTTTTGTTGGTACAAGAGGGCTTAGCTATCAAGATCTGCATGGAAATGCATCTTTATCATGCTTTAAAAATAGCTAGAAAGCATGGTAGCTGGATTGTGTCTATACAGGTACATCCTATCATAATTCTCAATTTTCATATACTTTATTAAAATATAATATATATTATTTTATTTATTTCATATATATTTGTTTTTAAGCAGTCACAGATATAACTACATTTAGGCTATTTCTTCATGGCTGAATTTTGATGTAATTGCCTTTCAACGGCAGTGCAAAGATATGTAACAAAAAAAACACTGGAAACACTGCATTCCAAAAGTCTCTAAATCAGTTTAGGTACTATTAAGTCGCGTTAGAAAATTAAAATAGTTTTAATCTGAATAGTGCACAGCTCATAATTTTTACCTAGCTGATCTAAAAAAAATCCAGGTTTTTTTGTGGGAGAAACAGCTGAAAGAACAGGTTATGTTTTTAAAAACACTTCTGATTTATAAGTAAGGGAGGTGCATTTTCCACAGACAGGATAGGAAGTAGAGAGCCAGTGTTAGGTCAAAAATCTCCCACATCCAAATAAAAAGAGTCAATATACACACAAATGAAGAAATCTGTTTCACCCACATGTTGAAGCAGCACTATATACTGTTAACAGTGAATCTGGCACACATAATGCTAATTATCTGTGTAAGCAATTGCACAGTCAAGACTTGAGTGAATTTTGTTTCTGGATAAGAAAAAAACACAATTTATGCAGAGATCTGCCTGGCTAAAGCTGTTATAAACAGACTTCTAAATGAGATTCCAAGATGAAAAGAATAGCATCTTTAAGTACTTCTAATGAAAAAAGAGTAACTTTGAATTAATGTGATTTAGTCAACATTCCACTGACACAACACCACTTACTCACTCTTCTGCTGATTCTTTGTCATTTGTTCTTCAGTATTAACCTCGTGGCTAGGAGCTGTCAACACAGTTAAAAAAAGAAAAAAGAGAGGAAGCTCAGAGAAAAATCTGTGGACATGGCAAAAATACAGGTAAAATGGAAATATTTTGCTTGTCACTTCTGAGTAAATAATCAGTATATGTGGTTTTTATTGTTAACTTTAAATCAGCTGAAAACAAATGAAAATCCCCAGGACTTTTTTCATGTTTCTTTCCAAGTTTCTTTCTTTCACTGGAGGTGAAAAAAAACTGAAGAAAGGTGGTTTACAGCAGTGTTATGATGACCTCTTGTGGTTAAATAATATATGCATTTTGTTTCACAGTTTCTCAAAAACTTTCAGTATCAAAGGTTAATTTCTGCTCTTAGATCAGAACAGTTTTGTGTTGCTAATTCTGCTTAATCTGAATTAACTTCTCCTCCCAAACACACTATCAATATTTGTTTAGCTCACTGCTAAAAAATTCTTTAAAAAATATCTCAGCTTTTCCACTCCACAAACTTAACAGGTGAGAGCATCGTATTTTCTCACATGGTAATTTGTTAAAGCCAATTCATAGCTCTATATAAATAAATTCATTAGTATAAAGAACTATAATTTTTTAAGAAAAACTTACGCACTACAAAATGTTAAAGAAATCGTATGGTACTAGCCACTCATTATAAGAAATTAGAACAATAGATATTGAACATGATATTGATAGATTACAATAATAGATACTGAACATATATATTTTTACATAAAAATTTAGTGCATTAGCTAATTATATGTATCATGTCTAAATTGCTGCTAAGCTGTCGTCGTGGTTTAACCCCAGCCAGCAACTAAGTCCCACACGGCTGCTCGCTCACTCCCCCCAGTGGGATGGGGGAGAGAATCGGAAGAGTACAAGTGAGAAAACTCATGGGTTGAGATAAAGACAGTTTAATAGGGAAAGCAAAAGCCGTGCCCGCAAGCAAAGCAAAACAGGGAATTCATTCACCACTTCCCATCGGCAGGCCGGTGTTCAGCCATCTCCAGGAAAGCAGCGCTCCATCACGCGTAACGGTTACTTGGGAAGACAAACGCCATCACTCCGAACGTCCCCCCTTTCCTTCTTCTTCCTCCAGCTTCATATGCTAGGCATGACGTCATATGGTATGGAATGCCCCTTTGGTCTGTTGGGGTGTCAGCAATAATGAAAACATCCCTGTATTATCAACACTGTTTCCAGCACAAATCCAAAACATAGCCCCATACTAGCTACTATGAAGAAAATTAACTCTACCCCAGGCCAAACCAGCACAGCTGTCTCCTTTCATCAGTTTTTCTTGTAACAAAAATCAGAGAACTGAGCATTTTCCAATGTTGAATGCAGTCTATTAACCTGGATCATAATCTGAGACCTTATCACTTAATAGATAAAATCACTCAAGACTTTAGCCTGATTTTGCAATTTCCTGAAATCATTCGAAATGACACAGATTTTATGAAACAACTTTGCTGAGTGATTATACTTCAAGTGATGGTCCCAACAGTATTTATGGATCTCATGGTAGCACTGTTTCACTGGAGGATCACCAGTGGTGGAATTTGCACCTGCCAGGCAGTATTCACATGACCCCACACCTTACTAAATTTAGGATCTATTGCAAAGCCATTTCTGCACTGGCTCTGCTGCCTGAAGTTTTGGAAGCTCGTTGGCAGCACAGCCTTGGACTGCCACCAGCTGGATACGTGCCACATTCTGATACACTGTGATTGCAGCTGGGGGAGGCCTGAATTCAGCTGCTGCGAGACATTACTTGTTTATGTAACACACACTTTAGAGATGTGTGGGTTAAAGACAAACATTGCTCTTAGTGTACACAATAATGAGTCCCTTGTATTATTACCTCTCTTAGTTTCTTTCCCTTGAAAAAATAAATATCAGAGGTTGTCGAGCGAAACACGCTAGAACAATGATGACGACAACAAAACAAAAGCAAGTTTAAGTTAAAATGTGGTTATCTTCATGTGTCAATAAGGAAGCACTGACAGTAGTCATGTATCCTGAAATATCTCCCTGGCTTTTGAAACATCATCAACAAACTTCTTCTGACAACTTCTTGCACGAGGAGGTTCTGAGCACTGCTGGCATGCAGACTTGGGAGACAAAACCAAATTGTTTGTGTGTGGGAGGGAGCTGTTTTATTTCTGTTGTCTAATAAGCCTAATCTGTCTCATTCTTCTTTAGCTGGGTTAACTCTGCAATGCTAAGAACTGACCGACTTAAAACTGTAAGCCTAATTTACAAGGAGCAAACTTCAATACTCTAGGCACCATTTGAACTCCCAACTAATAACAGTTTGCATATCTGAGCATGTGATTTTTTAAAATATCTAAATGCTGTCATTATTTCCCCTGCAGTTGGTTACAGGCATGGTAATAACCAGCCCGAGACAACTTTAATTTGACCCTCAAGGTGCTGGAGTATTACTCCCCTGGCTCAGCCTGGCCAGCCAGCTGGCTCGTGGCCACTTCTTGCCCATTGGACGCTCCTGGCCAGCCAGCCAAGAAGCCAGCTAGCTAGTGACCTTCCTAGAGGAGGTAGCGGGTGGCTGCTTGAGCAGCAAACGCCCAGGCACCTTGTGCCTCATTGTATGGCCTGCAAAGCCTTGCTGTGCCAGGAGCAAGGCAGTATAGACAGGAATCACCTGGTGAGTACCAAGCTGTCACCAGTCTCTCAGCTCCCAGAATACTGGAGAAAGTCTCACAGTCACAGCCTTGTCCCTGTGGCTGCCGACTCACAACTCTCGCTGCAGCCACATATCAGCACAAGGGATCAATAGAAAAGCCAAGCCGCATGTCTTCAGCTGACACAATACACCAAACGTGTTCAAAGCACCGGAAACTGAGTCTAAGTGTTGAGATACGGATGGCAGACAGCTGTTGTAGTTTCTGTTGCTGGTGTTAACCCTCCAACCATGCAGCAGTCTTCAGACACCTCATTGCAATGTTCCCAAGCTCCAGTTAACTACGTATCTAAGTATCACTTAGTGTGCAATAAGACTTTCCCTTCCAGCAAAGCTTGCAGGCATGTGTTGCATACGCTAGTGAATTTAGGGAGAAAAAGGACTTTTTGTGTTGATTACAGAAGCATAGCCACTTTGAACTGTCAACTTTGGGGCACCTAAATCTGAAAGGCAGCAGACTTAACAGTTCAGTATAAAAGTCACTGATAGATTTAGCAGTTTCAAGTTTATATTGAATCAAAATCAGGAAGTCTAAAAGGGTCTAAATTTGCATTATTAAAATCAAGATTCCTACTTTTATAATCTTTATTTTGTAAAAGTATGAGTTATTTCCACATCTTAGTGAATATAACCAGAGTATTTTGATTGGAACTTGGACAAACTATAGTTTTGAGGTCAGTTCTGGATACTCACTTTAAAGGCTAATGAAAGTCAAACCCTTCAAAGACCTTTCACCTATGGGCATGATTGAATGTTCACTGTAATTATTAGAAGGACCTTATAATTCGTATACATATTTATTGAAAAAGATGAGCAGTAGAAAATTTCCAGCAATCAATCACAAATGTTAAAAACTAAAAGGTATACAGAGACACTAAAAAACTATCTAAGTTCCTTGAATAGGCTATATTCTACCACAGCCCACCATTTTAGTGCAGAAATATTTTTTCAATAGGTATTCACAGATAACTTCCTGTTTATAATACATTTAAGAAATGCAAAAATGCTATCAAGCTTTGTAATATGCTTTCTCATTCTCCAATCAGTACAGACCATTCTTGTAAGCAATGGTTAAATCTTATACTTCCTTTTTGGCTTCTCTTTCAACAATAATAGGTTCATTTTCTGGCTCTGACAGGAGGGAGTTGGATTTGCTGGCTGGCTGTTTTGTAAGCATCAACTATATTGGAACTACACTAGGAGCAAGAAACAGGAAGAAACCAGTTGGTAAAACACAATCATAGGCTGGCAGGAAATCAGTGACTATTTGTCACTCCTTCCAAAGAGGAGGAAAACAGTTGGTGGGAGATATTCAGTACCATCAAGTATCCAGCAGAGAGATTACATCTCCTTTTCTCCATGCCGGGATACTCAGAGTTTTACTTCAATGTGGACCATGGCTACTTGGAGGGTCTGGTCCGAGGGTTCAAAGCTGGAATCTTGACAAGCGCGGACTATGTCAATTTAGCACAGTGCGAGACACTAGAAGGTAAGTCTGCTGGTTTATTTTATTTAGGAAGAAATACTATTGCTTAGACCTTTGAGGAAGGGAAGGTAAAAGACTGAAGTACCGAGAGCTTACCTTAAAAACCAGAGATAACCCTGATGTCCTTTCAAGAACTGTTCTCATATTTAAGTTAATAGCTTTCCACAGAAATTACCCTAAGATTGTACAGACTGTGATTTGCAAAGCAATCCAGATGATGGGATTTTCTAGTTTACTGATAAGATTTGGAAATCTCATCCATAGAGTTGCTATGGAGATTGGTAACCTTCTCACAGATTTTAACCACACTATAGAACTGTTCAAGTATAGAAGTTTCATATCATTTCAGCTGGATAAAATAGTTCCCAAAATCTTATTAAAAGCTTACCATTTGGCTCTGAGTTTCTCTATAAAAGATGTAATTTTAGTACTTTATTACCTCATGAGTTTTAGGGCAGTGGGGGACATTCTACTTATCAGGAAGAGAAAACTAGACTTCACAAAGATAAAAATGAACTATTCTCAAGCTTAAAAAAAAAAAAAAAGCTTTTTTCAAGGTGACTTTGCCACAGTAATAAAGAGAACACACATTAGTTTCCAAAACAGCTCTCTGTGGCCAAGACTGGTCACAGCCTGATGAAGACAGACTTGTACAAAGAATCATATGACATACCTCTAGACACTTGGCAGGAAAAAAATGCAACAGAAAAAAATCACCTTTCTAAAGGAACATAAAGTTTCTTTCCCTGACTCCAAAATAAAAGCTATGATTGTACACTGAAATAATTTCTATATCATGGAATATATTAGATTAATTTGAAAAAGGAACAAAGAGAAATAATAAGCTCACTCTTTTAAGCATTGGTTGCTTTGTGTATGCAGTAATGGATTGGGGGAAATGAGAAGTGCAGAACCTGATGATTCCTACATACAACGGAGTTTTGAGGCTAAACTATTAATATAATGACAACATAAGTCTGGGAAGGTTGCTTGCCATTCATCTTGCAGATTAAAACAACTACATTTAAATAGCTACATGTAGGTATTTACCTGTCAGCAGGACAAAGTTCCTCTCATAGTTAAGAGATTGTCAGTACAGTCAATGGGATCTAGAGACTATTCAACTGACCAAGTGCATGTACCTACTTCAGCTGATAAGCTGGAGAGCTGTATCAGCTCTCCATTTCACACAATGGCAGTTTAGACACACAGAACACATGTATACACTTACTCTGAGAATTGAAATCTATTCCTTATGTCCGTTGGACAAAATCAATACTTTCTGTAGCCTATTTGCACCAGCAGTTGTGATCTATGCAACTTAAAGACTCTACAGACACTCCTGATACTGTATGTAATTGTTTAAGTCAAAAAGTCCTGCTGAATGAATATACAGACTTCAGAAAAAGCTAACAGAGCTTCAAACATCTGTAAAAGACACAAAGGACAGAATGATGGGATTATTAAACCTTGCTTTTACTCCACTTGTCTCTGCAGAGGAGCTCAATAAATGATGTCATCAAAGGCTCCATGAAGACAAAAAACCCCATGAAATCCTGGTTACTTCTGAGTAAGATGAAAATATACAGGTTTAAATATTTTTTAAAACATACAAGAGAAAAGGATTTCCCTCATCATTCCCAGAAGAATACTTGCTCATGTTAAGTTAAGAACAGTTAGAAAAACCATCTAAATTTTAAGTTATGCTACAAGAAAGTTATTTACAACCAGGAAGTAGTTTTCAAATATTTCTGAGCTATATAAACCTTCAACATTATTAAGAGCATGCAACAGATGGACAGATCACAATAGAGGGATAAAATCCTTTTCTAAGTAAGATTTATAGTAGAAAGAACAATGACTTTTTTATTTTTGAACCTTCTTCTTTCTAATGTTCATTCAGTTTTAGAATGCAAATTATTTCAGCAACAGAAGCAGCAGCCTTCATCAACCCACCAACACGCACATCTCTATTACCCACTCACTTCCCTTTTTTCTCTATTCAGCTACATCTCTTTCTCCATTGTAAAATTTTCTACTTCTTTTAGACAACTAACAGATTCCCACCAGTTATCTATCAAATGTATTATTCATAATGAAAATATAAGAAGTATTGGATTTGTACACGAGGCTAAATACACTTATCTCTCTGCACGTATAGGATGCTGTAATACTGAACTTGCACCACGAGTGTACAGTGCACCAAAACCACAGACCCTTACCTCTAAATTAAAAAATGGAGCTTTATGCACACATTGTATTTTGTTTCCAATTAAAAGATCCAGCATGTGGATTTGTACTGTAGTACTATTGTGCTTGTCCAATAGTGCCTTCAGTTCATGTCTTCACATTAAAAGGTAATAAATTTACCCCATTCTGCATTCTGTGGCATAGCACCACACCACAAAAACTGGCCTAAGTTAAAAACATTATAAATATGCTAAAACGAACAAGCAGAAACAAAATCGAAACCCATAAATAGAATCAAAAAGATCTTTTAATTTCAAAGTGGTTTTGATATGTCTAGAGGGGAAACCATAATGTCAGTACAGAAGAACCACAAGAAAAACTGTAGGTTAGTGCTTTACATCTGCCTGATAATCACAGAGTAAGTATAACAGTGAGAGGGAATGAAAAAAAGGAGGATGCTAATTGACTTACGATACCATTGTGTCCTCTCAATTCAGGGCCACACAGAGAGGAGAAGAGGCCTTCAGCTTAACTTAGACATCCTTTTGGGCTTGTTTGAATTATTATAATTTCCATGGATCTACCTTGTGGGCTGCAACACTGGCTGAAACCTCTGCAACACGGCATGCTACTAGTTTGGCCCTATATGTCATCAGGGCCTATACCTATGGCCCGTATGTTTCAGGGGAATGGGATCCCCCGAGGAACACTGCTGGCAGTCTTTGAAGTAGAATATGGGCGGTGGGTTTAAATGCAGCACTTTATTCTTTCCTTGCTTCCTTGTGTGATGGAAAGACTACTGCTCCCTAGAAGGGAGACCATGTCACAGAAGGACAAGCAGCCCAGCTCTGCTCCCACCAACATCACTGAAACAAGTTCACTTAACTTGCCAGAGCCAGGACACACCAGCACACGGTGGCTGAAATAACAGTGTAACTGAAAACTAGGGGTAGTTGGCTATCAAAGTGAGGAATCAGGCAAGACACCATGTGCTTGATGCCAAGAGACCAGGTTAATGCTTTGTTCAAATTCTTGCAATACTCCTCCTTTCTGATCAGCATCACTCCTGTCTTAACTGCATTCATCTTAAACTAGTCTCCCTCTGCGCATTAATTCCCTTTAGACATACTGTTAGTTGTATTTGGTTGCTGCTCAAGTGTGAGTAAAACCATGTGATTTAAAATCACGTGATTTAAAATCACATTATGTAAAGTCATACATTTCCTACATACGATTTTCCTGCATATAATTGTATGAGGAAGTAGACGATGCAGATGGATGGCAATAATACTGACGGCTGAAATACAGGAATTTTCTTTCCTAGGGATCTTGCGGACATGCTGAAAAGCCCAGGGTCTTGTATAAGTCTCCAAGAGCCCCTGAGAAAAGGAGCAGCTACCATCACTAAAAGGTTTTGGTGAACAGGAATGTCTGAGGCCCCTGTAATGCTAAGCCATCTACTCCTACCAGGTCACCAGGTCATGTTACTAGTACAAGTGTCTGACTCTGTTAGTCCCCAGGTCTTATTTATGCCAACAGGAAAGAGAAGACTATAATTTAAGACCAGCAGAGCAGTCTCTGAGCTGCACTGAACTCTATCATGGTGTGAACTCTGATTATGACATTTCTGGTTGATAGTATATGGTATTGGAGCTTGTGGATGACTATTTTCTCAATTGTTTTCGCCAAGGCCATGATACAGGGTTGAATATTGCTTCTTGCATACAGTATGCATGCTGGCATTTATTAAATCAGTTAGAAGAAATACTTCTATAAAGCAGGCTGTGGAACTGACAGGGTCATAAATCCAATATTCCTGGGCATAATATTTCCTCTATAGCTTTTGAGAGCCAGGTGGGGCTATTTAATGTGTTACAGCTAATATTTTTCATGCCTTACCTTAGGGCATGGTTTCTGAAGCCACTCAGTCAATCAGAGAACTGAGAAAGGTAACACAGTCTTGTCAAACTACTCTCAATCAGCAGTTTTGGTTTCTGTTCATCTCATGATGATGTTAAACACACTTCAGAATGGTTAATACTTGGGGCTGATATTTGGGTTTTGCAGTCTGCTTTAGGTACTAAACCCCTGAAAACCACTGTGTTTGAAACACATTTACAGAGTGTGACTCAAGGTAGATATCAGTGGTTCATCAGAAAAGGAATCAAGGAAAGCTGGAGTTCAGCTCTCTGCATGTAATGAAGTAGTATTATCTAATTCCACCATATGCCAAGTATTTTTACCTTCTTTGCAATGAAAAGAGAAAGTAAAAATGATCAGTTTTCATAGGAAATGTAGATGCGATACGAAAATAGTAGTGATTTTTTAAAAAGTTGATCTTACATATTTAGACTCATTTCTGGGCATAATTCTGCATTTTTATTTATCTCTTAATCTTGCTCACCTTTCTCTCTTTTGTGAATTAAGTGGTTTTCTTTTTTCATATTTGGATTCTCTTTCTTCTTCCTACATGGAAGCCTGTACTGAAACTATGACTATTTCCTAGTATCTGGCTCTGACCATTGAAAGCCCAATTACCTCTGCCTTCTTTTGTCAACAGTTTTGTGATCACCTATATAATTCTAAGAAGCAATTAGTTTACACACTGGTAGCATAAGTTCAGTCTGTTGCAGTAAGATCCAGAGAAATGCTAACAGTTCCAGAGCACTAGCTGAGAAAGGCTGTCCCATCCAAGAGTGTGTTGATGTGATTTGATATGGATTTGATGGATGGACCATTTGGTGGATAAGGAATTGGCTGGATGGTCGCATCCAGAGAGTAGTGGTCAATGGCTCAATGTCCAGATGGAGATCAGTGACGAGTGGTGTCCCTCAGGGGTCTGTGTTGGGATCAGTACTGTTTAATATCTTCATCAATGACATAGACAGTGGAATCAAGTGCAGCCTCAGCAAATTTGCAGATGACACCAAGCTGAGGCGTGCGGTTGACACGTCTGAGGGATGGGATGACATTCAGAGGGACCTGGACAAGCTTGACAAGTGGGCCCATGTGAACATCAGGTTCAACAATGCCAAGTGCAAGGTCCTGCACTGGGCTGGGGCAACCCTCAGTATCGATACAGGCTGGGGGATGAAGGGATGGAGAGCAGCCCTGCAGAGAAGGACTTGGGGGTACTGGTGGATGAAAAGCTAGACATGAGCCGACAATGTGCACTGACAGCCGGAAAGCCAACCGTATCCTGGGCTGCATCAAAAGAAGCGTGACCAGCAGGTCGAGGGAGGTGATTCTGGCCCTCTACTCTGCTCTGGTGAGACCCCACCTGGAGTACTGCGTCCAGCTCTGGAGTCCTCAGTATGGGAAAGACATGGACCTGTTGGAGTGGGTCCAGAGGAGGGCCACAAAAATGATCAGAGGGGTGGAACACCTCTGCTATGAGGACAGGCTGAGAGAGTTAGGGTTGTTCAGCCTGGGGAAGAGAAGGCTCCAAGGAGACCTTATTGCAGACTTTCAATACTTAAAGGGGGCTTATAAGAAAGATGGGGACAGACTTTTTAGCAGGACCTGTTGCGATAGGACAAGGGGTAATGGTTTTAAACTATAAGCATGTAGATTCAGACTAGATATAAGGAAGAAATTTTTTACAGTGAAGGTGGTGACACACTGGAGCAGGTTGCCCAGAGACATTGGAAACATTCAAGGTCAGGTTAGATGGGGCACTGAGCTACCTGATCTAGTTGAAGATGTCCCTGCTCATTCTGGGGGGGCTGGACTAGATGATCTTTAAAGGTCCCTTCCAACCCAAACCATTCTATGATTCTATGATTCTGTAATTGTTAAAGTGAGCTCGAGTGGCAGCCAACCTGCATATAAAACTCTGAGGGTTATCTATCTCAGTAAGCTAGAGTGCTAGACGTAGGAGTTTGAATTCACAATGTACTAGTTCTTTTGCTTTAAGTCTCAGTGTAGGCAACCTTATTGCATACTAAGAAAGTATACACATGGGGAGATAGGAAAGAATAGTTACTATACTGATAAATGCACACCTTGCTAACTGCATGTTAACTTCCCTTACAGGTACACCCTTATTTCAGTCAGTGGGAGTGTTGCTGTCCTTTTCCCTAAATATCACTTTGGATTTTATCTGGAAATCTAATCATTATGAATGCCCAAACCATATAATATTATCCCAATCTATAATTTACAGTAGTTTTAATACAGCATTTGAACACAATTATGCAATATAGCAGGGGCTTTTCTAAAAGGAAATGTTAAACTGCTTTGAACACTAAGAACTGATTCAAATTCTTACTTTTGCCTCGTGATGGAAAATGGCTAGCAGAGGAAATACGTCAAATGAACTCTTTGATGTTACGAAAGCTTCTTTCAACTTTGCTATCTAATCAACTCATTTTCCTCCGTTACCAGGGTTGGGAGCTCAGACAGAATATGTCATGATAACCCAAGTTTCTGGAACAGCTTCTTAGGATCTGGTAGTCACAGCCATAAATCAGGCAAAGCCAAACCAGAAATGCTAAGAGAGTGTAACTCTGCCCTTTCAAGTGCTCCACTGCAGAAGCCATTTGGAGCCCAGAATCTGAGCCAGGCAAGATGTGTTCTCTCCTCTTCTTCAGGCAGCCTGATAACATGAGATTATAGTCTTACCTGAGATTTAAATGTTTCATATGAAAATTTAAGATCTTAACAAAGTTAAAGGATGATTCCTATTGATGCCTAACAGTCCATAGGAGTGCAGGAGACAAAAAAACTGGCGTGCTATAATGGTGCAAATCAGTGAAATCGAAACATTGAACAAACCTGATTGGGAAGGGGCTAGGGACAGCAGTAATTAACACTGTGCCTGGTGTGGCTGGAAATGAAAGCTGCTGGTGAAACTTCTGACAAAGGCGTAAATTATTTGTGCTTTCCTGTGTCATGCAGTAAGTCTTACTGGTAGAAGGCAGTACAAATTTGCATTAATTACGCATTTACTCTATATTAAATCTATGCCAAAAACTTTTCAGTAGAGTACGATCAGGCACTTAATATGAAAATATAATGTTAGAAGTTAACATTTTAAATGTTTTTTTATTTGGTTTGTAGACAATATAATGACAGTTTAGTCTCATGATCTTCCCTGAATCTAATTCCAGATCTGAAGTTACATCTACAGACTACAGACTATGGCAACTTCTTGGCTAATGAAACTGGCCCTCTCACTATTTCCACCATCGATGATAAACTGAAAGCAAAACTACTCGTGGAATTTCATTACTTTAGAAACCATGCTTTTGAACCACTTGCCACTTTTCTGAATTTTATCACGTAAGTAGTATTACCACATAGCTTACCGCACAGACTAAAAAAAAAAGTACAATTACAAGTTAAAACAGTGTAAATGCATCGTACTGGAATTTCTATTAAGTTTCAAAATAGCAAAATTACTTTGATACTGCAACATTTACATACTTTATTTGCTAATTTAAGTTCTGAAAATATATATCTATGAAGAGCTATTGTCTTTGCAAGCACTTATTTTAAAGAATACAAGCAGATTTTTTCTGTGTACAGTGGCAGGAGGAGTGGTAGAGATTGAGAAAAATGGTTATCATTTTCAAACATCATTTAAGTCAGAGAACTTGCAAAACTTAAGTTTGTGGGGGTGACTCATGCAAGATTAGCAATTTCGTGATGTACAGGGCAGCGATTTAATTCCTAGGCATGTGGCAAGTTCTAGCCTTTTTTTAAAGGGGGAAAGACAACATGTCATACACCTACCATACTTTTTATACCATTTGAATTTTAAAAACAGAAGAACTTTATGTTGCGTATTGCAAGATACTTAGATCCAAGTAGCTTCTTTTAACAGTACAAGTGCTGTTTGATGCCAGATAAAGTTCCGATCTCAGTAAAATCATAAACAGATAAAACTTGTAAATGAATGGCTTAACTTTAAGAACGAGGATTTGCTTTACAACAGTATAAGAACATGGCTTAGTGAAATGTCAGCAGGATATTTTACCTGTTTACTCCCCTTATCTTTTTCATATATTATGACAAGAACACTAGACTGTTCAGCTTACTTTCAAGGAGTATTTTTATCATAATAGCAAAATAAAGTATCATTGTTCTTTCTTTTTTTTTTTTTTTTTGGGTCAAGTGTAGCTGACCAGTTTTAGGCTAATATATCAACAGGATCTTAAAGATTGCCCTAGGACAGCCGTGACCTGTAGGCATACAATGTTTACATTTTGCTTCAGGGAAATGAAAGTGAAAATATGAAAATTATGGCAGCTCTTTTCTCACACTGATTGGCATGCATGTGTACATATGTATGCACAAACTCTGCACACTGTTGTTTTTTAATAATGGAGACACTAGTTTAAGATATTTAACACAATTATTAAATCATTGAACTACATCTCACCAGATCCTCGAGCCCCCTCACAGATTTTGTGTGAGATTATATTAATTCCTATATGTGTCTAGCTGTGTTCTGAATCAACAACACAAGCTGAAGATTGGCATCCTTGTTATAAGCATCCCAAGGGAATAGCTTTCCCATTTCCAAGTCACTGACAAAACTCCTATCATCGGCCTCTCTGACAGTAGAACTAGTAAGAAGCTGACAGAAAACTTCTACTGAAAAGAAAACTTCTAGCAATAAAGAAGAAATCTGTGAGAACCTGTTCTTAAGTTTCCTCATGGGAGGATGTTTAAAGCTGAGTGAGAAGGCGGCCCTAAGATTGGTCCATCTGCATGAACTCCGCAGTTTGAGTGCCGAGATTCCCACACACTTGTTCTCTGTCCAGATGGTCTATATGAAATAACAAAATCCCAAACTAGAGAAGCTGCTAGCTCAGGTGAATTACGTTTTGATACCACTCATTGTCACTTGTTACAGCGAATCTACATTTCACAGCTGTTATGTTTATTACATTCATGTTTCATTTTCCCCTTCTTTAAAAGTGTCTCTTTTCCAAACCAGTCATGTGGTTTAAAACTAGTACTGTGTTACGTACTTGTGATTTAAAAACTTGTTTTTGATGAGACATTGATACAGAGTGAACACACAAACTTGCAAGTACTGTGGTCGTTTCTGACTTTAGTATTATTACTAATTTTCAAAAATCTTGGTTTTGTATTTTTTCAAAGGAAAGTTCATTATAAAGATAAATTTCTTTTACTTTTTCTTTCAAATACAGATACAGCTATATGATTGACAACGTAATTCTTTTAATAACTGGCACATTACATCAGCGGCCCATAGCTGAACTTGTTCCCAAGTGCCATCCACTCGGGAGCTTTGAGCAAATGGAAGCAGTCAGCATTGCCTCAAACCCCACTGAGCTGTTCAATGCAATTTTGGTTGACACACCATTAGGTAGGAACACTAAATTATTTCTTATTTGCTTCTTGAAACTACTCATCCTGTATTCTTAAGAATATCTCGGATGGATTAGCATGTTTTCCACTGGATATGCTGTGTTTTGGTAACACAAAACATGAAGTGTGGACCAAGCACTTCTGAAGTGGTGTTCAGGACATTTTCTAGTAACATTTATTAACAGCTTCTATATCAACCTTGGGTAGCAGACACAAAGAAAACATGCTACTCAAGAAGCGTAATGGATATCTTTTATATCCGAAGTAGCCACTGATTTAGAGCATCTAGATCTTTACTTCAACACCTGCATCTATAATTAAAAAATGTAAGATGAAATCTTGCCTATCCCTCACTAAGGATCAAGGAGCAAATAGTTACTAATAAATATTAGATGTTGTGGTAGAACCTAGATTCCCTCTTGGGATTTGAGCATGATTCAAACACAAAGAAAATCCCTATTTTGAAGAACTAAATCTAAAAGCAAAACAGACTGAGGGTTGGGAATGTCGCATTCTGAAACTGGAATGAAACTCTACTCAATGTGCTGCACAGCCAACATGAACAAAAACTAACAAGTTGTGGGGCAGTGCTGGGAAGGGTACTGAGAACAAGATGGAACTGGATGGATATGAACATATATGAAACCACTGTGTGCCCTCATCTTGAGTACTGTGAGTGGTTTTGGGTTCTGCTTCTCAAGAAGACGTAGTGGGTTGGCCCCAGATAGAAACCAAACTCCCACCCACCCACTCGCTTACCCCTCTGCCCCCAGCACAATGCAGGGAGAAAACAGGGGAAAAAAGGAGCTTGTGGGTTGAGATCACCTACAAAGTACTGTGGCAGGCCAAACAGACTCAACTTGGGGAAAATTAACTTGATTTATTGTTGATTAATACATACATACTTAATTACTGATCCAGGCATTAGGAAACAAATAGAAAAGAAACATTCACACACTTAGGGAAAACACCTTTCCTCCCCCCTTCACCACTCCTTCGCTCCAGGCTCCTCTCCTTTGCCCCCTTGTTATCACTGCAGGTTACACGCGGTCTCTTCAGAGAGGCAATGAGCGGCACAAGGACGGGGGGGGAGTTTACAGTCAGTATGTGGCGGTTTCTCTCTGCTGCTCCTTCCTCCTCACACTTATCCTCTGGTCCGGCATGGGCTTTCCATGGGCTGCAGTTCCTGTCAGGAGTATCTGCTCCAGCGCAGGTCCTCCACAGGCAGCAGGGAGTACCTGCTCCAGAGCCATGGAGCGACTCCTCCTCCTCTGACCTTGGTGTTCCCTCTGCTGTTTCTCAAAATTTTTTTCCCTCCTCCTCTCTACAACCTGCGATTTTTGCCCTTAAATATATTTTCCCAGAGGCGCCACCTGCTTGGCTGAGGGGCTCAGCTGTGCCCTGTGGTGGGGCTGCTGGAACCGGCTGGAACCGGCTGTGTCCGGCACGGGGCAGCCCCAGCCTCCTCACAGAGGCTGCCCTGCAGCCCCTGCTGCCAGCGCCTGGGCACCGACACCCCGTACCGTGAAATGAGAGAAGGTACAGAGCAGGACAGCTAAAATGAACAAGGGGATAGCGCTGCCGTGTGTGGACAGACTAAAAAGGCTAGACTCCAGTTTGGAGAGGACAAGGCTGAAGAGAGATATGGACAATGTTTACAAAGTCCTTAGGGCAGCTGTTTGTCCACAGTGAGCTATGAACTGTTGCTTTACCAAATCCTTTAGAAGACCAAATCCCAGCAGAAAACTAGTTTTAAAACAGGTAAAATAAAACACTCTTTTTACACGCTGGTAGTAAATTTCTGGAATTTTTTTTGCTAAACAAGTTTGTAAAAGCAGAGAGTAGTATCAGATCTTTGAAAAGATGGGACAAGTTCACAGGCAATGGATCTACAAAGAGATACTAAAGGGAACTATCAGGGCTACATCCTCTAATGTTCTTCATCCAAAATCTGGAGGCTGAAAGAGTAGGAAAGGAGAAGACTACAAAACACGGCCATGCTTACATGCTCTCTCTAAATACCATCTTCCATTGCCACTGTTTGAGACAATACTATCTGTCATGCAGCACTGGTCTGCCCCACTGGCATAATTTAGGAACAGTGAGGGATTGGCATACTTTTATCAGTTATGAATACAGTATTTTTAAGCAGTCCAGCTGCACAAATGAACTTCATCCTCTGCATCTCTGTTCAAAAGCTTGCTCTTTAGCCAGTTCTGCAGAGGACCTGGAAGCACAGATGGTCAAGGTCAAAGCTTGTGCCCCTTACTAGTTGCAACCTGTTGCCTTTCCCCCACTACAGACATACCCAAAGAGGAAGAGGGAATATAGGAAAGAGGATTCTCCTTAACAATTGTGGAATACCTGCATGATTTAAGACAGAAATTATCTTTCATGTTCCTCACTAGAAAATCTCCCTAATGCCCAAACCATATACTTCAGAGAAGATTAGGGCTTTCATTAGCATTTCCCATCTGATTCTCTCTGGAGATGTGGACTCTGGCTGTGGCACTGATTGATTCCCCTCACAGCAGATTCTCATTAAAAAGGAGGGAGTAGGAGGATAAGGGGAAAATCAAGAGGATTTATCTTCCTCTCTGTTATATCACTCTTTCTTGTACAACAGAAACCTCAGATCCTTGTGAAAGGCAATAGACAAGAGATGCATATTATCAGCATGTAGATTTATACTGCAATATAATAAACTCTGCTTTCAGCTGATTTCTTTCAAGACTGCTTGTCTGAAAATGACCTGGATGAAATGAACGTTGAAATAATGCGCAACAAACTGTACAAGGCAAGTTCTTGCAACATAACGATAATACTTGGGGTTTTTCAAAGTGTCTCAGAAAAGGAGGTCAGTATCATTAACCTTGTTTTATGGATGGGGAAATAGAAGCATGGTGAGATAAAGCAAGCTGTCTAAGGTCACCTGGTTGATGACAAGTCCAGGATTCAAATCCAGCTCCTTTCATTTCTACTCCACTGTTTGGAGAGTTTTCAAATTTTAGGTCTGCATCCAAATTCTAATTTAATATCTCATTAATGAAAATGCTTTAGATGTCAGGCTAATATCCAGATCCATTTGTTTATGAATAACTCAGTTATCCACCAAATGCCACAGAACTGTTAGCTCCTAAGTGAGCCTAGACAGGCTTTTGGCTAACATTTATTTTTATTGATAAAAGCTAGATTTGATTTGAAAGGGTCTAATTGCTTTGAGTCTAGCTAACATTGTTTTTACTGAAGGGTTTTGTATAATTTTCTTCCTTTTAAAATTGTCTTTAGCATTGCTACAGCACACTGCTGTAAGGATATGCATATAATGCGTGCCTTGCATTTTCAAAGTACTTCACAAATATTAGCACACAGGTCAATACTCTTAGGATGGTGTCGCGGTTTAGGCCCAGCCGACAACAAAGCACCAGGCAGCTGCTCGCTCGCTTACTCCTCCCCCGCCGGTGGGATGGGGAGGAGAAAATACAACGAAAAGTCTTGTGGGTCGAGACCAGGACAGGGAGGGATCACTCACCAATTATGGTCACAGGCAAAACAGACTTGATTTGGGGGAAAAGAGATCAATTTAATTTGTTACCAATCAAATCAGAGTAGGACAATGAGAAATAGAACCATATCTTAAAAACACACCTTCCCCCCATGCCTCCCTTCTTCCCGGGCTCAGCTTTGCTCCCGATTCCTCTACCTCCTCCACTGCCAGTGGTGCAGGGGGGTGGGAACGGGGTTGTGGGTCAGTTTGTCACATGCTGTTTCTGCCGCTCCTTCCTCCTTGGGGGTAGGGCTCCTCACACTCTTCCCTTGCTCCAGCATGGGGTCCCTCCCACAGGGGCCAGCCCTCCATGGGCTTCTCCAACGCGAGTCTTTTCCACGCACTGCAGTCCTCCACAAACTGCTCCAGCGTGGGCTCTCCCACAGAGTCATGGCCTTTTCCGGGCCCAGCCACCTGCTCCGGCGTGGGGTCCTCCACGGGCTGCAGGGGAATCTCTGCTCCACCATTAACCCTCCATGGGCTGCAGGGGGACAGCCTGCTGTCTCACCAGGGGCTGCAGGGGAATCTCTGCTGCAGCGCACCTCCTCCCTCTCCGTCTTCACTGACCTCGGTGTCTGCATGGCTGTTTCTCTCACATCCCACTCCTCTCTTCACTGTAGCTCCTCTTCTTCTCTTCTTTTTCAGCCGTCTTTTTCCCTTTCTTAAACATGCTATCACAGAGGCGCTACCACCGTCGCTGATTGGCTCGGCCTTGGCCAGAGGCGGGTCCGACTTGGAGTCGGGGAAGCTTCTAGCAGCTTCTCACAGGAGCCACCCCTGTAGCCCCTCCCCTGCTACACAAACCTCTGCCGCACAAACCCAACACAGATGGTCTCTTTAAAGGCTATACATATTACATTCCATTAATGGTTCCTCCTGGCACATTCTCTCCAAATTCTTTGTTATCTTTCTTTAACAGTGGATGCCCCGGACTGCAGGAAGTATTCTTACAGTGATCTGATTACACTAGAGGGAAAGAAAAAAATTCTTCTGTCTTACAAATGATATTTATAAATTCCCAAGCCAATGTTTGATTAAATATTCTGCTACTTCCTCTCATTCAAAACAACATCAGTTATGCCCAAGTATTTTAATTCTTTCACAGTACTACTAAACTAGATACTCTTTTTCCATTTGATAACATACAGATTTGATTCTTCTATGCTGTGTGGATGACCATATATTTACACTTATTAAATCTATTTTTTTGTTTTTTCTTCTCACTCTTCTAAGTATCAGGGGGATCATTCTGCAGACAGTTCTAAATTATTAATATATCCTTTCTCCTCTGCTTCAGCTGTCAATGATGTGATCAATTATGTTTCAGCTCTACTATCAGTAGCACTATAGAGAACCTAACGCATAATCCCATGCAGCAGATCCCCCTTGAGACGTCGCTACTTAAAATTCAGTTAATTGCATAGTTAGTGACAGCTTCTTTTAGCAAGATTGTGTGAAGTTGTAGCAAATGAGTTTTGATAACATAAATGTTCCCTAAGACAGTATTTTGGGGGATGGAGAGGCAGGGGGACAGCATCTCTGAGATATTTAGGGTCCTTCCTGCACAGGTATTTTGAAATGGGTCCGAAGGCCAGAATCCTTAATAGACCAGAGGGCTGTGCAGACCAGTATTACAGAAGCTTTGCCTGCTGTTCTGTCCTAATCCAGGGTTTAGGGTAGAGCAGTAGGGATTAGTTTGTGTATCCTCATAGTGCTGGCCCAACACTATGGGCATATTCCCAAATCCCCTCCTCCACACTATAAATGCAGAGTTTCCTTCAGCCATCTGCTTATTATGCAGTGGAAGCTCAATGGAGCTCAAGAAGTTCCTTCTTTAGAGAGCAAAGAAAACATAATATTTGTCCTATCACAATTTTTGAAAACTTTTGAACCCATAATGTAATAACAAGACATTTGCATTTTAATATTTCAACTTTCAATCTAGCAAAGTAATTAAGCACATACTTGAATTTAAATTCATAGGTACAATTATCAAAGTTAATGGAAGTATTTAAAAATGAGGTTCATGACTATATGCTGTGCTGGTCCAGGTCTTAAGTAGCATTTAAAATATTTCTCTTCTTCTTTCATGTAGTCTTATCTTGAGGCATTTTATAAGTTTTGTGAAAAACAAGGTGGTACTACAGCAGAAATAATGAGACCTATTCTTGAGGTAAGAAAAATTCAGTCTTTGTACATGAAAGTACTCCACAATGTTTTCATAGTTAGGTTACTTTGTTCTTCCTGATCCTTTTCTCTCCATTTGCAAAGTTATCTGTCAAATGTTTGCTTCTCTTCTGAATAATAACTGTTTTTCTAAGATGTAATGAAGATTTTATTCTAGGATAACTTTTACCTCTTGACTAGAGAAGCAGCTAGACCATTACCAGGGAGGAGTTAGCCTCAGTTGATATATTTCTATAACAGAGAGCAGAACAGAATAAATGGTTCACTAATCTCAAACTGTTGCCCCTTAACATTTTTCTGTATTATGTAGAAAAACTAAAAGAGTGGATTATTCTTACACCTCCTAGCTCAAAATTAAATTTGGGATAGCTAAGGTCTGGCATTACTGTATATTTACTAATCAATAATTTTTAAGCTTCATGGCACTATTATGTTTGTTTACTCTCCTATTAAAATTAATGGTTGAAATTAGAGTTGAGTGACCTTTGGAACTAGTGTCACACAGAAAAGTCCAATATTCCATGTTTTAGTTTTGTTTCAACTCGGAAAAGTTTAATATTTATTTTTTCCATAACATACAAAATTTGTAACATCCTCCTCCCCAAAGCATACCTGCAGCATAGCAAATGATATTTTTGTATCTGTTATTGTAATAAAAGATGCAGAAATTCCTAAAACTGTGTTCTCAGCATTCAGCTCCATTTTTTTTTCATGTGGTTTATCATAATTCTTTGCAGAGTTTGAGAGCCAGATCACCCATTTGCTTCCAGGGGCCCTTTTTTCTGGATAAGCAAAACTTACGCCCTGGAAACTGAACAAAATTCACTGAGCTCTGATGATATCACACTAAAAGTTTGCATTATAGGACAGAGATAATAACCCTGGGAGCTCACCCCTGAAGGAAGAATGAGCCTAAGTTACATCTTACAAAACAATGTCCTAACGGGGAATGCAATTTCATATTTTATTTAACCAGGTCATAATGTTTCAGTTTATGTTCTAAAGAAAATATTCTTAATCAAGTTAAATTGACCGGAAATTAAGTATTTTGACTATTCTTTTCTGAAAAATAAAAATCAAGATATTGGCTGGCAGAGGTAAAGACATTTCCCACAGTTGATTCAGATTTTTCAGAAAGTTCTTTTTTAGCTAGAAATTCATGCTGAGAGCAGATTACTTACCAACATTAGTTTAAGCATGTTGTAAAACTCTCTTTATGCCAGTGGTAACAGTTTGGTCTATGATAAGCTTCTTTAAAGTCCCTATCTAATATCAATCAGCTAGGAGGATAAACTTTTCTGTAGAAGATTTCCTTTTCTATAACACTTTAATAATCTGAAGACACACACAGAGCAGATTGCTAATAGTTGAATTCACAAAAAGCCAAAATTTAATTATTCAAAAGAATACTTGCTATTTATTCTGTAATCTTATATGTAAGACTACCAGCCTGACCCTATCAGAATGAGGCTGAGGTATTTAGTTCCCCTACTCCTTGACCACCAGTCACAGTGCCAACCTTCCACGTTAAAAGTACTGACGATCTCTCTGCCACCACGGACAACAAACGTTGCATGTTTAACCCTGAATCTGGCAAGAAACTGCAGGACTGCACTGCAGCTAGTGCTGTGCCTGTTATTAGGGCCCCATGCTAATTCTCAAGTAGCAGACATGCTACTTCAGTTTCCCATATGGAAACTAAAGCACTTAGGAAACGGTCATCCTGTGACTCCACCTCTACCTGCAGCAATCAAATGGCCCAAGTAACTGCCTCATGGCCTTACTCACTGTGGACAACCTCGTGCCAATAATTTGATGAATTGAGAGGTCTGTATGGATGGGACTGATCCTGCAAATTTTCTCAAATGGGGAGCCACCATAAGTAGGCCCCAAACCTGCTAGCATTAGTTGCAATTGCATCTGAGCATGCTTTTTTTCCAACAAAGTATTACAAATCTAACGGCTAGATTCTACATGGCTTTAACAAGTTAAAAACCCAAAGCATTTGTTTTGTCCTTCCAAAACAGTTTCACTAGCGCTGATATACCTGTTCATATTAATAAGGCAAGTGAAATTTGGCCCTGTTATTCATTAGCTAGAAATCTTTTCAAGCACACTTATTTTCTTCTCATTATTTCTCTATTGTTTACTCATTTTCCTTACTCTGAAGTGAGTGCTAGAGGGTAGCTGGGTCCCTGTTACAGTCTGTTCCAGTACACAGGAGTAGGATCTATGAATATGTGCTTAACTGCTAAAGTTGTAGAACTGTGTTGCAACTGCAGTCTTATTATTCAACAGAAAAGAGGACCTTTCTGCTTAAAACAGTTCAAAAATTCACAGCATAAGCAATTTTGCAAGCTGCCTAAAGTGTGCATATACTGTATATGCTTCACTCGGAAGATTTTCCTGTGTAAGGAATGTGAAAGTAAGTAATAAAGAAATAAAACCATAGTCAATTTAGATTGCAAGACAGAATAGATCTAAATCAGACAGAATTGATTAAGATTATTTTTATTTACCATTACATTTTTAATTCATACTGTAAGAATGGCAAGTGAAATTTTGGCTTGTACAAAAGAACAGCCTGAGATCTAGACATTAGAATGACTTTCAGTCTACTGCTGCAGGGAAAATACAGATACTACAGCCATCTAAACCTGGCAGAAGAAATATAGCCTTTGATTCTATGCATTAAAAATTAACTATTATTTGAAACACTTGAAAACTTTAACTTGGCAAGTAAACAGCCCCCACCAGCTTATTAAATTATCATTTTGAATATGTGCATTCAGAAACTATTTTTTTTTCAGAATTTCCATTCAATCTTTACTCTCAACAGCACTCTGAGTTACCCCAGAACAGTACTATTTATTCTTGGTCCTTTCCTGTATTCTTATTTATAACAGTATTATTTCATAACTTCAGAAGGGTGTGTGAGGAGACTTTTTGTTGTCAACATCTGGGTAACTAAGTAGGAAAATGAGGAAGTAGCAGAGATGATATTTTCAGTACAAAAATCACAGAATAAAAGCTGTGCTTGCAAAACATTGTTTGATTTTCTAGTTAAAATTTAACAAGTATTTGCAAATAAGGATTTACAGTTTTTAAAATCAGGTATGTTTCTAATGCTCTGAAGTCCATTTTTTTTTAAGTTTCTATAGTTTAGCTTACTGAAAAAACCCATAACCTCACCTTAATTTAGAATGAGATCTCTAATAACACCTCTTTATTCTTTGTTTTGCATATTAAGTTTGAGGCAGACAGACGTGCCTTTATCATCACCATTAATTCATTTGGCACTGAGCTGAGTAAAGATGATCGAGAGAAGCTGTATCCAACCTGTGGAAAACTGTATCCAGAAGGCTTACACCTGTTGGCCAATGCAGATGACTACGAGCAAGTGAAGTGTGTTGCAGATTACTATGCAGTATGTAATCCGATTTCTTAAAACAAAAAACCAAAATACAAATACTTAACATCTCTTGATGGCAGCAAAATTTTAAAGAGTATTCACATAAGTTAAAAGCATTTTTGAGAGAGAAAAAAATCAGCGAAGATACAAAAGATCCCGTAAAGATGTATATGGGATCAAAGGCCTTTGATATGAAGACATAAGATATATTATTACCTTAGTGCGATACAAAGGTCCTCTTACAGTGATGTTTAAATAAGACCAAATCACATTCCAGTAAACAAAACTCTTCCTACTTCATTAACCCTCCCCAAATTGAGTTTCACTTCACAGCTGCTGCCTCCAAGATTTTGGAGCAAAAGCATGTCATTTTAAAATGAGCTGACCAAACAATTCATGATGTCACAGATGAGTGCAAACCTGATTTATTGCTAGTGTACCGTAAAAATGCCCTTCTGAAAAGTTTTCTCTAAATCACTGATTAAATCAAAGAAGTAGATGAAGTAGTTAATATTGATGCGACTAGTACTGTTACTAAAGATGACTCAATCTGCAACACTTACGCTATGAATTAACTGTGGTACTCTGACTACCTATAATATTTAAGCTACCTCCAAGTAGGTACACAAAACAAAATGATGTCTGGTCTACTGCTTTTTCCACAGAAGAAACAAAGCTGGAGATGCACATCTGTTCCTGTGCATAAGCAGAATGTTAGAAGCATGTGTCACCATGTCAATGTGGTACAGAGCAAGTCTATTCATGTGATGATGGGATATTTAGATTAATTTGGGAACCATTGTACTAGACCTATACTGCACTGCTACTTTACAGGAAAAACAGAGAAGCAAATTACACAGAAATGTGACATGTTAGAACTGAATTCAAATATATCTGTGCAGAATACTCCAGGATGACATATCAGACTAATGGATTTAGATACAATATTAACGCAGATAAAGCAAATCCAGCTGAGTACTGGAAATAAAATGAGCAGCCATGAGAGGATCAGAGTTCAGGGTTTTGGCTCCATTTACAGCTCTGGCTGTACTATTTGTACAAGAAGTTCAGTGCTCTCTGTCCAAAGGAGTGAAAGGTCATGTGTCATTCTACAGTAAGTCTCTCCTAGTGCCTTCAGTAAATTACTATAAGTTGTAGGAAATAACGGTAAGAAATACAAGAACAAAATGTGATTTTTCTTTCTTTTGCTGACTATATGCTTTTAACTTTTAATTTATGTACAACTGTAATCTATACATGAGTTCTATACAGAAAGATTGCTTAATGTAGATTAATTAATAAAGTAATGTAAGGTATCTGTGCTGCACAGAATGCAAAAGTACCTTATTTCTATTGGGTGGTTGTCTATGCTTTTAGGAATACAAGGCTGTGTTTGAAGGTGTAGGGAGTGGCACTGGAGAAAAGACACTGGAAGATGCATTTTTTGAACATGAGGTAGGAGCTTCTAACCTTAAAATATCAAATGAAAGTTACCCACCTGGAATAACATTTAAAACAAGGATGAGGTACCCGGCTTTTGATTCTACTGTACTGCATCATTCAGCTTTGTATTCAAGAACACAGTATTTCTATGGCTGCCAACATTTGGCTGAATCAAAATAGAAGGATTTACCTTTTTAAAAGAAATAAATCTCAGGACATTCTTCCGAAGACTAGTTATAGAACTGTCAACCCTGACAGCATATCCAAAAGCCATCTCATATAAACCGCTTAATGAAATTTGTTTTGAATAGTCTACTGAAGAAGGTATTTCACCACTGTCCTTTACTTACCTGTAATGTTGCTGTAGTCTATTACCAAAATTAATCCACAGATGACATTTCAATTATATTTATACTCAAGAGAGTCCTAAATATAGTCATGGTTGCAAAGTTACATAGAAATCTTGATCATAAAAGCTACCATATAAAAATCACATTTGCCTACTTTAATATTTTATCATAACACTTGTTTCATCTTTTCCACAGGTAAAGCTGAATGTGCTTGCATTCAACAACCAGTTTCATTTTGGAGTATTTTATGCCTATGTAAAGTTAAAGGAACAAGAATGCAGGAATATTGTATGGATTGCTGAATGCATTTCTCAGAGACACAGAACCAAAATTAACAACTACATTCCCATTTTCTAAATCTGAGAATTTATAATCCTACAATGCCTGAAAAGATGCATTATTTCATAGAAAAGAAGAAAAATCTTATTTCAAAAGTTAACTCTTATCAGATGTTTTAAATTGTATTAACGATCCTGCTTATATACAGCAGTGTAAGAAAAAGTAATGCAATTAGAGATACGTGTACTTTATAAGGAAATAGTCATATATAAACTTATTCATAGTTTTTCTTGGTAGATTTGTTCCCCACTGTGCTTATTTTAATTTAATTGATCAATAAAACTCCCTGCAAGGTCTTACATACATATTCTTTCTCTTTTGTGGAAGCAAGCTTTATATCTATGACGTCTGAAAAGCTCTTTAATGGCCTAATTTTGAATTAACGGTTTTCTCAAAGGGCCAACTAAACCACTACTTCTGTCTTACACTTATGATCTTCTTCATGGCATGCAAGACTGTATGAAGGACTTAATACACAAATAAGAGAGAAACTTTAGGCTTACTCTGAGATTCCCCTTAAGGAATCTCAAGAGAGAGCTTCCTGAACCTTTCTCACTGTGGCACCTCTCTGCAGCTAAATGTAAGTAAGTAACTTCATTTTCATGAAAATGTTTTCACTTATTCCTTTATGGTCACATGAGGAGCACCGTCAGTGTCAAACAATGGGTGTCTGCTCTACTCCACAGCAATACAAATATCTCCTCCCAGCACACCAAAGACACTGTCTTCATGTATGCACTAGGGAAGATTATGAAACATGAATGAAAATACCAGCCAAGTCTGTATCAGTTTTATATCAGACACAAACAACACCAGCTCTGAGCTATTTGAGGACCTGGCTAAGATTGGTAACTAAAAATAGAGCAAACAGTTGAAGCCAGATTGTAGCAGGACAAGATTAATTCTGCTGAAGAAAAAGGAAGGATTTTGAAAGCCATATCAACATTCTGCCTTCCTGCTCCATTCAGAAAATTTGCCCTTTTATCTTTGAAACAGGCCATACCTTGATTTTCTGCATGACTCCTTAGCTTCAGGCTGCACAACAGCAAACCTCAATCTTCAGCTGACTATGCCTCCAGTAACACGATACAGAAATAAAATCCATTTCCTGCTGAGTAGACAGAAAAATAAAATATATCTGATGTCAACACCTCAGAATTATGGAAAACATTCAGGCATCATGGTTTTAAGGACTGAGATATAATACATCTCTCTCTATAATATATACATGTGCACATGCATTCATACATAAAAAATAGAAAACTTCACCATTTTTATAGCTAAAACCACACTTCTTAAATTGTAAACATAACCAAAGGGTTACATCCCAGAACATCCCATACTGATTTAATAGAGAATTGAGAAGATTTTTAATATTTTGTTTTTTTGTGAATCACAGAGAACCTTACATTATTACTTTAAAAAATACTTCCACAGAGTTTCCTTTAGAAATAATTTAGTAGGAATTTAGAAAAATTGACTAAAAAGAAATAAGTGTATAAGAAAAGGATACAAATCTTATTTCTATATTGAGGCTTCTTTGTTTAGTAGATCTAGTAATTCAGAAGCAAAAAAAAAGAAAAAAGAAACTGAACTGTAAGATTTGTGGATTGCAATTTCATTCTGGCATGTGTAGTTGCTTCCTTGCACTGCTTTTATTATCTTGCATTTCCTAATTTGTATTTCCCAGTCTAATCTGTGACCAACGCTTTCCAGTTCACACTTATATCGCAAACTATATCGCAAACTATTTCACAAACTGCAATGAAGAAAGTAATAGGGCTACATTCTCTCAAATTTGCATTTTTCCATATTTTTTAGTAATTGCATTAAAAAAATTTGTTGTGAGCAGAAGAATAACAAAGTCAACTGGTCTGGGACACAGAAACTGAATTCATACAATTCAGCCTAGTGCATGAATACTTTTTCTGTACTCAATCGAGCCTCCCTACTTGAACAAAACAAATCAGCTGGCTTTCTGCCAAGAATTTTCTGAAGTGATTTGAAGGGGAAAGAATCTGCTCTCCACCCTAAATCATTCTGTGCCAGGGAAGATATGCAGCTGCTATTGCTACAGTCTGTGGATACTGTTGGTTCAGAAGGAAATGAGCAGGAATTGCAGCTTACATGATTGTGTTGTCAGCAGAACTGGTCTTTAGACTATGGAAAGGACAGCATCAGCGTTGATTGATGCTTTTTTCAAAACAACTTTCTAGATACTGGCTAAGTAAGGACAGAATGTCCTAGGCGTCGATTGTATTCAATTTAAGAATGAGCAAGAGAAGCAACAGACTAAGAAAGGAATTGGGACTTTAAAGTTATAAGTCCTCAAACACCTAGCTTTTGCTATAAATAATTTACATTACTCTCTTGTTAGTAAATTAGTCTTCATGCTGGTGCATATATATATATATACACACACACACAAATATATATTAAAAAATATGGTCATATATAATCTCTAACAAGATCTTATAGTGGAAGTCCAGATCACAGAATCACTGCTACAAGCATCATTAACTTCTTAATGATAGGGGATAACCTGTAGGATAGGGGAACACGAGGCAATGAGCTACTTTTCTTGTTCTTCCTTATACGTCTCAAACAACAGGAACTTGTGTTCACACTCCTAAATGGCGAAGCCTATCCAGACACATTTGTTCGATATGATTACGCTGACTATGCCCCTTTGCCTGTGTCTTCAATGAGAGATGAAGAGCAGGACCAGGAACGAGCTTCTGGTGAGCTCCGAGAGCTGTGAATCTTTCTTTCCCATCATTTGCTGCAGCTCAGGCCTGACGTGCTTGCCGTCTGCTCACAAACAGCTGGGCAGCACTGAACTGTGGATGGACTGGGCTGCAGTGTTTGAAGCACTTCCCATGCCCAATCCCTCCTTCCTGCACAAATGACAATTTCTGTCCATGTTAGGAATTGAAGATTTATAGGATGAATCATATCAGAGAGTGGTCCTAAGACTAGCTCTGGACTCACAGTCATTTGACAATAGTAGACTCTCTTATTCTGGTTCTATCAATTCCAGCATGACTTTCAGGTAACATGAAAAACAATCCAATACCATACTTGGCTTATTCTGCACATTTATGGATATTAAAGCTAATATTGTGTAACTTAATTTTCTTTCATACATGACAATATGATGCTTTGTTTTTACTAAGTATGCCTAAGTTACAGAGTATCTTTAACTCTTCAACAACTCTACTTAAGACCAAAACAGCAGATCCAAAGTATGTGAATGGAGTGATAGCAGGCCATCATTTGGATTTGCATTAGAATTATAAAGCTGTTAGCATGAAGATTACTATAATGGTTTAAACAAGAGATAAGACGAAGTCCAATGATGTGCTGGACAACTGGATTGCTTTACCAAAGAGTGTGGAGAAATGGTGTAATATAAATCACAGAAAAAAGAAGTGATAAATGGCAATAATATCTACCAGGAAGTTAAAACAGTTTACATGACACAAAAACTCATCTCAAACACACAGAAAATCATTCAATATATTGGGATGTCTCCCAAATGACAAAGACAAAATAAGAAACGGGATTCAAGAAATAGCAAGACAAACCTCTCGAAGAACCCAGGTAAAAATTTTCATATCGATGACACACAGTGAGAAACATTTGACTATTTGGAATCCATATTTATTGGGACTTTCAATTAAAAAAAAAAAAATTCCAACCCACATAACTCAGCTGGCAGTGTTAATGCAAACATTCCAGATGTGGAACACAGTCACTGACAATCCCATCTTAGTGTGCAAGCCAGAAAAATGAATGCCCTATTTTCTATTAGTTTGGAGCTTCTCCAGGAGTAAAAAGAAGAAAAACTAATTGCTCTGAAAGTATGCAACAGATAACTGCAATAAATATGTCACAAGCCTACTGACAGGTGCCATTTTTATAGCATAACTCATCTGTTAAAATGAAACCTTAAAGTTCTGAGTCTCTTGGAAGATATAGGCCTGAAGCATTAACCTTAAAAATTATTAAAAAACACAGTCTCGTAAGGAGATGATTATCGCAGAATTTCTGTTTAAAATTTTTTTTTACTCTGTCTTTGCAATTATTGTCTGCCATCAAATGACATACACAGGGGTGGCTTTCGCCCTCGGGCATGGTGGAATCTGTTGTCAACAGCATTTTAAAAAGCTTGCTGGAATCTTTTTTTGCTGTCTTAACACTGACATGTAGCAGTGAAGTTTAAGAGGAAAATATCATACAAAACAGTATAGCTTATTTATTATCAAGAAAATACTAACAAGGTGAAACTAATTGTTATATTTTTGAAGTGGAAGAAAATGGTCATTTCCACACAAAGGACCTTATAACTTTGTTGTTGTATGTGCCCCTTTTTACACTCAGCCCAAGTTGCTACATGTTCATCTCTGTCAGCTTTGGGACAGCCAGTGAAACCCTCACTGAGTTCTGTTGCATAGGCAGAGGGATACAGGGAACTCAGCAATGCTTTTAAGCATTACTTAACAAAAATATAATCTATGGAAGTTCATTACGTGTTCTAACTTGCTACTTGTAACAGCAACTCAGACGGAGTTTGAAAAGGAGCAGGTAGAAGTTGCAAGGTCCTTGATAAGATAACGGCCGTATTTTCTTGTTTTCCTATCTAGAAAAACTAAATATTCTTATCTCATTAGTCTTACATTGAAAATGTATATACTGTTCTTCTTTTGTGCTGCATTGTTCTCTTAAACTTCTGTTTTGTTGTATGCACATGCATGTACACGCACACACACACACACACACACATGCATCAACTACAAACTTCTACTGAGTCACACACCGGCTAAAAATTGAGAGAGCCAACACTGAGTAAATCAATCTAGAACAAATTAAAAAATGTTGCTTCACAACCAGTGAAAATGTAAAGAACAACTAAAACATTTGAAAGATTTGTAATAAAATCCATTAAAATCAAACAAAGCAAAGGAAACTCTTTTTGCATTTTCAACTAAACTGATTTAGAGCATCCTCTTTATACCATACAGCACAAGAGGCAAATGAGAGCACTCAAATAATTACAGGCCTGATCTAAGCTCATAAAAATTCTTTATACCTGTAACAATACTTCAGTCAAGTTCAGCTGAGCCCTGTACCAGTGTTGTTTACAACCTCTGACTGTATTAACCAAAAAACCCAAACAAGCTTGAGTATGGCAGAGTTTGGGGACAAAAGCTGTCCCTTATCTGGACAAACCAAGAAAAAAAGACAAGGAGGCCACATATTCTCTTCGTATTTTCTGTAAGGAAGTTTTAAAAATTCAAAAAGCTGAAATTATTCTTTTAAAAAGTCTCCCCCCTCAACCAGAGCTTTGACAGAAATGGCTTAATGAAATATATGTATATTTTAGCAAAAGATAGGATTGAACCATCACAACTGTTACAAAACCGAAGTGTTTTATCTATCATCTGTTACATGAAGAGGGAGTACTAACACCGTTACAAATGTGCAGAAGCCAAAGGAGCCAAAATAAAACAGATGAAGTTTATTTATGGCAAATATTATGACTTTCATAGATGTATGAAAACCACAAACAAATTCCAAATTACTCTAAACAATATGTTATAAAATCATTTCATGGCACAAAAAATTAACAAATGATTTAACAAAAGCATACAAATACATACAGTAAAAGCTACTGTAGGTAACAGCCCACTAATCTGCTCTTATGGAAAAAAATGACAATGCTCCTACTGAATTCAGTAGGAGCAGGATTAGAACCTCTGGGGTGAGTAAGTTGGTGTGTTCATGTGAGCTGTATACACAAGGTTTATGAGAAAACCTGAACCTGTCCTTAGAGCTGCCCAGTGTGGAAGATGGCTGCAGAGTGTCCTGCAGCAGCCAGGACGCTGAGAGCTATTGTGCTAGGTAGTTAACCAGCATGGTCACTGTGCCCAGCACAGGTCACAAAGCACTGAGCAGCTGACTGAAAGAGACAACGTTTTCTTGGAACCCTTAGATGCATTAGTGTCGATGGCTGATGCTATCAATTTCTTTGGGAACATTCCTCTACCACTCCTTGTTGGCAGGAGACAATAACTGAGAAGTTCTGCCAACACTGTTATCACTACTTCCCTCTCTGGTCTTCGTGATCTACAATTAGAGCACTTCTGAGTAGGTGCATTTCAGTTTGGGTTCAGAGGTTTGACCGTCTGACTAATTAAACAGACCTATTCAATTTAGTATTTTGGGAGCTAGCCGCATGAACCTTCCTCGTTTTGCTCAATATAAGCATGCAGAAACCAAACAGTGAAAGCCACTGAAACCAGTGAAAGCCACTGCTATTAAAGCACGCTAGTAAAAGTGACTGCATAAAATCATGTCATGACTTCCATATCAAAGCCTTATTTCTATCATTCTAATGCAAATAGTCTGTCATTTAAAGGTGTGAGCTTTAATGTTTTTCTCTTAAAAATAGCAGTAACAGTTTACAACCTCCACTGTGAAACAGAGGCTATCAGTCTAAATGTAATCATACCAGTGTAGCTTTTTCCTCCTATGGTTTTTAGATCAGTCCTTGCTATTGAATCATGACAAATACGTTACAGTTTGTAGTTTATCTTAATTTCTCAGGACTTTACCCTTACCAAAGCACAAGCCAAGTTTTGCATTAAAACAAACCCTTGCCAAAAGTATTAATGCACTGATCAAAATGCCAGCCTTTCCAATCAGACCTACTCATTCTAATCACATGTGCACTAAATGCTATTTTATCTAAGTGTCTCTCAGCAAATCAAATGTTTCATTGTACAAGTCTTCAAGAGGTGTGGGCCGGACCCTGAACAAACACTCCATCTACCTGTCCAGTCTTATCCTTGAAGTGGGCAGCTCCACATTTCTTGGAACTAACTCCAAAAAAAAAATTAAGTTACTAAACCAGATTGCAACCCTTCATTCAAGAACTCGGAGTACTGTGAACTCTACAGCCCTGAACTGGATTTGAAACCTAGCAGGAAAACAGGATAGCGAACAGAAAATCAAGAAACTAGGAAGTTCATTCTTATAAGTATTACTTAGGATGCAGGCTGCTGTATTCCATATCCACTGGAACAACTTTATGGATGGCATATGCATTTTTAGGAGTGGGATATTTAAACTCTAGGGTTATAAAACCAGTGCGAATACTAGAATCAAACACAAAGCCAACTGAAGGTGGAAAGAGTGGTTTACTAATGGGCATTATTGACTGGAATTACACTAAGTAGTCCATATGCTGCTCTAATGATCTCAAGAATGAAAAAAAAATGTCTGCTATCTTCTGAAGGAACTGCATACAGGATTAATCTCAGAAGCCCCTTTATTGACAGCCAGGACTTGCAACTCCAAAAGAAAATCACTGCTATGGGAAGATCCATATTGTTCTTAAATATCACCCAGTGAATGGTATTAGACATGATATGCCCCTACAGGAGAGTTAAACAGTACAGATCACCAGGCAAACTATGTTTCTATGGTTTCTCGGCAGCACGACAGACAGTGAATTGTCATTTTGTGAGAAATAACAGACAATTAAATTTTGTAAATGGCACCTCAGAACAATACAGAGACCCTCATTTTTGGATGTGAAATACACAGATATGGTTTAATATCCCAGAGTACTTTTAAGCAAAACCCCTAATGCTGAAGAGTTTACTGCAGTTAGTCCTAACTATGGCTATATACACTGGGAAGGGTGGGAACAGGAGTTTAAAGTAGCGACGACAACAGCCAAGGAGGTACAGGATCTACGCATGTACAACCATAATCAGCATTACCTTAATCATGGTTAGGTTCAGTTTTAGCCAGCTGCTGCTTTTGTTTAAATGTCGAGATTGATAATATGGGGAATATACCATCTGAGGAGAATGATAGAGGACAAAGTTGACCCAGCTCTCTGCCTTCTAACATGTTTAAACTACTGCAACAGTTTTTCTTCTACTTTGGCCTTGTGCTCTTAGGGAATAAAAGTGATAATATAGTTCCATATGAGTAATGAGCCTCTGAAATGCTGCAGACAAAACCTATTTACTAAACAATACTCACTTGTATTCTAATGAAGTGATAGCAATTAAAATGTAGAAGCTTTCAAATATGTTCTACTCTTTGATTTTACTTACAAAATAGGTGAGGTAGGTAGGTATGTAGGTATGTTTTAATTTGTATTACAATGCCTATAGGTCTTAATCAAGATAATGAGTCCCTTCACCCACCGTCAGAGTACATATTCTAAGAGCTAAAAACTGAAAGACTGCCAGGTACATGGCCACTTCACAGGGTGCCCTAACATTAACATATACTGTCTGGACAGCTTAAGCAACTCAAAATGGATCCCGCACACTGAGCAAAGAGACAAATATTGCTGATCAACAGCAAATGCTAAGCACAGAGCACAGTTATACTTCTCAGGAGCATAAGTGGGCTATCCAATTCTGGAACAGGAGGCTGCTCCTAGGTATAGATGCCAACAACTACATTAACTTATCAATTAAGTCCCTCAGCAGGGAGTTCTTGGGGTTGGTCTCTGCTGCCAGAACCACTTCTTTATCTATAGCCAACAGTGAAAGAGCTGAAATAGTTTTGGCTGGCTGCTGAACAACCCAGGCTCAATGAAATGTCCTAACCAGCATAATTTTAAGGCATGAACTTGCAAGTCTGAGACACTGGAAACCAGATGAAAGTGGGCCCTGAAACCAACGGATTTTAGGTCTCTCAACTTCTTACAGATGTACAGAGTGTCTCTGCATGACAGGAAATAACTTGGAGTTGCACCAGTTCCTGCTCCTAAGTGAGTTTAAGCAAGACTTAGTCACTAACTTGTTCAGACTGAGACAATGCTGGGCAAAAGACAGGCAGAAATTCAGCAAACCAACTGGAAAAGTTTGAAATCAAATGACAGGTGAATTTAGACATTTTGAAGAGCCAGAGGCTGAACAAGGCTTGCTTGGAGCAATTTTAGAATCAAAAGCTCCAAGCATGCCAGAGTTCTGTTTTCAGTGCCAAAGTCCTAATTGGTTTAAGCCCTATAAACAACACAGAGTGGAAAAATATTAACACGTTAGTGCTGGCGGATCAAAGAACAGAATGATTTCCCAAGGCCACTTTGGCAAAAGAGACAAGAACTGAGCACACATTTCTCAAGTCCTAGCCCAGTATTTCCATCAGAGGATTCTTTTTAAAGGATTTATTTCCCAAATAATCTTACCAATAATGCATAGTTCACCCCCCTAAGAGTAGGTCAAATGATCATCAAAGAATAACTACCCTGAAAAGACTCTCTGTTTTCTCTTTCGTTGTGCTAAACAACCTAAACAAACTCAGTCTTTCCTTGTAGATCACATTTTCTAGATGTCTGATAAAATCTGTTGGTTTGCTCTGGACTCTTTCCAACTAGTACACATCTTCTGAAGTGCACCAATTAAGATTAGTTTTGGGCACAGCACCAGGCACATTAATGAGAATGATGATTATTAAAAACTCCCTCAAAACATTTCAGTTTGTGCACTTATGAAGTACAGAATATAAGCAGAAAGAAAAATAAATAAAACCTTTTGGAAATTTAAGTGTCCCAGAAGAGTTCTATCACCTACTTAAGGATGCTGGTAAACAAAGTCGGATTATTACTTAGGCAGTATTTGAAGTCGCAGAAAGAGCAAATAATTGACTTATTCTGGCAAAGTCACACAGCATGCAGAATGGGGACAATGATCTAATTCCACTGAAAAAAAAAGTTAGACAGTCTGTCTCTATGAAATCAGAAATTAAAAAATATACAGACCAATACAAGGACCTGTCATAAACTGGAAAAAGTAAAATGACATAATCTAATGGTACTCTGATACCAGTTCTGAACTGTCCAACTTGAAGACAGTATTGTATTTATCTCAAGTAATGTGTCTGAATCTGAGGAAAAAAAACCCTGTTTTTTAGGAGGTATCTGCTAACATATACAAAGTTAATACTAGCTGCAGTAGGATGATTTTACAAGACAAGCAGTAGTGCAGACCAAGTCATATTTTGTCCAAATGTGTTTGGGTGTAGTTTCTCCTTGGCTAAGAAAAATGATGCTCACACTCAGAGCAATGGCTTCTCTACCTGTAACACAGTAATTTATGAATCCTAACATAATACCAAAATTTCAGAAAATAATCTATCAGTTCCCTGTTACAAACGGGATCCACCAACTTAATGGGAGTTTTGACAGTTTGAAATGGTCATGTATATGTGTATACATTCATGGTGAATGATATAGCTGCACTTCTGCCCTCCACAGACAGCCACGGTCTGAGATTCTTAATATAAGAAAATGCTCAATAGTGAAGGGATCCTATCTCAGAAAGAAGACCAGACAACATTAAAGTTATTGCTAAGCTGAAAAGAAATTGTTCCATGGCAGAAAAACGTTTGTCAAGATAAAAGTTGTGTAGCAAAAATTTAAACACTTTTTCTGTCTTCTTAAAACAATAGCAAAGAATTTTTACCTCCTCCCTATATAAGATATTCAGGTATTTCTGGCCTATACAAAGCCATGAATTATTATCAATAATAACAAACACAACTAGGGTTGCTTTTTGCCACATTAATACAATATCTTGTTCCCACTTTCTTTCAGGCTGCAAGCCACATGAAATTAATTAATGACCTGCTTCCAAGTTGTAAGTGTCTTACTCCCATCCAAAAGCAATGAAAAATTAAATTTATCATATTTCATGCCCTACTCTCTCAAAGAGAGCATTGGGTAAAAGTGAACTTAGAAATGTATGTAAAATAATGAAGGTATAAGACTTAATGAATTTAAACTAAACTAGCCTCTCTGGGTTTTGAAAGCCTCGCCGGCTTTTGAAAGCTAGATGCTCAGGAGTTATACTACCTTGTCAGACAGAACTACATTAGTTAGAAAATGAGTCCTCTGGCAAAAGGAAAAAAAAATGCAGAATAAACTAATTTTGTGTTAAAAGCAAAATTAAAAAACCCGCTATTGCTGCACATCTTGATAACTCCTTATAGAAATCTTCAGAAAATTGTCAACATTTCGTGCCATCGAGTGGATTACATACATCACAGAAATTACAACCAGTCAGTTTACTGGCCAGGTCTAAGTCAATTCTTTTCCTCAGTATGTGAATGACTGAACTCACTAGAAAAACTCCCCATACAGCGTCTTTCCCTGATCCACTTTACATTTGCTCTACAATCTCCTAACAGTGATTTTCAGAAGGTGTTTTTTAAGAGGAAAAAAAAAAACAAAAATAAATACTTTGGCATTTTAGATGGCAGATTTTGCATTAAATCATGCAGAAAAATAATGTATTAAACTCACACAGACCTTCCAGGCCAGCATTACAAGAAAACAGCCCTTTCATAACTGAAATACTGACAATGCTAAAAACTGGAAGAGATTTTAATAACTGATTATCATGGGACAAAAAGTCAACTCCACTAACTAATGATTACAAAATTAAACTCTTTCACAAAGATCATTTGACTTGAGTCTTCTGATTGCAGCCTATCCAGCTTTGTCAGTTTTGTTGGTTGCAACAAAAAACATATTGGTTGCAGCTCAGTCTTGTTATCAATTATTTATTTGCAGGTATTTCAGTACATTAAAAATGACAGTGGAACTTTCGAATCCTTTTAAATATAAAAAATTTGTAATTTTTACACTAACCCTGTACATTCAAGCTTTGCTTTTTAAAAGAAAATGCCTTCTTATCTCCATTACAATGTAATCCAGATTGACTGAAAATGCAATTACAACATCTTAGCTGTTTGTCCAAGTCTTGTGTTTGCTGTTTGGCCACTGGTAGTGCAGCAGGCACAGCTGCTGAAAAAATAAAAGTAATACCTTGGAGACAGCAAAGGCTAAGTATGTGGATCACTCTTATGCATAACACTTTAGGAAAGAAATCTGATTCAATTACTACCAAGAGGCTAATGTAATTGAACAAGAACAGATTGCCATGGCTTTGCAGAAAGCCCAAACAGTTGTTTGCTATGAGCAAACTGTTTCAGAATAACTCTGGATTATCTCTGCCTTAGAAGGGATATTACTTACACAGAAATATCTACACTTCCTTCTGCTTTTCTTACCATTTCCCTTTCAAATAGTGACTGACTTTGAACCTTCAGGAGTATATAAAATCACTCAGATGCAAGGCAGGTTACCATTAAAAAAAATTACGTATCCAAAATCATATGAGTTCTCACTTTGTTGCTATATGACTCTTTTACCCTTCCTGTTTCACTGTTCCACTTTTGTTACCTTCTCTCTCATTTTCTTTGCATTTTACTTTCATAAAATAAATATGAAAATAAACTTGTATCCCAAGACAAATCAACAAAATTGGTCTGTGACTCCTCTGAATATGGCAAGACTAGCATGCTCCTTAACAAAGTTAATGGGATACATCTTGGGAAAGAGGAGAGAAAATAAAAGACTTGTATTTGAGAAATGCAAGTTAACCCTCTCCTCCTAAATGTAGCTTTTCATTTAATTCATAATAAAATCTATATCATTAGGGAACTTAGTCTTGCTAACTGACATTTTTATATTGTTATAGGTATTCTACACAAGTTAGAATGTTTCAGCATTTTCAAATAAACTGTTATTTTACTGGAAGTAAGTATCAAGAAACATCACTGGATATTGCTGGGAAACCATTTTTGAACATTGTGCAGACTTAAATACAGTAATCAACTGTCTGAAAAGAGTTACTTCAGTCAATATACCTTTTTTCCTAGTAATTGTTTGGAAAAGGGCTGAAAATAAGTCGTCTTAGTGGTTACAAAATTATTATTTTTTGTAGGTAACACTGTTGTTAAATTTAACAAATTCCATGTAAATACTACTCCCTCTAGTTAATCATTCCTTCATGAATTCCAAAGCAGTATTTGTCTTTTAATTCTAGAGAGGAAAAATAACACACCTTAAAAAGAACTATGCTGGTGCATGTTTCGTTGCCATATGCTATATATTGTTTCTCCCTCAGGAATAGTTAGAATTGTTAGCAGGAATAACTAATAGTAATAGTAATAGTAATTAATAGTAATAATGATGTATATGGACATTAATCTTGCTGATTTCTGTTATTCCAAACAATCCATCTTCCATCACCTTTCTCCTTTCAACCCTGCTTTCATTTTTCTCCTACCTACCACCCAGTGAATGTAAGAAAGCTGATGGGTAGTACTATTTTCTGAAAATAGGAACCATCCCTGAGGCTGTATTCATAAAGCAGACTTTTTGTGCACAGTATCTCACGTCAGTTCTATAATTCACTCAGTGCTTGGTAAAGAGCCAAAGGAGACGCCTACAGATCATACAGAGAGATGTGCAAGATAGAACTCACCCTTTAAAAACACAACAAAACAAACCTATTTGAGCTTATCTCCCACATATATCTTCCACGTACCTTTGCATATAGGAATCTATGCACTTGAAAATTCTGAACTAAGCCTCTTCTTCAAAGTCTTACATCAGACAGAGAAAGAGCTATGGAAAAACCTGTATTTTCTGAACTAAAAGTCATGGGCTTTCACTCATGGCAGAATATCACTTCCCTCCATTATACCACAAACAGCTGGGACTACAGCAGGAAATACTGACTTAGACTTCATTGAATTACTTGTGACGTTGCCAATATTTTAGTGACCATGTCACAAACTGGCCCACCAAAGCAACAGATGTCATCTAGGTGAATGCAGAAGACAAAAGAGAGTGGAAGAGCAGCTCTATTTCAAATGTGTCTTCTCTCATTCCATCAGATTTGTGCTAAAAATTTTAAATGTTATATTGAATATGCAGAATGTGGAAGAAAAACTGCAATGCATTTTTAAATGCTTTTAAAGAGGAACAGTACACTGATTTCTACAGTAAACATGCAAGTGTTGTTCTGTATAAATATTTAATGGGTTAAAACACTCCTGTATAAGTCATAAAAAAAAGAAGTTTTAAAAATAAGAATTTAAAAATATTATTACTTCCTTTCGTGCCTAAAAGATTTTAAATAGCAAATTAAGTATACATAAGTATAAATTTTGTATCTCATTTTAAAATATACAACATGCACAAATTGCTAGTGAAACTTTAATAACAATCTGGGGACAATGCCTCGTAGCTGCATTAAAACAGAGAATAATAAGAAAGTCAAAAGTGGCAAAGTTAAACATTCTCTAGTCTATTCCTATTAACAGTTTAAATAGTCATGGAAGGAACCGTTCACCAAGACTATTATGTTCTACCAAGGATGTGTATTGCCTTAAAATTGAAATGCATTTAACTTACATTAAACATTGGAATTATACATAAAGAAACAAAACAGTACTATACTGTAAATACTTGACAAAAAAAGACTTTCACAAGTTGTTACAACACATGCATGGATTTGTAAGTCTATTTTATCTACTGATATACACGCAGTACCATGGTCTAATTCTTATCTCCAGTTCAGAAAAAGAAGAGAGGATTTTCAGAGACAAAAGAAGTACTAGGGCTTGAGAAAAAAAGGCCTGCAGGTAAGAATCCAAGAAAGGTCAGAGAGGCAGGTCAGGAGAAAGCTGAGGTTCAAGATTTTTGTTTTTCCTTAGAATAAAAGAAAGTTATGGCAAGAGTTCTGCACAGAAATGCATTATGCACATGTTCTATAGTAAAGGAAGAGAGAGCTCTCAGCTCTTAAATAATCATGAACATTATAACAACCACTGTAATGTTAAGAGAAAAAATAGATGGTTAAGTCTCAGAAAATACGAAGCTGAAGATTCGGATTTCTTAGTTTTTCTGATTAATGCTCAGAGAAGGATCAAGAAAAGACAATAGTAACTTGCAAAAGTGACGGCTGACTCTGGTTCACTTAGGCCATGCTCTCACAAAGGACGACCACAAATTACATCCACTTCAGCATTTTCAGTTACGCTACCTAAATAGGGCAATAAAGGAAAAAGGACATATGGTCTCTTACAACAACCAGAACCTTGATTCTCTGATTGCGGTCTCTAGACCACTACTTTTCTCAACCTTTTTAATTGAAGGAACACTTAACTTCTGGAAGAAAAACAAACTCAGAGACCATCTTGTGCTCGCTGTGCCGAAGTAGTCACAATGGCCTTCTTTTAGAGACAGATAAAAATAAAGATTAAAAATTTATCCTAATTTTTATTCTCTTGCATTTTGCTTGCATGTATGGGAGAATATGGCTGTGCAGGTATTTCTGGTTTTGACTTGCTTTTTGAGCTCCCTTTTGATATTTTATTGACCATCTATTATCCTCAGACTATGGGCTGCATAGCATTGCTTTAGGTGGTGCTGCAATTAAATCACATCACTCTGAGTACTGGAACTAATGAAGCTTGGTCTCTTAAAGATTTGTTTTTCATGGTTGATTGACTTTGGTGCCTAAGAATGCAAACTCCAACTGAAGCCTTCTCTTATGGCAGGCATTTATAAGGGCTGGCTGGCTTATTGTTTACTCTTTCTCTCCCTGCTCCCCATTCTCCAGTAGTTAATAGTGTGCAATTTAACGATGTAGCTTTTTCTTCATCTATAGCCCTTCCAGGGGACATTTACAGAAGCTTTCTACTATACTCTGCCATCTATTTTCTCAAAGTTTGTAAGAATTCATCAGTCTTTGTAAGACATGTTTGAAGTTAACCACTGAACTCAAAAAAGTTATTATGGGGATGTAGGGGTAATTGGTCACTGAATACACGCTCAGTAAACATGTATCTTGCTTCTGCAGGAAGTGAGGCTAAAATAATTTGCCGTACTCTGATTTTCTTTTCCAAAACTCATTGTGCATTTATTGGGGAGAAAAAAACACAAAATCTTGCTACCGAAGTATGAACAGATCAAAACAAACCATTCCCCTCCCCTTACTTCAATGGCCTCCCCATACCTCATGCCTTCTAGACAGTCCTATTCTCTTCCTTCCTCCAGCCCCAAACTGAGCTGCTATGCTCCCACTCTCTTCTGTTGCATACCACTTACTCTCATACGCTAGGACCAGAGTCCCTCATTCTCCATTACCTGTCTCTGTCTCTGCTTCTTGTTCGAAGCAAGAGACTTCAAACAGTGGCTCAAAATTTATCTGCTACAATTTCAAGAGAGAAGTGAATTTACATTAATACACTTCACGCTATTGCCAGTGTGAAAACAGTACTTGATAAAAAGATAACTGTACGCTTTGTCTGCCTTTCAAATACATTCCAATACGTTCATATAAAATCTGAGTTTTCTGAGTTTAGTGTAGACCCTGCAGTACCAGACTTACAGTAAATGTTTGTGTTCATTACAACAGGAGATGAGACGTACTGGTTTGTAAATTCCACCCCCCCCACCCCCCCAAATAAGTCTTACATCCCATGCTGCTAAGAGACAGCCCACCAGAAACAACACTGTTGCAAGTTGTTTTCATAGATTTTTAGGATCTGGCACACAAACCTCTAGGCTTATATGAAAAAGTAATAAACTCACTGCTGATTCACCAGTGCATCAATGATGAATAACAGATCTGAAAAGACAACAATTTCAAGGTATTGAAATAATTGTATTCTCAAAACACAAAGCCATTTTGGAAGATGTTTGTACACAGGAAAATACAGTTTATGGATCTGTAGATAAAAATCAATGTTTTTTACCCCTCTCAATCATTCACTCATCCTTTAAAGTCACAACTTTTGAATTAACACTTTTTGGTCTAGGAAAAAGGCATAGAAAAAAGATTCTCCTTATAATTCCAGATTTACAGATAAAGAAACTAATATTCTCTAAAACCACAGGCAAGCAATTTTACTGATTTCTACTAACTGGAGTCAAGTCTTTGCAATTTGGCATTTTTTAATTTCTCCACAATGCTGCCTAAAAAACCTAATCATTTTAATGCAATCAGACACCAAATTCTTGCTAGGCATCAAGTTAAATTAAGTGTGGCCAAGGTAACTACTGTTATGTGTTATTTACACTGCTACATATGCAAAAAAACTCATATTACTGACTAGAACCTTATTCTGTCAAATACTGCATACATAATAGTAGAATCCATATCTCATACCTTAAATGAGAAGCAACATATGCATACCTCTGAGAGATAAGAAGAAATACGAGACAGTAAATAATTGGAAGGTGCTGTACCCAAGTTCCTTAACCACTGTAAAACTAGAGACTTTAAATTACACACAGTAAAAAAAGGACTAAAGTAGGATTCTACTTTAATGTCAAAAAAACGCATACCACCATAAGGACAAACCCCTGCCCCTTACTTACCATATAAACAAGATATTTTGTAATGACAATATATATTTAAGGTATAGTTTTACAGACACAAACATATATAAGTATATAAATAAAACATATACATAACTATACTCAGTCTGCTTTCAGAACATAATAATCATGGAATCAGAGAGAGAAATATGAGGAGATTCTGACCGAATGCCAACAGCGCAGACATTCAGTTGTTATAGGGAGTGTTTATTGTCCTGGAACAGGAGCCAATATTGGGTATTGAAAAGCAATTGGTTAAAATGTCTGAACACTGTTGGGAAGAAGGACCAGAAACTAAAACTTTCCAGCTGTTCTAGCTATGTTCCCTAACTGCTGAGTTGTCCGGCAATACTCTCTCGCACGACTTCAGTGTGCCTTTGTAAAGCTGCACAGAGCTGGCACAGGAGGGATAATACGGATCCCAAATCAGACAGCACTCCTTGGTCATAGTCTGCCTTGAGAGGAGAGATTGGTTTGAGCTTAGAAGGGCACAGAACACAGGTTTTCTAGGTCTCAAGTTCTGTAATCATTATGATACTGTAGGCCTGGTGATCACTGCTACCATGTTTCCCTCTGCTTCTGTCCTTACCGCAACTTCTGTACTTTGTGTTGATTTTAGATCTTTTGTGTACTGGATATACCCTTAACCATGCCTCTCTGATCCATCCCTCCATGGATTTCAGATGATCTACTACCCACTGTCTGGACCCCAAACAAAACAGGCGTAACTCAAGCAGCAATTCTTTTGCTGCAATGAAGACATCAGGTGGCCACTGCACATGCTTACGGACACCGAGTACATCCACTGGCAGACTTGGGTGACTACATCTACAGGGTTTTGTGGCTTATGCTCTTGAAGGTAGAATTTAAGTTCTACCTAAACCACATTTCAGGTGCCTAAATGCTTTTTTGAATATGGTCCAAAGAAATTTATCCAAAAGTTTTCTTACTTTGTATGAATTTTGTAATAATAAATCTCCATGTAAAAAAAAAACAATTACCAGAGAAATCTTCCCTCTACTCTCATTAGATACTGCTTTTTGAATTTTTCACAGTTGGAAGATTAGGGCTGCATAAGCAACCAACCTAACCACTTGCATTTAAGACTCGTATTATAAAATTTTGCTCATTTCAAACAGAAACCACACATACACACAGGCTAGTTCTGCATGCCCTTCCTCAGGTGAAATCACCTTGTATTTGAGTCTATTAAAGGCAGAAAGATTTGGTTTCAGCCTCATCTTTTACTACTGCGTTACTGTTAAGGAATTACTACACTTTTAGTTTTCTATAGAATTTTTTAAACTGTTCTGTAGCATGAGGGGATTATAGTTGAACACATGGCTTTTGTAAGATGTTTGAGAAATTAAAAAAGAGCAGAAATGCAAATAGATGGTACTGTATAGTAATTTTATGTGCTACTAAAGACATTAATTTACAGTTTTACTGTTTCACTTCCTATTAAGTTCTAGAAGAGTTCTCCAGAAGTATAGTTTGAGCAAAACTACTGCCACTCACCTAGACCTTCCAATTAAAGGCTAGCAGTGCTCACTGCCAATCCTCTGCGTGCAGTAACAACAGCAAGAACATTCACTGAAAAGATACAACTCCAGCCAGTGGATGCTCTAGTCTTCTATAACCTAGATTTTGCAAAAGCCCATCCTAGAATCCATGCTTATCAAAGGCACATTGTTCAACCATGCCAGAAAAGGATCTATTAATACCTAAGGATAAACCCAGTGTATTCTGCAGGCTATTTTATAGATATCTATTCTGAATCTCCTTACTTTGCAAGGAAAAAAATGTCAGAAATACACCCAAGGAGACGCCGTTAAAAACTTTCAATAGGCTCATAAATGACTATCTCAGGAATATTGTGTACAGAAGTTACTTTTATATTTATTTAAAATAAATCTTCATGCAGACTCTTTTGCAAAGTTCCAACTTTGGTTGATTTATGTTTTGATAAGTTTAGTGGCTTATGAGACCTTACTTGAGGTTAACAGTGTACTTCACCCCTCTAAAGAGCAAAGCTCTGAAGCAATGAGGCAACCAAACCTGCATTAATTCCTCCTAGCTTCAGCACTGTATGATAGAAACTGTAATCTTTACTGAGCACAGCACAGTAGAAAAAATAAAGGTGGTTATCTGCAAAATGAAGAAAACTGTGTTTGTACTTTTTCAGATACTTAACAAGTATAACTCTTACATATAAGTTAAATGTTTTCAGCAAGTTTTCAATGTATGGCTTCTAACCGTTATATATTTATTTATTACCTACTGCCCTAAAAGTAGTTGGAAAAACACAAGAATCTTGAGGTTTTATAAGACATTTAAAACCAAACTTGTGACATTAACAAACTTTGACATTTTGCATTCATAAGTGTATCAAATGTCTTTTAAGAGGGAATAATACTTGGAATGTCACTGTTCCCCAGGGTGAGACAAATGTATGACAAAGCTTGTTTTGAAACAGTGAGGAGGCAAGCCAGAGAAGCCCATAACTTGTGTATATTGTTTCAAGTCACTACACACTTTTCATACTTCATAAGGCAAGAAAGAAGTACTTAGCAATTTTACACATATAATCTATTGAGAAATAATGCTCATACTTTTCATGAAGTATCAGTATCAGATTACTGATATTAGTAACAAGCAAATCCTGGGAGTAGAGAAATTAATAGCTTATGCAAAAAGCAGAGACAGAAATATTGCCATTTACACCTTCACTTGCCCTTTGCTGCTGGGAATATAATGCTGCATCCAGTGGAAAGTTCCTAAATATATTTTTTTCCCCATTAAAAAATGTTCCTACCTAAAGGTACAGGTATTTTTTTCTCTAGAGTTCAATTAGATTGCTTTACATCAGAAAAACAAACAAACAAGCAAGCAGGAAAGAGAGATGGAGCTTACTAGCAGACTCTGGAAGTGCTACCAAAGGACTGTAAAAGTGGTCCCTTGGAGTAAGTAAGTACCTAATTTTGGACACTTCCAGAACAAAAGCAGGACTGTAGTTTTCTTTAAATGTAAGCTTTAGTTGATGTACAGAAAACAGTATTTCTTGAATTCTGCAAATCAGATGGATTAATTAGGTTGCTACCTGTAAACAGCTAGTCTTACTGCCCATGATGGATTTTGCGAGTGTACAGTTCACGTGTTCTGTTACAATTGCTGCATGCAAATACTCAAACTACCACAGTTTTCAGGCACTTGTACTAGTACTACCAGTTAAGAGAAGACTAGTATTGTTTTCTTTTAGAAAAGTCTAGTCTAAGATACTTTTTAAAGTTGAACTGTACATAACGTTTCTTTCTTTTCCAAACTTTGTGGTTTTCCTGTAGATTTTCTATGAAGAATGACTAGGTTGGAAAGTAGTACTTTTAAGAGCTTCCCTTTTGTTTCCTGAAGGAATTTACACGCCCAAATCAGATTGCTGGCCCTCGTGTTGTTTTTTAAGAACAACAAAATACCAGACTTTGCTGGAAGTTGCTTCAGGGTCTCACACTGTAAGCTTTTGTTCCTTTCAATTAACAGTGGCGCTGGACTTTCTGAGACAACCACTCAAAGGCCTTGTTTATGCCCAAAAGCTCATGCTACCGCTGCCTCCGTAGCGTTATGTTGTACGGTACGAAGCTAAAGCTTCATTAGTCTTCAGTGTAAGACACAAGCCTCGCATGTTTGTGCATAAAGGCGCTTTTAGGTTTGTAAATCTGTACGGGATGGCTGTGCCTTTTTTAACGGAGGCTAACGACAACCGGCCCCTTGCCCGTGCCGGGGATGCCGTTCAAGGTGTCGCCGGGGTCGAAGGTAACTCGCACCGCAGTGAGGCAGCCAGGCGGCCACGGCGGGCCCGGCTGTCAGCCGCTCCACCGCCGTGGCGGGCTGCGAGGAACTGCCGCTCCCCCACCTCCATCCGTCCTCCTCCGTACGGGAAAGCCGAAGTCACTCAGAGAGGGAGAAGAGGTCAGACGGCAGAGGAAGGGGACCAGCCGGACGGATCCCGCGGGCTCCCAAACGGTGCGGCTGTCACGGCCGCGGCGCAGCCTCCCGGCGGGGCGCGGGAGCCCGCCCTGCCTGCGTAGCCCGGGAGGGAGGCGGCTGGAGGAGACACCCCCCGGGTCTTTATCGCTTGCACACCACCGGGGTGTGCTGGCTCTCGCCGCCGCCGCCGTAAGGGAGCTTTCTCGGGGCGGGGGGGGGGGGGGGCAGCGACTCACAAAAGCCTTCCTTATCCTGCCCAAGCACGCTCTCCCCCGCGGACGGCACCCCGGCGCTGGAGCCTGGTCCCTCCTCCCCTGCCTCCGGAGAGGTTGATTCAGTCCGCTCCGCTCTTCTCCCCGCCGCAGCGCCCAAGTTGGTTCAGCCCGGGGCAGGCGCTAGGAATAAGCCCTGTCCCCTTTGAAGAGCCTCGGTGCAGGCTCTCCTCTTCCCTCCCACCGCCGCTGCGCACTGCTTCGTGCCGACTGGGCCCTCCCGCCCGGGCGGCGGCGGCGGCGGCTCCACAAGTTCCTGCTCCCCGTGCCCGGGGCGCGCGCACACGAGGCTGGCTCGGCCGTTGGGGGCGCGCGGCGGGAGCAGCAGCAGCAGCAGCAGCAAGAGCAGCAGCAGCAGCAGCAGCAGCAGGGGCGGCCGCGGCGGGAGGGGGGTTGTAGTGCAGGAGCCGCCGATGCCGCTGTGAGATGGCATCATTCTGCGCGGCGGCGGCGGCGGCGGAGCGCGGCGCGGAGGGGTGAGGAGCCGCCGCGGCGGCGAGGAGGAGAAAAAGAAGAAGAAGAAGAGAAAAAGGTGGGAGGAAGGAGAAGGAGGCGGCGGCAGCTGTGAGGCTGCGAGCCACGGTAAGGAAGCAAAACAAGCTGTGCCGCAGCCGTTTCGCTTTGCGGTCTGGCCCGGCAGAGCCCGACCGGCCTGAGGAGAAAAACGGCTGCCGTTTTTCTCGCTCTTCTTCGCCGCCGTTCGGTCGTGGGGAAGCGGGGGCGGCGAGGGCAGGGGGGTGGGCTCTGGACGGGTGCGAGCTGCCCCTGTCACTGAGGGGCGGGGAGGAGGGGAATGGGCGTGGGGGCTAAAATGGCGAAGGGAGCTGTAGTAAGGTCTCGGTCTCTCCTTTCCGCCACTTCAAGTCCTCGCACCCCCCGGGCCCTGCTGGAGGGGGTGGCGGCTGTTGCTTCTCCCCTTTCGATGCCCCCATTTGGTGACTGGAGGGTTGCTGTGTTTCCCTGCCGTCTCCCACCCTGGCTCTTGTCTGCACAGGGCTGAGGGCCTCGGGGCCCACACCTGGCAAGGGGAGGGAGGGAGGGAGGGTCGGTACTTTGGTGAGCTCGTGGAGGTATGGGGGGGGGGGGGGAAGGAGAGGTGGCGTGTCGCTGGTGTCCGGTGTCAGGCGAATAACCTTGTTTATTCCTGTCTGCGGCCTTTCGAGTGAGGGTAACTGAGGGCTGAGTCCTGACCTGTGTCAATGCTGAGTGGATTGCGAGAGGCATTAGTGACTGGGAGTCAGAGAGGCAGTTTCACGGGGGGCCCTTGCTTGCTTATCTAGGGGATGAAAGCAGAGGAGAAGGGTATTGTTACGTTTCAGTCCACCTTCCTTTGGTGAAACTGGGGAGGGAGGAGGTGAAGGGCCGTTTCCCCTCTACAATGAGCTGCTGTCACCCCTCACAATATGTGTAGTGTGCCTCCTCTCAAGAGGAGGGGGCACAGCAGGGTGGGAAGTCGTTATGGTTACTGCTCAAGTTATACGTGTCTGCTAGTCTCTCTGGGTCCTCTTAATGTATGTTTTACTGAGCAGACTGTGTGAATTCAAGACCTCAAAAGACCTATTTATGTCATTTATCTTTGTTTATGTTGTGGCAAAATGTTACACCTCGGTGTAAGTGTTTATTTACTTGGTTTTATTTGTAGTTGTCTTATTTTTGGAACAATACCAATTCTTATCCCAGTTTAACTAGGATGATCTAGCTCTGCTTCCAGATCTGTAAATGTTTAAACTGTACATCAAAGAGAGAAAAGGACTTAACACTATCTAATCATTTTAATGGGAGCTCTTTGATGTTTGGGTGAAACTGTAAAAAAGTTTTTCATATTTCAGTCGTATTTTCACATGGCACCTGGGTCATATAGAAAGTCATCAGGATATTTTGCATTAAAAAAACCCCCAGGTTATGCAAGTTTAATAACACTGGCGTACTAGGTGATACTGTCACTGACCGCAGGTGGCTGGGTTATGTATGGTCATACACGTGAAAGACAATATGGCCTTCATAGTAATAAGAGCCTCCCCTTAAAATTCATATTCTGGTTTAATCCCTTTGTGATATCGAAACATACTGATTATTTTTGGGCTGTGATAATGCTTTGCTAACTTGGACTGGCTTTTTAAAATTTTGTATGCTGCCTTATCTGAGTCCATGTTGGTCAAAGCATAAACTGAGTTTTTATTTCTCATTGATTTTAATACTAATAAAGATTAAAGAAATTTTGCATAGAAAAAAATCTGAAGGATTTTTCATCCTTTTGAGAAAAATTTTACAGTTGTAAAAGCACAGATTATCTGGATTCTTGACAAAGATGCTTTCAAATGGGGCAACTAGAAATACTTTCAGCTGATGTTGCTTGTGAAACTGTGGGTTTAGAATCCTTTTGTCACCTCTTTGGTGTGTATTTTGAGCTGTATTTTAAAGGTCTGATCCTATAAATCCATCTAGCTTGAGTAACTTACCACTACTAGTAGTCTCTTTCCAATGTTACTGTAGAATAATTCCCTTAAATACATAATTATACTTGAAAACATGGAAGCAGTTTTACATACCTGGTACTCATTTAATCTCTTGGCATGGGACACCTTGTTGCCAAAAGGATATGGATTATTTTTGTTTGAAAAATAATTTACATTTGTTGCTAAACATCAGTGAACAAAACATTGTAAGTCAGCCTGTCTGTTTATGTTAAAGGGTTCGCAATAAAGTTTAAATAATCACCTGTCTACAAGTGCTTCTTAAATCATGGGAATACTGACAGAGTTCAGAGACAACCCCTTTTCCTGAGTCTGTGGAACCCTTGGAAGAAGGAGGAATGTCTGCTAGTTCTGCTGCGTTTCATTTTCCTTCTTATCTTTCCATATGAAGTTGGAAATTTTGATAAGTTGGAATTTCTACCCACTTTCCTGTTTTTTCTCTGAAAAGAATGTGTGTGGGGAAAGAGATTTCTCCTAGTTTTTGGACACAAAGAAGAGTCGGGAGTAAGGATCTATGACAGGAAGTTGGTATTGCATTCAGTTTCTTCATGCTTCAGTATTTCTATGCCATTAAAACACTAGATTTGAAAACTAAGGTACCATAATCAAAAAATCATGACCTAAGCCATGTTTATTAATTTGAAGTGGCTACTATTTATGCTCTTAGAAAAAACACTCATTGTTAGCTTAAAAAAACCACAACCCAAATTTCCCCGCAAAAACCCAAGTTCATCCTAGAATTTTGTTGGGTGAAATGCAGATAATCAAGTGAGAAGGCTTGGAGAGGGAATGGATGGAGTGATAGACAAAAAGAAGTGCTTGCTGCAAGCTATGCTTAAGTGATTCCTGGAAGTTACTTTTAACTTGGTTAAAAAGACTCTCTTTTTTCCTAAAGACTGAAGAGAAAGAGTGGAGCTACTGATAAAAATGTCTTATCTTTTAAGCTAGGTTAGTACTGCTCTTACCTGCTTCTGCACAGTGTAGCATTCACCTCCATTAAAAAAAAAAAACGGCTTTCAAGCTCTGCGTGAATTGCATACGACTCAAAGTCAGTAGAAAAGCCACTCCAGTGTGCCTTCCTGTATGAAAGTGTGTAAATTGGGGCAGGGTTCCCCAGTTTCTGTGGTGGTGTCAGATTAACCAAAGTCCTATCATTTTTGCTGTCTTTATGAAGCTTGTAAACCAGAACTGCCAAACTCTTTCTTTGAATTCTGAGTTAAGCAATGTATAGCGATGGTCTTCTGTGTTGCTTTGGTCTATGTACAAATGCAGACAATAGGAGTTGGTTACATCCAAGTCCTTCTTTAAAAGTTCATTTTCATTGCATCAGTAGGCCACTTTCTTTCTCTGTAGGTGTTAGTTCAGATTTATCATAATCTGCTGATGTTCTCCTGTAGTGACATAAAATAGTCATAGGTAAGGACCATCGGGAGTATCGGAGATCTCACCTCTGTTTTCTTGAAGGAAAACAACATGGCTGGAGAGCGAAATCTCCTCTTCCTCATCAGCACAAGTTGGAGTGTCCAGAAGAGGCATTCCAAAGGCTTGTAGAAAAGAACAGGTCTTATGAGTGGTGCATCCTCTTTTTTTTTCGTGTAGAACAGTGACATGGCATGGTTTTTGCTAAAATTTGCTACAGTACCTTTTAAGAGGGAGTTTTTGTTTTTAATTGCTTTCTGTAAATGAAAAGTTCTAATTACTTCTGCTTGGGATATGTTTTTGCTGTATTTGAGGACCTAATAGTTTAACCAGCAGCATACTTAAGTTTAGCTCTGTTTCGCAAGTGTAGTGTTGCTTTACAGAGGAACACCAGAGATTCCAGGGAAGCTATCAGCTGTCAGAGTAGTTATAGTATGTCAGAATTATTTCCCTGGGAGAGCGCTATGGTGGTTTTTTGTTGGGTTTTTTTTTTTTTTTTTTTTTAAATTTCTTAGCATTTCAGGGAAAGTATGTCAGGGAAACCTTTATGCTTGTGTTATGTGTAGGTCTTAGTAACTACTACACATGTGGTATGTAGTATGAAGCAATTAATCATTGCAGGTTTGCATGACTGGGTACTGCTGTGGTTCTGTAACAGCAGATGTATGGCAAATGGTGTTTTTTTTTTTTTTTTAATTCCCTCTCCCCTTAGTCACTGTTGAGGATTGTGTAAGTTTGTAATCTAATGTACAGTTTGGTAATTCAGTATTGTCAAAAAAGCACTTTCAAAATCCTATTTGAAGAGAATATGGATTTGGATTTAACTTGTAAATTCTACTGACTTTGAAGAATAAACTGAAATTTACTTAGCTGGTTGTATTACTTTATAACGGCTTTTGACTAAAATAAAGTCTTTAATAAAAATTGGAGTGAAGCATGTGTTTAACAAAGCAGATTACGTTCTTGGACTTTTGAAACCTTTTTTCTTAATCACCATTTTTCTTATTGCTGCAATATGTTAGAGATGCTTATGTTCTGCTTTAAGTGACTAGGGTCTGAGCATACTTAAATGTAACCAGTTCAAAACCTGAAGACTTCTTAACATCCTCACTGTTAAGGATGTTAACTTGGAGTGATGTAACTAGTATGGCCTATAGTCTTTTCTTTTGTAGTGAAATTCAGCCTCTGATGTCTAATGCAAGGAATCTTTCATTGGCTCAAATCACTTCAGAATAATTCTTTCAAATATAAATAGCTGTTACTGAAAACACAGTAGGACATTCTCTTGATTTGTCTTATGTGTAAATGGCATGGAGAATACAAATACGTGTTAGTAACTGACCTTCTCAAGTAGTTCTAACGGCACAGAATTACTCCCATCTACTTTTTTCTATTAGGATTTTAGAGTTATCTTGCTGAAAATCATTGTGGAGATGGAAGAAAACAATTTAAAATTGACGAGAAGAGGATGTCACATTTTAAAAATAAACAGCAAAATAATTGTTTTACACATTCAAGTATCTTCACCTTGCAGCCTGAAGTGGGCAGAAGAGAGCTCTTGTCTGTGCTTCTGTGAATACAGGCAAAAGTATACAGAGTATACTCTGTGCACATTTCTAGTTAGTGGGGTTTCTAACCAAGATTTTTTGCTCTAAGCATTTAAATGGAGCAGGAGATTAGCAGAAGAGTCCTTTAAAAAAGAAACAAATGAAACCTTTTATCTGTTCCTCATATAGGTGGGTGAAGAATATGAGAGACCTTTGGATTGTATGTGCATTTCAAGGTAGCCAGTGATTTATCAGTATAAATCAAGTCAAAGGAGTTGTAGTTTTAGAATAGGGAAAAGTAAACAGGAAAGATAAAGTCATAATCTGTAAAATTGCACAATGTACTTGGGCATCAGAACTGAAAAAAGAACACATGTCCGGTTTTGAAACACAGTGCTGTGCTAGTTTGAGAAATTCAGTAAGAATTTTTTTTTTGGTTGTTTTTAAGCATGAACTAAAACTGCTGAACAGATCAAGATACAGTCATCTTAAAAACTGACCTTGTTTTTACTAACGGGTATATTGGAATTAACACTGTTGCATTTTCTAGTATACACAGTGACATTAAAGTATCTGTGTGTAAACATAACAGTCAAAAAGCAAAATAAAATATAAGAGGAAAGCTAAATAGAAGGTGAAGAGCAACAGGATCGGCAAACTTCCCTTTTCTCTTCCCCTCAGGTTACAAGTGTGGAAGCTGCTTTTTCTTAAATTTCAGTTCCCTTTATTCCTTCATTCTTGGCACTTTTTATTTTCCACTTCCAGCTACCTTCTTACAGTGTTACCTTTTAGAAAAAGATCACTGTCTTACTGTAGTAGCTGGAAAGATTCTGGGTTTAAAAGAAAAAAGTGTATTTTGACCTCTGGATGCAAGTTACAAGGACAGGAAAAAATTCAATTAGTATTGAAAATCTGGTGGAAGACTTATATTTGTGTGTCATTTCAAAATAAAATAAATTCCTGACTGAATGTCTTGTGAGAGGTTGCTGACAAAGCTATGTTGTCATGGGATGGTGAGTAAAACTGTATTGTTAAGGGAATAGCTATGGGGAAGAAAACTAGTTGGAGTCTTAGTTCATAACATGACAAAAAGACTGCTACTAATGAACTGGCAAAATCTGTAGGTGGTGAAATTATTTATTGAGTGATGGAAGTGGAAACTTCAGAGGGACGTAACAGGGGCTAGTTTAATATTTGGTGATAGGTACATTTTTGTGTTAACATAGGAGACCTAATGCATATTGGAAGGAGTAGCTGAAACTATTCATCAAAACGGGGTGTAAACTAAGTATTTGGTAATAAGAGCCCGACATAATTATAAATTACTTTATGAAAATGTCCCATTAGGAATGGAATAAAAAGTAAATGTTGGAGTGTGTTAAGACTATAACATATACTAGCTTGCATACTATTTTTATATTAAATACATAAGTATATTTGAAAACTGCTAAATGTTACTACTGCATGGCAAGTGGTTCTGGTACTATGTGGAGACCTCCTAGCTTTAGCTCTTTTACAAACGGACTGTTGTGTTTCTTTGTTGTTTGTATTCCATTTTTGATCAGGAAAACATAACCGATTCAGGAGAAAACTATTAAATAGTGCTACTCCTGGGCAAACAAAATGGAAAATATTGTTTATTTTTAGCATAAAAAGAAGTGAAGAAAGAGAGGCCTCTAGCAGAGGCCAACAGAACCTTGAATAGAATATGAGTAAATTTCAGCCTATGCTTTTAACCCTCTGTCATACAACTAAACAAGGAGATGTTAGAGCACACTTTGAAAAGTTGAGTAGGGTAGTCTATCAAGAAGTAATTCTTACAAGATTCAGTTGGGATTGGCTGATGTATGATTCAAAATAAGGAGTAGATTGTTCTACAGACAAGGAGAAAATATGTTGCTAAGTAATAGGAGTTTTAATGAAAAAGATTATACAGATTGCACTTCAGTGCATAAACTAACCACATTTTTAAATACTTCCTATGAGCAAGTTAGTCTAGACTGCCTACTACAGCCTTTCTTGGATTTTTTTTTTTTTTTTAACTACCAGGGACAGCTTGCTTTCAGACTTGATTGACGTTCTTGTCTATTTTGAGTAAATCTATTATGCTGGTTGCTTCAGTTTCAAAGCTTTAAAGGCCATGAGATTAAAATTAGATAAATCTGTATTAGTAGAGACATAGAATTCGGGCTTATTTTCCTGCATACCTGAAAATTTTGTGTTTCAATCCTTCTCTGTTAACAGAGGGGAAGTAGGAACACTTTTCCACATGTTTATTGATGCCCCCCTGCCCGCCCCCCCCCCCCCCCCCCCCCCCCCCCCCCCCCCCCCCGCTTAAAAGCTGATGGTTTCAAAGGTTGATGTAGAAGATGTAGGAATAGAATAAAGAATAAAACAGACAACATCATCATGCCACGGTTTATATCCACAGTGCATTCCTATCTTGAATGAATGCTTTGTGCATTTTTTCATCTTTTCCGCTTTCCACCCTGTCTCAAAAGTTATATAGTAGAACTGGAGAATGTACAAAGGAGGGCAGCAAGGATGACTGATTTATATGGAAGAAGACTTACAGAATGACTAAGCATTCTTAATACTCTTCAGGCTGGAAGACCTGTGTGTTGACCATGTCATGCAAGTGTACGTTATGTGGGTAAAGGATGCTGGAGATGCTTTTCACTTGCTTGTCTTTCCTTTGTCTCTAATATCTACCCTCTAAAGTTCCTCAAAAATCAACATGAATAAGGGAGTAATTTTGAAAATTGACCTCTTTCAGTGGGGAGTTGCGTGACCTTTTCAGTGCAGTTTTTGTAGTCACTTGGTTTCAAGGCAGTGTTGTTCTCAAAAATTAGCTGTTAATGATTTTTAAGTTACATAATTTAGTCTTTAGCTTTTCACCAGAAAGGATACTTGACCGTCATGAGAGTATCTGCATTTCTCATGAACTCCATCTGTTCACCTAAAATTAAAATAACTAATGTTTCAAACACTCTTTTACTACAAAATGTAAGTAGTTTTCTCATAGCACACCGATTCCTTTGTAGCGTTGAGTTAAACTTAATATGTGATGTATTGATGTGGTCTAATATTCACCTTTGAGAAGTCAAGCTGTGGGCTTTTCTGGTAAGACGTATGTGTTATTCATTTTTGTGTTCTCAACTTGTCATTTTTGTGTAGTTAAATTTTGGAATCAGGTTAACTCAGATTAGAATCGTGTTGGAAAATAATTAGCAGAAGCAGGCAACTCTTTGTTTTCAGAAGTGAGAATTATTTGTCACCTGGGAGCCTTACTAAGGATGAGGTTGAATTCTCTAGCACTGTAGAGGCTGAAGGGCTATTTTTGTAAAAATAAGTGACAATGCTTGGGTGACAATGCTCTCAGGTAGTAATAGGTAAGATTAGTGCAGTCTGTGATTGGAATTAGGACAGACATGTTTTAGTGTTTTAACACTGCTGAGATTGACAGCTGGAAAGAGGCTTGCATAGCACATTTAAAAAAGCAGATATTCAGAGAAAAGAGCATGAGAACATGCAGTGAATTCTGTTTATACCTCTTTGAGCTATTTTTTGAGATAGAGTTACTGAGGAGAGGTGGATTACATCAAATCTCTTACTGCCGAAAAATGTACAAAGACCCTTTCTGCCACTTTAGCCCATAACACGAGTAGGTTTCTCTTTCCCTCTTCTTTGAATTGTCTTCTACTGACTTACCAGAACAATGGGGAGACTGGAAAACTATTTCGTGGGGCAGTATTAATGTATTTTCCATTATTGGTATTTCTTAATCATGTTTTCTTCATATCCCCACAAAAACAAGGGGGAGGGTGTAACAGAAACAGCAGCACTCTTGGTTAACATCTTTAATGTTGTTTTATGTTCCTTTGGAATTTGTTGGTTTGTTAATTTTGCTGTGACTGCAGCAGAGATGTGCTTACACTAGTCATGCCTATTGTGACTAATAAGGTGGTGACAGGGATGAATTCTTGTGAGTGGATTTTATAAGCTATCCGGATACTCTTGGTATGTGGTCAGGCTGCCTGCCTGTTCTGAAGCCCATACTTCTCCATTTTCCATATTGTTATAATATGTTACCTATAGAGTAAAATTTAATATGGAAGTGCCTACATGTAACTATGATAAGATTTTTCTGTTTGCAGTATATGTATACTAAAATCTGCCCATATTTTAGAGATATATCTTAGTATATTACTTTACATTGCTCTTGATGCAAATCTGATAAACAATAATTTATGCCAACCATTAGGATTATCCATAGCAGAAGGTAACCCAGAGAGGCTGAAGACTAGTGTGTAGCTACTGTATTATGTATTCTGACAGATATGAAGGCTATTCAGCTGAATATTAAAAAGGAGAAAATACTCTTCCCTGATTTCTTGACATACGTGTTGGACTGTTGGCCTTTAACTACCATTGTTCTGTTCAAGCAACCTGGAAGTCGTTTACTCCATTTGTTTCACTGTGCATGTGGTCCTACCTGCAATACACAGAGGAGGCATTGTACTATTTTTCATTATTTGATATTGTGGTAGGACCTAGAAGCATCATCGTGACTGATTCGCAAGTGAGGTGTACCCTAAATATTTTGGTGATAAGTTGCTCTGTGAGCAGTGGAACTAGGCTTCATACAAATTTTTCTTACATCATTACAATTCTCTTCTCCGTCTGCTGTTCTAGACCTTTCTTACTTGGAGTAAAAAAGCCACTATGCCCAGCTCCAGCTCAGACTGATTCAGAGCTGTGTCTGTGGTGATTGTATAGCCTTTGAGCTAGGCAGTGTGGATAGCTTGACTTCATGCTGCAGCCCTTTGCTCAGCAAGTGCAGGAAATTGTGTCTTTTTCCTCCACCTAGCTGTTGATTTTCATGAAGCTCATGGGAACTTAGTGTATCAGAGGACATTACTTCTCAGTTTATTTTAACTGAATCTGGTGGTGAACAGATTCATTTAGAGGGATGGAGATGAAAGGAAGAGTGGGAAGAGGCAGGTGGACAGTATGAGTCATACATGTGATGTTTGCTTGGGAAACCAGGCTAAAAAGGTCTTTGCTAGTCTAAGTATAAGGCAAAACAGAACAGGCAGACATGTGCACTGGAATCATAGTCTGTCATTTGTTTGGACCTCCTGCATAACACTCTGAAAAATAAGTTTTTGTAAACCTCTGTAATTGTACTATATTTTTTCTTAGACCCTAATATGAGGCTGGCAATATGTTGTAGATAATGCGTGGACCAATGTTGCAGCATCTGAAGCAATGGTCAGTGAATGTGCTTGAAAAAATACAGAAAATGAAATATTTTTGTATGTAGCTTGCTCTCCGTGCCAGTATGAGTGGACAAAGATTTGTTTTCTGAGGTGGGGGGGTGGGAACTGCATATAGGTTGGCTTAAGAAAGATAAATATAGAAATGGTTGTATTAGACCTGGTGTGTGAAGAATATTAGAATTTGTCCAAAGGAGGGCGACAAAGATGGTGAAAGGACTAGAGGACGTGACTTATGAGGAGCAGCTGAGGGTATTTGGTTTGTTCAGCTTAGAGAAGAGGAGACTGAGGGGTGACCTCATTGCTGTCTACAACTTCCGCATGAGGGGCAGGAGAGAAGGAGGTGCTGATCTCTTTCTGATGTCCAGTGATAGAATGTGAGGGAATGGCTTAAAACTGCATCAGGGGAAGTCCAGATGGGATATTGGGAAAAAGTTCTTCACTGAAAGGGTGGTCAAGCACTGGAACAAGCTCCCCAGGGAAGAGGGCATGGCCCCAAGCTGTCAGTGTGCAAGAACAGAATAGAACGTTTCAGTTGGAAGGGACCTACACCGATCGCCTAGTCCAACTGCCTGACCCATTCAGGGCTCACCAAAAGTTAAAGCATGTTAAAGGCATTGTTCAAATGCCTCTTAAACACTGACATGCTTGGGACATCAACCGCCTCTCCAGGAAGCCTGTTCCAGTGTTTGACCATCCTCTGTAAAGAAATGCTTCCTAACGTCAAGTCTGAACCTCCCCTGACACAACGGTGAACCATTCCTACGTGTCCTATCACTGAATACCAGGGAGAAGAGATCAGCACCTCCCTCTCCACTTCCCAGTCAGTAAACTTGCTAATGGTGCACTCAACTCCAGCATCCAGATCATTGATAAAAACATTGAACAGAACTGGCCCTAGAATTGAACCCTGAGGAGCACCTCTGGTGACCGGTTGCCAACCAGATGTAGCCCCATTCACTGCAACCCTTTGAGCCCTGCCCTTCAGCCATTTCTTCACCCAGCACACCGTGAACCCACTCATCTCACAGTTGGACAGCTTGTCCAGAAGGATGCTGTGAGGGACAGTATCAAAAGTATGATTTTCTCCATAATTTTTCCAGGAACTGAGGTTAGACTAACAGGTCTGTTGTTTCCTGGGTCTTCCCTTATGCCCTTTTTGTAAATTGGAGTAACATTGGCTAGCTTCCAGTCAGCAGGGACCTCCCCAGACTCCCAAGACCTTTGACAGATGATTGAGAGGGGTCCTGCCATAACATCCACTAGCTCCTTCAGTACTCTGGGATGAATCCCATCAGGCGCCATGAACTTGTGAACATTCACCTGATACAGCTGGTCCTTTACAGTTGTGGTGTTCACAAATGGAAAGTCACTGTTCCTACACTTGTGGTCCTCTGACTCAGGGGACCAGGCAGCCCAAGGTCTACCAGTATTATTAAAGACTGAGGCAAAAAAAGTATAGAATGCCTCTGCTTTTTCTTCATCCCTGTTAGTCAGGTGACCATCTTCAACAAGTATCGGTCCAATGCTTTCTTTAGACCTCCTCTTGCTATTAACCTACTTAAAAAAGCCCTTCTTGTTATCTGAAACAACACTGGCCAGTTTCAATGTTAATTGAGCTTTGGCCTTTCGTGTCTTCTCCCTGTATATACAAACCATGGCTCTGTAATCTTCCTGCGAAGCCTGCCCTCATTTCCAGAGATCATACAATTTCTTTTTCCTCTTGAGTTCCACGAGGAGTTCCCTGTTCAGCCAAGCTGGTCTTCTGCCTTGCTTGCTTGACTTACGACACAGTGGAATTGCCTGCTCCTGTGCTTTTAAAAGGTGGTTCTTAAAGACTGACCAGCACTCGTGGACTCCTAAGCCCTCAAAAGCAGATTCCCAGGGTACTCTGCTAAATAGTTCCCTGAATGGCTTAAAGTTTACTCTCCCTGAAGTCCAGGGTAGCAACTCTGCTGTCCTTTTTTCTCATTACACTGAAAATTTTAAACTCAACCATTTCATGGTCACTGTGGCCGAGACAGCCACCTACCATCACATCCCCCACGAGTCCTTCTCTATTCACAAATAGCAAGTCCAGGAGGGCATCTTTCCTAGTTGGCTCACTGAGTACCTGTGACAAGAAGTTATCTCCTACGAACTTCAAGAATTTCCAAGACCTGCTCGTCTCAGCAGTATGATATTCCCAGTTGATGTCTGGGAAGTTGAAATCTCTCTCTTAAGGACCAGGGCTACTGATCCTGAAATTTCTCCTCATTGCCTCTAGGATAACTCACCAGTGCTTACATCCTGGTTGGGTGACAGGTAGTAGACACCCACTACAACACCTCCTTTGTTTTCCATCCCCCTAATCCTCACCCAGAAGCTTTCAACCACATTGTCGCTAGTTGTAAGGACTGTACAGTCAAATCCTCCCTTACACACAGTGCAACTCCTCCACCTTGCCTGCCCTGCCTATCCCTCCTGAACAGCCTGTAGCCCTCCATCCCAGCACTCCAATTGTGGGACTCATTCCACCAAGTCTTGCTAATACCAATGACACCATAGCTCTGGGAACTGACCAACGCTTCCAGTTCAAGAAGTGTTCAGACGGTTCTCTTAGATACATCGTTTAACTTTTAGGTTGCCCTGTGTGGAGGCAGGAGTTGCACTCAATGATCCTTGTGGGTCTCTTCGGTCTCGGGATGTTCTGTGATTTAAGGAGAATGACAGTTCGCTTTCCAGTTCAGTTCCATGTAGGTCTGCTGTAGAGTTGGCAACTTGGAACTTAGTAACAAAATATTTGTAGTGTATCACAGATGTTGAAGTATCTCTGGAGAAGCTGTTAGTTGTCAGGAAGAACCAATGCCTTGCCTTGCTGACAAGGCCTTATAGACCATGAGGAGGAGACTGCTGAAGCTGAAATTCTACTAATGTCAAAGCAGATCCGAAGGAAGCCACTGGTATATTTATACCCATCAGTATGTGCTATGGGCTCAGTGAAAACATGAGAAATGAAATGCTACTATGTCCCTTACTGTTTTGGCTGGCCTGAAGATTCACTGCAAAAAGCGTGTTGATGATAACAGAAAGTATGAGCACTTTCTCATAGCTTTATTCTCCTTTGTTTTATCAAAGTTACAACTTAACATTTTTGAGTCCTTTTTCAGTCCTCTCAACCCAATTCCTTTATTTTGAGAATGCTTGTAAGCTACTCCTAGGTAAAGGAATGAGTGATATTGTCAGTTGAAGATGGTTTTGGTAGTACTTTTGAGTTTTAACAGGAAGAAGCAAGACATTCTGCTGGCAGAAAAGGACCTGGGGGTCCTGGCGGACACCAAGTTGAACATGAGGCAGCAATGTGCCCTGGGGGCAAAGATGGCAAATGGTGTCCTGGGCTGCATTAGACAAAGAATTGCCGGCAGGTTGAGGGAGGTGATCCTTCCCCTTTATTCAGCACTGGTGAGGCCACACCTGGAGTCCTGTGCCCAGTGCTAGGCTCCTCAGTACAAGAGAGACATGGACATACTGGAGAGAGTTCAACAAAGGGCCATGAAGATTATTAAGGCACTGGAGCACCTCTCCTTTGAGGAGAGGCTGAGAGAGCTGGGACTGTTCAGCCTGGAGAAGACTGGGGGGGACCTCATCAATGTGTATAAATACCTGAAGGGAGGGTGCATAGAGGACGGAGCCAGGGTCTTTTCAGTGGTGCCCAGTGACAAGACCAGAGGCAATGGGCACAAACTGAAACATAGGAGGTTCCCTCTGAACATCAGGAAGCACTTTTTTCCTGTGAGGGTGACCGAGCACTGGCACAGGTTGCCCAGGGAGGTTGTGGAGTCTCCATCCTTGGAGATATTTAAAAGATGTCTGGACACAGTCCTGGGCAACTGGCTCTAGGTGGCCCTGCTTGAGCAGGGGGGTTGGACCAACTGACCTCCAGAGGTCCCTTCCAACCTCAACCATTCTGTGATTTTGTGATTTAGGATTATGTATAGTGAATGTGTCATTTATGGAATGAATGTTTGGTGCTAAGAGGACTTTCATTGGACCATTGACTTAAAAAAAGTTTCCAATGTTCACTGTTAGCATAGAGTATGTCCTACAGTTACAAATGTTTTGAACAGCACTTACTGCTGTCCTTTCAACTTTTCCAGATCTATTTGTTTGTATAGGTAATATTTATAAGTCTGACAGAATACAGTTTTTTTTTTTTTACATGTATATTTTTTTAAACTCACCAGTATCCAAGGAATTAAAGAAACTATTAGTAAGTAGAAGTAAGTAGTAAAGGGATCTGCAGGAATCTTATCATCTTGATAAGTAGGTAAGTATTCTGTTAAATAGTTTAAAGTTGCTAGTTTTTCATTTTAATAAACGGTATCCTAGAATTTTTGGTTTTTTTTAAGGTGGAGACCTGCATTTCAGTCCATCAGTATTTGTTTGACTGAAGTTTAAAACCAGCAGTAGATGCCACAGAAAATAATTTGTTGCTCAGCAAATGATGGTCTTACTACAATCCTGTCTTAAAAGTACTGCCATCGTGTTTTTCCCTTGTGTGATGAGAAGTAAAATCAGTGCTCTTAGCAGTATTATTTTAAATGATCAGTGAAAAACTGATTTCCATTTCTAATTTTCTCTAAGCTATTAAACAATGACTTAAGCTACTATTTATAGTACCTTTACAAATGATACTTCACAGGTAAGGACACCATTCAATACTACTCACTGCATCTTACAAATTTCCAGGTTAATTATTAAAGTTATTCTGTGTTTTATGGTTCTGAATATGTCTTGTTCCATCTTTTGCCTTCAGTTTGAGTATAGGACTGTAGCTTAAATTGTTTTCACAGCGATTCTTAAAGTTAATAACCTTTCCTTCCTTGAACACACTGTCACAGAAGTTAGGACTGGTAATGTTGCAGGTTCTGTCATCTTCATGGTGTGTAATTTTAAGACATAGTTAGAAAAACTGATGGTGAACATGCATGTTGCATGGTTCCAGTCTTTAATATTTTTTATTACTTAACGTATGGCTTTCATGTGTACTTCTGTGGTGGATAATTAAAATATTTCCCAGAAAAATTCTAAATGATTTAGGTGTAAAACTCAAAGACAAAAATATACATAGGACTGAAAGTTAAAGGTGGTAATGGTGAAAACAACAAAAAATAAGGGGTTTAAAAAACAGGAAGTGATTGAACTCATGCAGATAAAAAAAGAAGTGCGATTAGGAATTGGCAGCTTGTGTTGGGGCAAAAGCAGAATACCAAAAGACAAGGAACTTGACTCAGTTTGTGAAAAATACATAACATTTCAGTGTCATATATACGGATCTATTGAGTTAAATTGAAAGAATCCAAGACCTTCAGTGTAAAGCATTCAGATTAGAAAACAAAGGTTAGAGCTGTTTGTGTAACTTGGACTTTGCCTTCCTTGTGTATTTCTAGCGGGAGTCACAGATGAGAGCGCTGGTTACTGGTTTTTGTTGCTGGACTGTCTTTCTTTCAGTATATGTATAAGGAGACAAAACAAGGCCTGCTGTTTAATAATGCTTTATTAGTCTGTAGTTCTTGTTCTATTCCTTTACTTAATTTCAATAAATTAAAAAATGTCAAGGCTTTCTATTTGACATTAAAAAAACCCTCTTAACATTTTTGCAACTTTTAGTAATTTTAAGAGGGACTTATTGGCTGCGTAACTGTTACAATATGTTCATTTACAACTAAATATAGCCCTTTTTAAACTCCTTGCTAGCTAGAAGGATGTGAGATAATTAAAACAATAGTATCACTAAACAGTATTTTCCTTTTCTTAAAGTTTATCCTTGTGTTCAAACAATTTCGTTCCTTTAAGAGTGAGTGTAACAGTGCATACATGAAGGAAACCTTCTAAATGTCTGCAGCATGTCAAGGTACCATTTCGCCACCTTTAAATTTAATTAGTTATACCTGAAAAGGAGGCTTGTAAACCAATGTGTAAGTATTTTAAATTCTGGCACCCTACTGAAAGGAATCAAACCAGCAAGTATTTTGATTAAATATGAAGATGTCCATGAATATAGCTTTTTGCTGGAAGCTTCTGTTCACAGGAGAGGTTTTTTTTTTCCCCTCACATACACCAATAAATTACTGGTTAATAAAAGCTAATACCTTGGCCTACGTAATGTCTCTTGTCTGTATCCCTAGTCCATCACACCTAAAACAAAGTACCTACAGGGCTTTGCAGTATATTCCTGGTTACCGTATATTTGGTCAGAAAGGAGAATGGAATTGCAGACATTTTGAATTAGCCTGTAATAGTAGATCTTGAAAAGGAAGAGGACATCTGAAATGGAAGAAGACAGATTAAATTTTCGTGAAGAACAATGAATTAATTTTGTCACTAACATCAAGCAGAAAGCTCAGTGGTTCTCAGATGGCCATATTGGTGTTTGTGGAGGCTATCCCTTGCTGATAAGTGTCGTCTTTCCATTGCTTCTTAAAGTAGCAAGCAGGCTTGTGGTGTTCAGGGAAATAAAACTTAGACTAAAGTTCTCTATTTGCCTAGGTGTAAATATTATTGTAATTTTAGTTGTTGATGACCAAAGCTATCAGTTTAGGGAGTGTCAAGTCTTAGAATTTTTTTGTTAGTGTTGCTGTAGGCAAGACAAGTTGTAGAAATGATCCTTTACTATCCTGCGCAGTTTAATAAAGGCGAACACATTTTTGGGTCTACAGATTCTTCTCCAGATCTGAAACAGATGTGGTCTCTATTTGTGTGTAACCAGTTTCTGAGATGAAACTTTGCCAATGTCAAAGGGAAATACCCTTAATTTTTTTTAATGATATAGAATTACTGGTTCTCCCTGTAAGGAATTCAGTTAACATCGGTAGCTTTTTTTTTTTTTTTAAATCAGTTAATTAGACATACATTCAATTTGCTGTAACAAAAACAGAAAAATATTGTGCCTTTGGTAGAGATGTGTTCAGAATATATGTAAATTTAAGGGTTCTTGGTGTTGAGAGTGTTCACTTAAATTTAATGATCCTCCTGAGATTAGCAATCATCGCCATTTTTATTGTTGATAAATAGTGAAATAGACTTTCAAATCAGAATTGCATTGAATAAAAATTCTGGATTTTGGAACTCTGAATGGAAAGGAATCAGTTAAGAGATTTACTTGCATCTGAGATAAGAAAAGTTCTTTTTTCTTTTCTTATTTTTGTTCTTTGTTCTTATTTTCACATCAAGAAACTTGCTTCCAACCTTATACTTTTTGATTTTGTTGTAGAGAAGTCATGACTCTCCTCCCCCCTCCCTTCTCCTCCCCCCTCACCTGTTGAAGGTAAACCCTTTTTGAGAATTGAAGAGGAAAAGTGGAAAGTTAAGTTTTCTTTGGTATATCAACAATTTCATTGCTTTTAAAAATGGTCTCTTCTATTTTGGTCTATTGTATAACTCCTTTAGTATGCTGTTTTAGGAACTGTATTATCCTAAAAGCTACTACACTATCTAATTTTTCTATTTCTGGTTTTACCACCACTTAATAACACCTATTTTTGGTTTTATCTTGTGCTTTTATGGTACTGGCTTTTTCGATAATGTAAAAAGGCCAATTGTTGCAACACTGCTAAAGGTTTTGGACAAGTGACCAGTGATTTTGGGAGGCTGTAGGGATCAGAATCTCTGTGTACGGTAGCTGTTCTGATCTTCTGGAGTGTGAGGTGTGGGAAGAAGGGATGTTCTTGGGAGACTTTGCCCATGGTGGACCATGCAGTACAGGGTGACAAAGCAACTGTGTGTGAGCATCTTTCAGGAAAAAGACAGTTATTCCACTGTGTTGGGAGAGTAGGAAATCATCCACATTTCTAGTCCTGCCTCCAGGCCCTCTTTTTCCACTGAAGGAACAGGGAGGTTGTTGCCAGCAGCATTATCCCATCTTGAAAACAAAAGCATGTGCATGTGGAGGCAGGAGAACAGGAAGGGAACGTCTGAAGTGTAGAGCACAAATTCATTTTGCTATTACTGTGATAGTGCACATATTGTTCAGTTTTACATCTAATAGAATTGTGACAGTATTGTGGTAGCTTCAGGTAATCCAGCACTAAATAATACTGATAAAGGCATGATCGTGTTTTCACATAGCTTGTTAATCTGAACCTAAAACTTGGGGGTTTTTTGTTTGTTTTGTTTTAAGGATTTCTTACCTGTAGGACTTGATGATCAAAGTAACATGGCCTTTCTGGTGTTTGTGTTTACGCTTTGTAACAACGGAAAGTAACTAATGTCAGTATTGTTATTGTCCCATGACTCTCCATAGAACTATTTATTATATTAAATAGCCATAGGTTTTAGAGTTTCAGTTCACTTACTTCTTCCCCACCCTATCCTTATTCCTTCAACCTTTACCACCTTTTTGCTTGGGGTGGGGTGGGAAAAATCTCGAATAGATGAGCTTCCTTGTTTAAAAAAAAAATCTATTGAGAAGATATTTTTCTGCATTTCCATTCTTGTTTGGAAGATATGCGCTAATATAGGAAAAATAATATTTATGGCATTATGGTGATTTTACCTAGCCAACTCAATTCTTACGTATACTTACAGTAAATTGAATTAAAGATGTTAGTGGGGAGGTTAGTAATATTTAGGCATTTTGCTCATCTACTTACTTTGTCCTTGCTTAGTGCATTTATACAACTAGACCTCAAGTTTTCTTATTCTGGTTTTGGGCATTCAGGAAGACTTTTGATTCAACAGTGCTCATTCATGGTGTAATCTGCTTGTGTTTATTTTTTCTCTTCCCTTATCCACCATGTTCTATATTATTTTTGGAACAGAAGTGTCAGATTAGCAAGGGAATAAATCAGTGGTCATTAAAGCACCATCAGAAAGCTCAAACGCATTGTGATTGAGTATAACTCAAATTACAACTATATTTGTTTTCTGTTTAGTGTTCTGTCTTCTATCAGATGAAACTGCAGTCAGTTTCAGCTGAGGGACACAGTGAGTTGTGAAATTCTCTGCCACAGCTTTATGGATGGTTTCTGAGTTCCTGGCTATATCATTCTGTTTGGTTAGGGGTTTTTTTTTGTTTGTTTGGGTTTTTTTAGTGAGTTGACCTTCTGTAGGTAATTGTGGGGGGGAGACCGTGCTTCTTGGATAAATATTCCCTTGATACTTTCCTGATTTTCAGATCTTCTGATTTAAAGTTAAATTGAAAAACCATGCTGTGTAACTTCTTGTTTCTGCAGATCTAACATTCTTCCGATATTTTAACTGGTTTGTGCAATAAGATTTTCCATCCGTTGTGACATGATATCACAGGTAATTAGACCCTACTATCTTAAACTTGGTACAATTTTTTTGTTTCACTCCTAGCTTGACTCCTGTGATATCATATAAGTAAGGAAAGGACTTCTATGTTGGTTGTTCTACTCTTCTACATCTGAGTTTCTTGTTTCTTCATGAAAAATCTCCTCAATTACTGATTCAAAGCATCAGTCAATTTATAAATACATTTGCTGCTTCAGTGATACTTTTTAGCTTTCAACTTCACAAGAAATACCATCATCTGTTTCAATATAGTACAATAGTACATCTCAACCAGGTGCATTCATTACCAAATGGGTAATGTCATTTAAAATGTATCTGCTTAAATTACATGAATAAGTAAATCATCTACTAAAGACTGAAAAATAAAATAATGAAATATCCACTAGCGTGGTTGTCTTTTATTTCTGATGTTTTAATAGCATTTTGAGATTTAGAGAAAATTCCTCACAGAAGTGCAAAATTTATAAATGCTGTTATTGTTAACTAGACTGTCTTCCATGAAACTGTTGATTCACATGAATTAGGAAATGATCCTTTAATTTTTTAATAGACTACTACATCATCCATTCCGTGGTTTTGCTAGGGTCTTATTGTGTCCTAATTGATCTGTAGTTACCCAGAATAATTTATACAACTGAAGTAATGTTAATTTTTAAAATATCTGTTATAGGGGTTAATAAATAGATTGTACTCTTCTGGTTGATATAATGGTTATGTATGATGAGGATGGTTTAGACAGAAGCATTGTGATGACTATGATCTTTATGTGGCTCTGAAGACTCTCTCTTAATTCATTTTTGGTGTCCAGAAATTTTGAGGGGGGGGTGGGTTGTATGTATCAGTGAAACAGTTCTGAAAGTAAAGCTTCACATCCTTTAGACCAATGAAGGTCCTAGAACTTGAATAAAGAGGTGTAGCACGTTCATATTCGGGAATGTGTGGTGACTGTAGCCCTGTTTGTTAGAATTAATCTCCTGATTTTCAGGAAGATTATAACTACAAGGATGGTGACTCTTACATTGCTGTATGTAATCCTCTTTTTAAGATTATGTAGAGATAACCTCAAAGATCTTAACCCTTAATGAACATGTTCAGTAGCCAAGCTGGGCATTTATTTTGAGTAACAAGAAAAAGGGATTTAGGGCTGAGGAAAAAAAAGTGTGTGCATGATGCAAGAAAGCAGTAAATAGTGGCCATACGACATAGTGTTCCCTTGCCCATTAGTGGTTAAGGCTTGCATTATTTGAAATAAAACTTTTAAAAATTGTTTATTTAAAAAGCCCCATCTTTCAGTGCTTCTTCACCACCTGTTTTTCTTTCTCATATAGACTTTCTTGCAAATTAGGTCAAGAAAGTACTGGTATTTTGCTTTTGACGTTATCGCTGATTGTGAAGACTTCTCAATCCTCCAAATGAATATCGTCACTTTACTTCGTGTAATTGCCATCCCATCCCTTCCTTCAGCAAAATCAGACAACTTGTTTAGTTGAAATTTGGGTTATTTTTGGCCATGCAGCTATAGTTTCTTCTGGCTTATAAAGACGGGAGGCTGCTAGTCCTTGAAACTTCCAGTTTTTCAGTATTTGAAGAATTTCTAGTTGTAGAACTTTTTAAAATCTTTCTCGGCTTCTGCAAATTTTTACTTCTAATGAGGCAAGAGGGTGATGGTGTAATCCCATCCTAATGCAAGTCTGTCAGTCCCTCTGCTATGTGACTTCTTTACTGTCGCTGCTCTGTTTCATACGGTATATGCTTGCTCTCTCTCTCTGCTGCAACCTGAAACCTGAGATTTTTGGAAACATGTCAACACTATTCTTTTAATTCAGTAGCATTTATTTTTGTTTTCTACATG